>NW_027493154.1:0-450692 GCF_021521415.1 Bidens hawaiensis | reverse complement strand
AAATGCAACATTTGGAAGTAAAATCTGCGTTTCTTCATGATCATTTGAAAGAAGAGGTGTACGTGTTTCAACCAGATGGGTTCATTAGAAAGGGTCAAGAAATAAAAGTGTACAACTTGGATATTATTTTATAGAGTCTATGCCAAGCTCCGAGGGTGCGGAATACTAAACCAGACGGATCATTAAAGGAACTCGGTTTCACTCGACGTTAACAAGAACAATCGGTTTACAAAAGGTGTTCCGGTCAAAGGATACTACACGTTGGAGTTTATGTGGATGATTTGATAGTCACGGGCACCGTGCTAGAGATATCAAATATTAAAAGGCAAAAGGAGTCAAAGTTCGAGATGAGTGACCTCGGGTTGTTGCATTACTATCTTGGGATCGAAGTTAAGCAAAGTGTTCGTGGGATAACGTTAAAGCAAAGCGGTTGTTCAATAAAGATCCTAAAAGAAAAAAAATCTTTGGGAATGCAATTCGACTCAATTTCTGATGGAACCGGGCTTAAAGTTGTCTAAAGAAGATGAAAATCTGGAGGTAGATCCGACCGGTTATAGAAAAACTATTAGAAGCTTGTGGTATTTAACTCATACGAGACCTGATTTGAGTTACTCGGTTGGTTATGCAAGTATGTTCATGCAATCACCAACTCAAGCTCATGCTTAAGCGGTTAAATATATTCTCTGATATCTAAGAGGTTCACTAGACTTTGGTATTAGTTACTCGAGAGGCTGAAATAGTATGTTGCATGGGTATAGTCATAGTAGTCATGTGGTGGATATGGATGATGGTTGGAGTACATCAGGTTTTATTTTCTACAATGGTACATCACTGATATCATGGGTTTCTCAGAAACAAGGAATGGTGGCATTATCATGGCATGTGGCTGAATTTATGGTAGCTACATTGGCTGCATGTCAATCCTTATAGCTTCGTGGTTTGTTGTCAAAGATGTCGGATAAAAAGAGGAAAAACAGTGACGTTGAAGGTTGATATTTCATCAGCTATTGCCTTGACGTAGAACCCGGTTTTTCATGGCTGAAGTAAGCACATTAACACACGGAACCATTTCATTCGGGAGTGCATTGAGAGATAACAAATCAAGGTGGAGTATGTCAGTGGAGATTTACAAAGAGCAGACATCCTTAAAAAAGCGTTGCCACAGTTGAAGTTTAACGAGATGCTAAGCTTCATCGATGTCACAGGATTAGGGGTTGATGTTAGTGTAATCTTGCATAAGTGCGGGGACCTGGTTGTCGTACTTACAAACCTAGGATTTTTTGAGATAGTTTTTTTTTTTTTCATTCTCTTGTCTAGCAAGGTATTGTATGATTAGAAATAGGGGTTATTTGTAATCAACTAACCATACCTAAGAACATTAATAATCAATACAATCAAGGTTTAGACTTGAAAATCTTATTGCCATCAGACTATAAGGTAAGCATCGTGCTTTAGTGTCTTCACGAATTAGTTGGAAATGCTTAAGAGTGTTAACCGAAATGTGTTTTAGGAACCTTACAGTGTCTCCACTAAACAAACCCTAAATTCTAATGAAAACACACGAACCTTTCTCGCTTCGTAGCATGTCTTCTCGTTTTCCTTGACGTCACTCTAAAACTCATACCGCAAGTAATCTTGATGAATTAAATTTGTTAGTATATTCTTTGAAAGTAAAATGATACATATCATGCACTTATATACATTTAAGTGTGCTCATAAGGTGTTTTGGATGAAATGTTTATAATTTATTTAAATATGATTACTTGCATCTATTATTTTACCGTAACAAAATTTAGCATTACGCTTATCGCTGTGAGCAAAAAAGGCTTCACTTTGAAGTAGGGATGAGCAAACCGGTACACCAATTCGACACTGACTATATGACGTTTTAAGATTGGTACGAGTACATTTCGGTACATGTATTTCCCAATTTCGGTACAAGTAAAGGTACCTGTACTGAACCAGGATTTTCGGTACCGGCACCAAAATTTTGAGAAAATTGAGATCGGGATTTTTAATACCTAGCTCATCCCTATCCTATTAAAGTACTTTCTTTAGAAAACTTCACCAACATATTGTTTCTTTCATAGTATACAGGGTTTCCAAATTAATTGTTGAACCATATAATAACAATTTATTAAGTATACTTAATATTAACAATGGTTGTAAAAGTAGTTGTTGGAATAGGTCTTCCAAAGACACATACTAGAGTTGATGTGGCTAGTACGTTATGATACAAGTCAGGTCATACCCAATAACAAGCTAGACAAACACCCACGATATTTATTTTAAGATATGATCTAATAAATAAATATCAACACATACGACATTTAGAAAATGGGCTTCTAAATATTTGCACTTGTGTAGTAAATAAATTAAATGGATAATTTATAACATGAAAGAAGATATTTTATAATGTTATTTAAGTTGGTTAAATAACATGATGCATGTTACTTATAATATGTTATGTCACAAATGTATTATGTAACAAATATAACACAAGTAATTAATTGAAAGAGTTTGAATATTTAGGAGAGAATATATTTCTCTCTCGTCTATTTATTAATACACTCTTTCAAGACAACGCATGTGAATATATTGGCCAAGATAAGTGTGCAAAGGTAGCACTTTTTCTCTCTCACACACACAAAAGCAAGAAAACTCTATCTTTCTTCTTTAGTTTTCGGCCAAGAACAAGGAGGAACAAGAAGGAGTTTTACAAGTGTGAAATCCTAGCAAAACAAGGGTGCTTTGTTATTATCTTGTGGGTATACAAGCTTGAGGGTCTTCTCCATTGAAGACTAGCCATTCAAGATCATTTCCCTCTTCAAGTTTCATCTTGGAAGGTAGTATGCTCAAACACCCTATGGTTGTTTTTGATAGCATGTGTTTCGCATATGGATCCGAACATTGGGTTTATTTATATAAAATCGGTTTTATATTAATCAAACTAACAAGATTTAAAACATTATTATCCGCTGCATTTTCATATAAATGGGTTTATATGACTTTTATAATCTTGTTAAAACCCAACAATGGCATCAAGAGCCGCTTATACGGATACATGCTTCATAGATTTAAAAATTTTCGGGTTTTATGGTGTGGTTCACCATATGGCCGAAAGTTTTTGGGATTTTGGTTACCCCTTGGTTCATCAAGATTATACTTTACATGCATGTGGTAATCTTGAAGAATTAAGTCATATGGATGATTAATTATTTTGTTTGGCCAAAACACGTGACTTTCGGTTTGGTTAGCCTTGGCCGAAAGTTTTATGGGTAAAAAGGGGAACCATTTTGGTCTTCTAAGACCTTTCATATTTGGATGTGCATGTGGATGTTCATAACCTAGCCATGACCTCTTGGATGTGTGTTTGTGTTGTGATTTATTCGGTTTATTCAATTTGGTTGTAATATTCTTTTATTTGGGTTTGTAATTAATTTATTCATTTCATATTGGTTTGTAATAATAGGTAGATTAGTTGTATTTCTTTTACTAGAGAAAAATGTATTAGGACATATTTTTTTGTAAAATAAGATGCAACAAGGTTACGGTTTTGGTTTTGGGCCTTAATGGACCTCATAGTCCAAGATGGGATTTTAGCCCAATGGCCAAAGCCCAAACATGGAGGCCCAAGAAAGCTAGGAGCTGAAGTTGGAGCCCATATGGAAGCCCAAATAAAGTGGAAGAGTCACAACACATGGTGGACACTTGAAGCATATGGATGCCGGATCAAGTGGGAGTTCACCGACACAAGCCTTGTGTCATTCTCGTCCCTTATGAGAGACCTTTTGACATACTTGTTTCGGTCAACAAGTGTTTTCATTTTAGGTGGCTATGGTTATGGACTTGTGGTTGTTTTTTTATGCTTGTTTGGTTGATTTATATTTTGTTTTGCATATGGATTGTTAACAATTAAAATTAACAACTTGCATACAATTGGTTCCTTAGAAATCATTAGGTAATAATATTGGTTTTATTAAAGGTTAATGATTTCACAATAAAATGGGTTTTATTATAAGGAACTTTGAAATTTGGTTTTCAAACCAAGTACCATACATTTGAATACATGCAAATGCAAGGTACAAAATAGTTTTCCAATCTAGAAATTAGAAAACTTAAATCCCTTTTAAAAACAAGTTTAACACCATCCCTTTATACAACACTCGAATCACTTGGGAACTCGATGTGGGATAAAGGTCACCTAACCACATTGGAGAAAACTTGTGAGTTTGAGGTGAGTTTGTCATATTTGTGGGATAAAGGTCACCTAACCATTTGTATGTGCAAATGGACACGTGTGTGTAAGTAGGACGACTTGATTTGGAAACCATGTGAATAGGGTCACCGAAGCATGGCGTACAAATGTGTTGATGGGATTAAACATGCCAACTAAATATAAGATATTTAACCGATCCCATAAAACTAGAATTTGCAAAGGGTTGCAATCGTCAAACGTTGACTACCTTGTTAATTCAATAGTAGGATAAAGGTCACCTAACTACTATGTGAATGTAATGTTGGGTTCTAGATTTTAATCTTTAATTGTCTTGGAGACATAAAGGGTATTAACGATTAAAATTGATTAATGATATCGAAAATACTAAAAGTGAACTTTGTTAAATTGTGTAGATGTCCGTAAACAACAACCCACCTAGCGCAATTATCCCACCCGTGCATAACCTATCACTAAGAGCTATTTTGGACTACGATCGTCTAAACTACAATAACTTTATGGATTGGTATCGAAACTTGAGAATAGTTCTCAAGAAAGAAAAGAAATCCTATATACTGGACGATCCTATTCCCGATGAACCTAATGTTGACGACTTGGATGCCTATAACGATTCGTTGAAATACACCGAGGATTTGGTGCAAGTTTCTTGCCTCATGTTGGGAACAATGATTCCCGAGATCCAATGTAACATCCTATTTTCGATTATAAGAATAAATAAAACAAATTTCGTTTATATTATAGTGTGTCGTATATCGGCTTAGATAAATAAACTAATAGAAGGTGGGCTTGGATTTTGAAGATGGAATAAGATATGGAATGGGCCTTAGGTCCATGGGCTTAAGGGTGTATAAATACCCCTTAAACACTAATCCTTTCCATTTTTATCCATATCTACACCATAGCCTACACCTTCCAAAACACACACCATCCTATATGCCGAGACAAGATCCGAAGTTAAGAACCCGAGCTTGATAATGTTAGAGCGTTGTGACGAACCAAAACAACACCAAGACTAGACCGTGTTCGTAGAACGACTCGTTTAAGGTACGTTTATATCAATAACTTGTTCGTTTAGGTCCGATTTACATCTAGGAATCGTAGATCTATGTTTAAATGGTAAAAACGAACCCGACGCATCAAACCTTACTGGAATTCGTTAACAATAGATGGGTTAATTGTTAACATAAACAATCGGGTTCGTCTATTGAGGAATCGCACCATATAAACACAAATATTTGGATGAACAAACGGTTAGGGTTTGTTGGTGCTGGTATTACGAGTCCGTAGATACAAAATTCGTGTCATTTGGTTGAGATTTGAGGTTAAGATGCTAAATCCGTTGATGTTGACTGCTTTGATGTTCTTGATGATTTTGACTTTGACCCTGAGTCAAAGTCTGGATAAGAACTGTTGATAGTTCGTTATGGTTCATTCGTTACGCGTTCATAACGAATGGGACACATTTGTGTGACTTAATAACGAATGAGCCTTTGATTCGTTATCTATCCATTCGTTAAATACGATAACGAATATGGTAATTCGTTATATGCTCATTCGCTATGGTAAGGTAACGAATCAGATGATGTTCAGAACCACGAATCAAGTCATGTTCAGATAACGAATCGGAATGACGAACCAGACGATGACAAGATGACGAACTAGGATAACGAACCATGCCATGTTAAGATAACGAACCAAAATAACGAATCAGATCGTTAAATATAACGAATCAGTTAACGAATCAGGCTTAATTCGTTATAGCAAACAAGTTAGAGAATTAGATAATAATTTAAAAATCCTAATGAAAAATGTGTTAAGACAGCTTAACCCTAGCAAGGGGCTCTGCCCCTTGGACCCCGCTAGGGGCTGCCACCCCTAGAACCCCGCTGCCAGGGGCGCCCCCGAACCCCCGTTCGTTGAGGGTTATAACTAGACTAGAAACGCGATATGAGTAGTGATAGTTAATTTATACATGTAATTGTTATACAGTTAGTCGCGCACATCTAAGGAAAGGAATAACAATTAATGGTGAACGTAACCGTGTTCAGGTGAGTTTCTAGCCCCATTCCTTGTTATGTTTTCGGGGCTGTGTGCATACTCGATGTGATAGTAAATACACTTACCTTAAATGGTAAGGGTATGCCATGTACGATTTGTATGTTATTTATGTATATCTTAATGTGAATGAAAGCTTGTCGGTTCATGAACGATCTTCGGATATTGCATGCACTGCCAGGTGACGGTTTGATGATATGATTGTTGTGTACGATGGATGAATGATGTATGTACGTATGAAACTTACCATTATATATATATATAGAAAGATATGGCATGATAGTAGGGTAGAAGGGACACCGGACCCTAACAATATCCAAGGATGGAGGGTACCGGACCCTAATAATATCTGAGGATGGAGGGTACCGGACCCTAACAATAACCGAGAAAGAAGGGAGACCGGACCCTAATAATATCAGAGGATGGAGGGTAATGAACCCTAATAATATCCGAGGTATGTAGGGAAAAACGCTCTTTATAATGTAATGTTAGTTATGAACATATATGAAAGAATGATGAACAAGTTAAGTATGTAATGCGTACCTTCGGGAGCGTATATGTGTACGTAAAGTAGTGATTTGATTAACTAGAACTCACTCAGCTTAGCTGACTTTTAGTATGCACGCGAGGTTAACAAATTGACACAGCTGGTTTGAGCCGGACACATGGCAAGATTGAAGAGGCTGGCATCTGAAGATTTGTCATGATGTTTTGATATTATCCTTTTTGTTATGTTTTAAAAGACAAGTTAAGAATGTTTATAATGAATGGTTGAATATTATTATTATTTCGCGAAAGTTTTAATTAACTCTGATATTTAGAACTGTGTTTATGAGTAAATCCAACATCCAAATTAGGGAACCGGTAACGGGGCCTTACATCCAAAAGGATTTCGAGAATCATGGGGCATATGACATGATCACCCAGCTTAAGGAAATGTTCCTTACTCAAGCTAGGGTGGAACGCTTCGAAACGGTTCGAGCGCTTCATGCATGTCATATGGAAGAAACCCAATCGGTTTCGTCTTATGTGCTTAAGATTAAAATCCACATTGATCGGCTAGAACGGCTTAATTGTCCCGTCTAAAAATATTTAGCCACGGATATGATCCTTAATGGCTTATTACATGAATGGATGGGACAAGAGCATTGGTGAGCTTTACACAATGCTCAAAACAGCCGAAGCCGGAATGGGTAAAAAGGTTTTACCCGTTCTCACGATCAATGAAGGTGGCTTTTAAAGAGGCATCACCTGGAACCCAAAGCAAAGGTTGCTAGTAGTAAAGGGCAAGTCAAGGGAAGGTTCAAGGGAAAGGCAAAGGCGAAACCACCCAAACCAAAGAAGCTAAAGGTTAGCTCTGAGGATCCATGCTTTGGTTGTGGAGAGCTAGGACATTGGATGAGAAATTGTCCAACCTATCTCAAGGAGTCTAAAGCTAAGAAGGATGCGGGACCTCAGGTACAACTTTCATGATCCATATTGATCTTAACATTATTTCTTCTAACACATGGGTATTGGATACCGGATGTGGAACTCACATTTGCAATTCTTTGCAGGAGTTCAAAAGAAGAAGTGATTACAAGAAAGGAGATATAAGTCTCTTCATGGGCAATGGAGCAAAGGTTGACGTACAAGCTCGAGGAGATTATGTTTTGAAGTTTCCAAATGGTTTGGAAGTTATTTTGAAAAACATTTTGTATGCTCCTAGTTTGACTATGAATATTATCTCTATTTCTTTATTAAGACAATTTGGGTATGATTTAAAGTTTGTAAACGATGGTATTTATGTTTTCATGAATGATGTCTTTTATTTTAAATCGATGCCGTCTAATGGCATTTATGAATTAGTTTATGATAACACATCTATTGATAACTCATTGTATCAATCTAGCACCAAAAGACTCAAATTGGATTTGAGCAAAGACTTATCTTTGGCATTGTCGCATTGGTCACATAAACAAAGATCGCATTCATACACTTCAAAAGAATGTTCTTTTGGAATCAAATGATGATTCATTTGATAAGTGTGAATCTTGTTTGCAAGGAAAGATGAACAAGGAACCCTTTAGTGGAACTAACGAAAAGGCAAAAGACTTATTAGGTATCATACATTCGGATGTATGTGGTCCTTTTAAGACAATGACAAGGAATGGTGAAAGATACTTCATTACCTTTACCGACGATTATAGTCGTTATGGGTATGTGTACTTGTTAAGACACAAAGATGAAGCCTTTGAAATGTTCAAAGTCTTCCAAAATGAAGTACAAAAATCAACTCAATAAAACAATCAAAGTACTACGTTCCGATAGAGGAGGTGAATACCTCAATGATGCTTTTCTAGATCATCTTAGGAGATGTGGGATCATCTCACAACTTACTCCACCTGGAACACCACAACATAATGGTGTGTCCTAAAGGAGAACTCTATTGGATATGGTTCGATATATGATGCCTAGAAGCACATTGCCTCTATCATTTTGGGGTTTCGCATTGCTCTCGACAACCCGTATTTTAAATATGGCACCAACCAAGAAAGTGGACAAGACACCTTTTGAAATATGGTATGGAAGGGTTCCATCATTATCATATTTAAAGGTATGTGGTTGTGAGGATTATTTTAAGCACAACACCTAAAACAAACTTGAAAGCCGATGCACTAAGTGTATCTTTGTAGGATATCCCAAAGACTCTATGGGATTAACCGAGCAAAAGGTGTTTATTGCTTGAAAGGCCGAGTTCTTTGAAACTAAGTTCCTTATGGAAGGAACTAGTAGAATGGTGGAACTCGAGGAGGATCGAGAACCACAACCGATACACGTTTGGTTGATACTAGCAATCAACAAGAGGTTGTTGAGAATGATCAAATGGTTGATCAAAACACACAAAACGTTCGCAAATCTGGTAGAATTAGCACTCCACCCGAAAGATATGGATTTTTCGTGGTTGGATGCTATGTGGTAGATTCGAATGAACCAACCACATACCAAGATGCAATGTCACAATCTGATTGTGATAAATTGATTGAAGCCATGAACGTTGAGATGCAATCTATGCATGACAACCAAGTATGGGATTTGGTTGTACCACCTCTTAACTCCAAACCGGTTGGAAGTAAGTGGGTTTTCAAGAAGAAAATCGACATGCATAGAAACTTGGATACTTATAAAGATAGACTTGTAGCAAAAGGTTTGACTCAAACACAAGGGGTTGATTATGATGAAACTTTTTCGCCAGTGGCGATGCTAAAGTCTATTAGGATATTGTTTTCCATAGCCGCATATTAAGACTATGAGATATGGAAAATGGATGTCAAAACCGCTTTTCTAAATGAACATCTTGAGGAAGATGTCTATATGGTTCAGCCCGAAGGTTTTGTTGATCCACAACATCCTAATAAAGTATGCAAGTTAAGGAAATCAATCTATTGATTGAAACAAACATCTAGAAGTTGGAATTACCGTTTTGATGAAGAAGTTAAGAAATTTGGATTCATCAAGAACGCTGATGAGGCTTGTGTGTATAAGAAAGCTAGTGGGAGCATCATTACCTTCTTAGTATTGTATGTTGATGACATACTACTATTTGGAAATGACATTCCAATCTTGGAAGGTGTAAAAGCTTGGTTTAGAAGTTGTTTTTCATCAGTGATCTTAGTGAAGCCGCCTATATTCTGGGAATAAAGATCTATAGGGATAGATCAAGGCGGTTGATAGGTTTAAACCAAAGTGCATACATCGATAAAATCTTGAAAAGATTCAAGATGGAACACTCTAAGAAAGGTTTGGTACCTATTCAAAGAGGAACGGTATTGAGTGCGACTCAATGTCCAAGCTCAAAGGATGAGCAAGAGAAAATGAAAGGAATCCCATACGCTTCCGCTATAGGATCCAACATGTATGCAATGATATGCACTAGACCGGATGTGCCATGCGCTTTCAGCATGACAAGTAGATTCCAACAGAATCCGGGAAGTGACATTGGGTAGCGGTTAAGAGCATATTGAAATACCTTAAAAGGACTAAGGATATGTTTCTCATATATGGCTCTGGTGAGGAGGAACTCGTTTTAAAGGGTTACACGGATGCGAGTTTCCAAACTGATCGAGATGATTCTCGATCACAATCAGGATATTTTTTCCTTATGAATGGTGAAGCTGTCTCTTGGAAAAGCGCAAAAAAAGATGTGGTAGCATTGTCCACCACTGAATCGGAATACATCGCCGCCTCATTGGCAGCTCAAGAAGCTGTGTGGATAAGGAAGTTCATTGCCGATCTAGGGGTAGTTTGTACCATTCTGCACCCTCTAGAGATCTTTTGTTACAACGAAGGTGCGATTGCTCAAATCAAGAAACCCCGTGCACATCAAAAGACAAGGCACATTGAGAGGAGATTCAACTACATAAGGGATGAAGTTGAAAAAGGAAATATATGTATTAGCAAAGTTCACACTGATCAAAACATTGCGGATCCAATCACAAAGCTCCTTGAAAGGCAAAAGCATGAGGGTCATACTTGTGCCTTAGGATTTCGATATTCTAGTGATTAGATTTGATCTATTTTGTATTTGGATATCGGAACAATTGTTATTTTAACTCATTCATATGATTATGGTTTATGATTTTGACATTTGAGTTATGTTCCATTTTAGCATGTTTAAATCCGTGAATAAGTTAATTATTCTAAATGTCCGTAGTCGTTCATATTTGTTGGAACAAATATGAAGGTAAGACTATTATGAACTTGGATTGGTGGATATTCATGAGGTATGAATATAGAGCAAGGGTTTGCTGCCAAGGTTCATAGATATTTATGGGATATAAATATTGGACTGACCCACCCTCAAATGTTACTGCATGGAATCCTTGTGATTAGTGATCATAAGTAAATTTGAGTAAAGGCGAATATCATAGTATCCTCCGACCTGAGATACATATTGGGTCTTGATATTCACCAAGAATTACACTTTGACTTAGTCCTTCGCTGCTCTGAAACATGACAGTACATAAGGCTAAGCTCAAGTATGGTACAAGGTGATTGTGAGAGACGTATGTAGTCAAAAGGGGATTTGTCAATCTTATTCGTTGAGAGTTAGATGTCTAAGGCCTGATAAGTTAAATCAATAGAGAATGATCACTCTATGTCTTTGGATTTAACATGACATCCATGGCAAAAGGATAAATGATAAATTCACCTTAAATCATTTTTAAGTAAGGGACTTGAAGGGGATGATGTTACTGAATGGCACTTCGTCATACGTATCAGGGGTAGTAAACCGTTGTTAGGCGGTATTTGCTATTTGCATCAATCTTCTATGTATCTTGTGCAAGTGGGAGATTGTTGGAATCGGTCTACCCAAGACACATACTAGAGTTGATGTGGCTAGTACGTTATGATTCAAGTCGGGTCATACCCAATAACAAGCTAGACAAACACCCACGATATTTATTTTAAGATATGATCTAATAAATAAATATCAACACTTATGACATTTAGAAAATGGGCTTCTAAATATTTGCACTTGTGTGGTAAATAAATTATATAGATAATTTATATCATGAGAGAAGATATTTTATAATGTTATTTAAGTTGGTTAAATAACATGATGTATGTACTTACAAAATGTTATGTTACAATTGTATTATGTAGCAAATATAACACAAGTAATTAATTGAAAAAGTTTGAATATTTAGGAGGGGATATATTTCTCTCTCGTCTATTTATTAATACACTTTTTCAAGACAATGCATGTGAATATATTGACCAAGATAAGTATGCAAAGGTAGCACTTTCTCTCTCTCTCTCTCTCTCACAAAAGCAAGAAAACTTTATCTTTCTTCTTGAGATTTTCGGCCAAGAACAAGGAGGAACAAGGAGTTTTACAATTGTGAAATCCTAGCAAATCAAGGGTGCTTTGTTATTAGCTTATGGGTATACAAGCTTGAGGGTCTTCTTTATTGAAAACTAGCCAATTAAGATCATTTTCCTCTTCAAGTTTTATCTTGGAAGGTAGTATGCTCAAACACCTATGGTTGTTTTTGAAAGCATATGTTTCGTATATGGATCCGGACATTGGGTTTATCTCTATAAAATCGGTTTTATATTAATCAAACTAACAAGATTTAAAACATTATTATCCGCTGCGTTTTTCATATAAATAAGTTTATATAGCTTTGATAATCTTGTTAAAAACCCAACAGTAGTGACTTTAGTTGAATTTTAGTACTGACATTTTGTGAATTAGTTGTCATTTGGTGTCTCATTTTCTGAGTTTAGTTGTTGTCACTTGGTACCACATTTTGTACGTTAGTTGCCGTTATTTGATGCCTCATTTTTGTGAATTGGTGTCTTTGGTTTGTAAATAAGTACTTGCATACTAATTGTCTAATGATCACGTACACTAATTCAGTATGCACACAATGATAGTGGTTTAGAAATGGCCTCCACTGCTCACGTGACCCATTCAACCCATCTGGCTCATTCGAATTTGTTAACCCCTTTCCCATCTGGATCTTTCGAATTTGTTGACCCGTTTGGAGCTTTTGAATACATTTCTAAATATAACACATTTTACTTTGGATGACTTTGAATTTTGACTAGTTCAATCATTTCCGTTGTGTTTTCTAAATTACTTTTCTATTTATGAATTTGGGTGTCAGTTTCACTTCACTTATCTAGTGGAGTAAATCTCCTTTCAATTAGGAAATGGAAGCCTTTGCTTAGGTCACGTCTTGCTGCTACTGTCATGAGAGATTGTCGTTTTTCAGGTGATAAACATGTAGAATTTGCCATTCCTGATGCAGCTCAAAAGGTTTATGTTTTTCATATCATAACACATATTGAAGTTAATTGTTTGTTTTGGCTGAATTAAACTAAATTGGTTGTTTGTTTACAGTTGGTTCATGCTACTGAAGTGAAAGAGTTATACATTTTGGATTAGTTGGTTGCTACCATGTTTACATATCATAAAACATATTCAAGTTATTTATTTGTTTTACCTGTATTAAGTTAATCGGGTACTTTGTTTACAGTTGGTTCATGCTAAACATTTTGGATCAGTTTGCTGTTACTATGGGAGAATGATTGGACCATAGTCACCTAAATCGCGGTTCGCTCCGGTACGGGAAAACAGTTCGGGTATGCAATTCGGCTAACGAATTCGGTATGGAGGGGGTTGGTTCATTTCGGTACGAACCGGTACAGTGTACCATATAGCCCGGTTCGAGGGAATTAAAATAATATATAAGTTATATATCTTTTAAAAAATAAAAGTTATTTATTTAAAAATATAATTTTTAGTTTATTATATATATTATATATATATATTAATATATATATATATATATATATATATATATATATATTCAAATGTAATTTTATAAAATAGTTATATTATATTATACAATATAAATTTGAGTAATAAAGTATAGGGTTAAATTTAATAAGTATGCAAACTTGAAGGTGAAACATGAAGTTTTATGGAAAAAAACTGGGGGAAAAAAAAGGCAACGATGCTTCACTCCTGTTTTAGGAACCCAATTCACTACCGATTTCAGAAAACCCCCAATCAAATTGGAGTGTTGTACAATTTATTCCTAATGCGCGAATTAGGGTTTAATTGACTCAAAGTACGAACAATTCCAATACACATTTTAGGGTTCTATTGGATCAACGAATCCTGGTCTTGGTTCGCGAATTGAACCCACGATCGGAACAAAAACGAATTCCGACACGGTACGAAATGTACCAATACGAAAATCGCGGGTAACTGAGCGATTTTTGTGACTATGGATTAGATTCATTGAAGACCTTAAGATAATAAAGATCAAAATGAGTTCAGTTCGGATTACACAGGAGTCATGTTTGTGGATCAAGTCTGGTATGTTTAACTTTTAAGATTCCAAACTCAGTTTGTTTCGAAGTATATGATGTTTTACATATATTACATTGTGTAACTTTCTAAGACTCGCGTAATGTGCGGGTCCTCGTTACTAGTTGTCTTTTAAATATAATATTTAAGAAGAAAAAGGGGAAAATAACGCAAAGCCTAATAAGATGCAAGATTTGTTAAAAGCTTAAAAGCGCCAACTTAGGGTGTGTTTGGGATTCCTTATTTAAGTCTAAAATGACTTTTTGTGTAAAGGAATTATTAACTTATGACTCTTTAAAAAGGAGTTTGTAAGAAAGTGTTTGGATTAGCTTATGTCAATAAGTTGTTTTTTAATAAGTGTTTGATTTAGCTTAGTCATGTAAAATGACAAAAAAAACATTATTTTTATAAATCAATAAGTTGTTTTTTAAAAAGTGTTTGGGATTGCTTAGTTGTGAAGTGAGGATGTAAAGGTTTAATGGGAATATCAAACCCATTAAGTTAATAAGTTACAAATTCCTAACTTTTCAAAACACTTTAATTTTGCTTTCTCCATAAGTTAAAATCCATAAGGCCTTATGGTTTGCCAAACACCTTATACACTTTATTAACTTTTTAAATAATTTAAAAATTATAAGTTGATGAAAATAAAGAATACCAAACATTAATAAACCAATTTTGTTGGACTTGCTTCATAATTGATTTTTCGGCTTTGAAAGGGGCTCAGCAAGAGGGAGGGAGGGGCAAGAAAATAAAACATGGCAACAAGATATACAAATATTTAGTTGTGGTTCCCAAAAAGATGTGTGTTTGGTAAAACTTTGGTTCCTTATTGATTGTGATCTTGTAGGTTCTACACCTTCTTTCAACAAAAAAAAAAACTTTCAAGAAGTTAGGCATTGTGGCATTGTATAAAACCTAAGTGGAGTATGTTCCTGTCAAGAAACGTGTACACAATTTTCGTGAAAAATTATAATGGAATTATTATATATTACTTCCTCCGTCTCATTATAAGTGTCATATTTTGATTTTTTAAGTCTTTCTTTTGCAACCTTGACCGTAAATATTTTTGTTTGTGTCATATAATACTTGATGAAAATTATATCAATGTAAAATACATTTAAAACCCAATCCATCCATATATTTTACATCAAGTATTATATAACACAAACAAAAATATTTTCGGTCAAAATTAAACAAGAAATACTTGAAAAATCAAACTAAGACACTTATAATGGGACGGATGGAGTATAATTTTGAAAGATCTTCACACTCACAAGAACATTGTTTCTTCTCATTTGCGCTTAATGATATTGTACTTTCCGCTATTAGTTTGAACATGCTCTATCATTATATTCCAGTTTGTTTACAACCATTTAAGTTGTGTTTACAAACTTTAGATGCATAATGTTGCTTACATGCTAGGTGTCTTCTTCTCTCACATGTGTATTCCAAATAAAGAAAGACAAAGTTAGCATGTGTATACATTAAATTAAAATAAAAGAAGATTAAAGAAGAGAGATAAATCAGAGGTTCTCTTTCCTCTTTGTCCCATCCGAAGAAGCTGACGGAGAAAACATCAACAAAGATTCATCTTACACATATTCCATTAGATCATCCAAATGTATGGATTCGTTCGTCGGTCTTGATGTTGAAGCTAAGATCGCCGATGAGGGTTCCGACCAAGGAGTTAAAGAAATAATCTCAGGGAGGATTACTTTTCTCTTATCAAACAAATTTTCCTTCTACTGCATCAATTTAATCCATACTCTGAACCGCCGAAATCAAGTGCCAATATACGGCTCTCAGCTGAATAATCACAATGTTTGATCACGCGCAACTAGATGGTGATTTTCAAGACCTAATTTGAATTAATCACGAGATTAATTAAGCCAATACTGTTAATTTATCTTTCTATAAATTACTATTATGTTTTTGTAGATTATTAGTTGTTTCTAATGAAAGCATCAACAAGTGATAAATATAACTTTGTGTGTAGCAGAGATTGATTAGAAGAAGATTGTTCGAGCGCGTAGTGACTTGTTGTGCATGTCGTTGGGGTTTGTTAGAACCGTATGTTTAATGTTTGATCTTTATTTTGATTTCTTATGGCTGTAAAGTGTATGATTTGTTTGTTTTGATTCACCGATACTTTATAAATTATAAGAAACTTATACTTGAATTAAGTCATTTATGCATTTATTATCATAATATATACTAAACCATTCATCGGTTTCCATAGTGATTATTAAGGCATCTTTACCAAGTGTTCGCTATCCTGGTAGAAGTTCCTCAACAACAGTTCAGCGCCACCAACAAAAACAACTTCTAGGTATTTGTTTTTTTTAGTAATATATAGAACTCATATCTAGATTTTACCTTTTAAATGTTGGGTAACACTGTAACCAAGTAACCAAATCGCTTTTCGGTTTCACAAAATTCTCAATTCGGTTGACCCGAATAGCTATTATTGAATTTCATTAGTTTTATTCAGCTCAAATTAGATGAACAACATGTACAAATGGAATTAGATGCCAAGTTGGACACATTTTCAAGTATTGTACTTACTTTTTATATATAATACAAGTTTTGTTTCAAGCGTTCATTTTGTGGATAGCTTATATATTTAAGTCTTCCTTTATATATTTAAGTCTTTCTTTGTAATTAGTTGTATTTGGTTTATTCGTTCAAAAAAAAGATTTAACTTTGAAAAAAAATCAGTTTATTCCGTTGAAAACTGAGCCGATTTCGTATTTGTTTTTTTGGATTTGTTTAAGCCTTACTAAATTTGGCTTGGTTTGGTTTTCGGTTCCATCAAAAACATTTCAACCCAAACTAATGATGCCCCTTATTTCCATTTGATTAGTCTTGGTGGACAAAATTACAACTTTACGTTTTTGTGAATTAAGTCGTTTTTAAAAAAACTTATTTGATGCTTCTGCTAAAGCTATAAACTTGAGTTATATTTGTAGCAGGTGTTGGCATGCATAGCTTAGGAATGAGAAATAATAGTGTGCATAATTATAATAATTGTCACATTCAGGCATTTGGCACATACCTAGAAAAAGACCAGCGTCGAAGAAGCATAGAGGAACCGTATACCCCTGTCAGATATGTCGCATTTGTTGCATGAAACGAATATTGTACTTTAACAACCTGAATGTATATACCATTTTTAGTGGAACACAAATCCTCGCTTAATCGTCCACAATTCAATTAGGGTTCCAACATTGGCGCCATCCGTGGGACCTGTTAATTGGTCTAACCAACGGTTTTAGAAAGAATGGTTGATCCCAACTTGAGTGGAATGCCTTCGTCGTTCCTCTTGGGTTCCGGTGAAGATAACACGGTAATTACACCTGCGGGGGTAAATACCACACATCAATCCGTGGGTAATCAAAAAAACATTGAAGGACCGGTGTTGATCGAAGGACCATCAAATACATCGTCGTCACCGTTGTCTCGCTGGAAAAAGGCCTTTAGTGTTGTCCGTCCACTATATTGGTAAACAAGCACCAACCTAGTTCAAGTTCTATGGCGTTTCTACGCTGCCGAAATCTTTTGCCGACTTCCCGGAATATTTCGTGAAGTCAAGAATCTTGAAATATTCTCCGGCGTGTCTTGAATAGTTAGGAACCTTGAAATACTTCTCCGAATCCATACAAACTCATAAAGATGCCCGGAGAGCATACATCGAAGAGCAAAAACGAGAAGAAAATTGCAAATATCTACACCATATCCAAATCCGCGCACGATCTGGTAAAAGGGGGAGCCAAGCTGTTAGTTTTGTGCCCATTCTGCTCAGGTTTGAGCCATTTCAGCTCAGTTAGGAGCCCTCACTCACGTTCAAGCGTATTTAGTCTGCCTAGGCAAGTCACCTTGTGGGACTCCATTCGAAGGGACAGCAAAACCTGACCGGTATCTTTGAAAGTTTTTTTTTACGTAGGTGACGCCCAGCCGGTATCTCCACTCCTAACGAAAATTGTCGATTTGTTCTCTCTGTCTTGTTACGTTACTTTAGCACATCATATAGATTATAATAATTGTTTTACACCGTCATTAAAGCTTGAAGTTCCACTAAATCACCAAAGCATGAATTTCTATATGGTAATAAAAATAAAAATTGACTAAATACAGAAGGGAATAAAAGTAAGGTCAAATCCTATATTTACCTGCTTTGTAAAGCTTTGGTTATTATAAAATGTTGGAAAGTCAATTTTGTAAAATATTGATTTAATATTAATGTATGGTAATAGAAGAGACATGGTCATATGGGAAAGCATGTGTGTTGGACTCTTCAAACACAAACTTCATGATTTAAAAGGTAAGAGGATAAGAAGTCTACCTTTTTCAAAGTTGATATGACTTAACCTACAAACATACATCTTTTTGGACAACTCTTATATGCCCATGCATTATTAAACTTTATTTATATTCTAGTCATTGTAAAAGTTTAAAGGTGAGCCCCATTCCAGGGGGTGTCCTAGGCCATTACTTTAATATGAAGGTCCTTCAGAACAAAGCCACTTACAAAACAATTCCTCCAAAATGAGGTCCCTTATGGACAATCTCCTCCAGAATGAGGCACTCCTGCTACAAGAGTTTTATATGAAAATGAGAAATCCCCGTCCAGGGGATGACATATGTGAAAGGTCTCTTCCATTCATAAAGAACCCCTTCCCAACACCAACATAGAGCTGGGGGGGGACTAATTTAACATTGCATCATTGTATCATGGGTTTTCATCACTGAAGGCTCTTTAATAAAGTAAAAGGGGCCCCATTCATCAGCTTCTATGCATGAAGACGTATCTCTTAAAGAAATCAACATTTTAGAGAGACTTCCAAAGATAATAGTTCCCTTCCAATGAATTAATCTGGAATAACCCCGTTCATAATTCGAAGATCGGTTATTCAAAGTAGTTGAGATAGAAGACATCAAAGGGGTCATGGGACAAGCGATGGCATTCTCATACAGCTAGATTACATACTTCAATATATCAAAACTAATTATTCTTGTATATTTATGATTAACAAATAATAGCTGGTCGACCATACTTATAATTCTCCCAGGTGGGATAAAGCCCACTAGAAGAGGCAATATACTTATAATTCTCCCATAATAAAGCCCTCTAAAAGAGGCATCATACTTATAGTTACCCTAGGTGGGATAAAGCCCTCTAAAAGAGGCATTATACTTATGATTCTCCCAGATGTGATAAAGCCCTCTAAAAGAGGCATCATACTTATAGTTCCCCGAGGTGGGATAAAGCCCTCTAAAAGAGGCATTATACTTATAATTCCCCCAGATGGGATAAAGCCCTCTAGAAGAGGCATTATATATATGATTCTCCCAGATGTGATAAATCCCTTTAAAAGAGGCACCATACTTATAATTCCCTAGATGGGATAAAGCCCTCTTTAAGAGGCACATCACTTACAATTCCCTATTAATGGGAAAATGACATCAATGCTCCTTCGCAAGTGTGAAAGGAAGGCCCGAATGAGGGGCTTGGATCCATATACAAAATTAGCCTCATCCATGAGGCTTAATACTTATAATTACCCCCGTGGAAAATAGCCCCATCAATGAGGCTCAAGAATCACAATTTCCCTAGAGGAAAATAGCCCCTTCTAAGACTCTTGGAACTTATATCCCCCCAAGTGACTGGCCCCTTGTATGAGGCTCACAACTTATATATTTCCCACTACATGGGACACCTTACATATACGCCCCCCCCCCCCCCTAAGGGGGAAAGACAATCGAATCTTCTTCACAACGAGTGAAATGAAAGCCCGACGACAAATTGATAGCTAATATACTACATCCGCCTCACAGGTTGGAAACCTTATAATCCATCCGTATACAAATTAAAAACATGATGTTACACCCTCAAGCAAAAGGTGAACCATATAGCCCAAAATGTGTTTAAATGCACCTTTGAGTCAAAACACAATATCCACTAACATCTTTAACTTTATTTATTCATATTTACCGACAGGAGAATTATATAGAAATAATTCAAATCATCATGATTAATGTCGGTGGTTTGATACATTTTCATCACATATTATCACATTGGAAATTGTTTGTCTTCGTTTCTATGTCCAATACTAGTAACGAAAGAATAGCAAGATCATTATTAGAGCCTGTTAATTGGCTACTAAAAACTTTGGGAGGGTTATTAAAAAAGAAGAAAGAGATTATGTACAACCAACATAACTACCCAAGAGAGAAAACTTAACCTTTTTTTGGTTATGTTAAAGAAACTCGGGTTCAAAGTCCCTTATACCAATCATAAATAATTAGTATAAGAGACTGGGGGACTTGAAGAGACAATTACAGGACTGGGCCCATTGTGTGGGGATGTGGTTATAATACTTGGTCCTTATCTCATCTCATGACTTCGCCATCTCAACCTTACTGGGTCCAAATTTGATAAGTTAAAATGGAATCAACCCATTGTGTTTGTGGCTTACTCATCCTTTATTATATATAAGGGGGATTGTGTATTTATGTCATGATAGATTTAAACTATCAAGAGAACTGGGTCATGCTCATGGGAACTAAATATCATCTACCTCAACCAGCTATAAAAAAAGAATCTCGTCCGAAACTAGCCTAATGAATGGGTCTAAAAGTGATGAACCTATCCCGTATGTGATGAGAAAGATGAGTTAGGACTACATTAGTCTCTTGTCCTTATCATAAAGAATAAGGACTATAGGGCTTGTAAAGCCTTCTATGAAAATGGGTCTTCGTTCCATGATTGGACCAAGTCAAGAAAGCCTAGGAGAAACCAAAATACATGGAGAGTTTAGTTACTCCAACCAAACATCCTACCAATCATATAAGAAGGAAATAGGAAATGTAAATTTGAAAGTGGGAAAAGGGAGCCAACAGTTAAGAGAAAGACAGACGATTCGAAAGGTATCATGACATCTTGAGGGAAGCATGAGAGGCTTTTTTAAAAATGTCGTCGACTCAAGTGTGGGCCAGTAATGGGCTGAAAAGATAATTAGGGATTAGATAATATAAATCAAAGCAAGATAAGGATGAGCCGGGTCGTGGTTTAGTTCATTATCTTTATCATTGTTAGTACACGGTTTTGCGTCTCAAGTCTTTGTAATTACCGTTTTGTATTTATCGTTTAATTTTTTGTAAAAGATATTATTAATTAAGCTAGTTCGTTAGAGGAACCGTCTAGTTCGTTAAGGATGTTTACTGAACTAGACCATAAGTTAAGTTTCTCCTGATTCGTTAAGAATACTTAACGAATCAGGGGGTGGTTCGTTAAGTTTGTTTATTTAATGTATTGTAGCGAAGTGGGAGGCTAGTTCGTTACGGAATGTGTAACGAACTAGACCCATCTTACTATATATAGAGGTTCATCCTCTACTTAATTTAAGTTTTGAGATTTAAGATATTGAAACTCTGTCCAGATTTCCTCTCAGGCTTCATCTAATTAATCCTTCCATAATATACATACACATATCTATACAACTAATACTAATACATATATACAACATATAATCATTAAGAGCAACTATGAACTAGATCCGTTAATTGTTATTAGATCTTAGATCGGAGCTAGATCCGAGTGTTCACAAGTGATATCAGAGCATTCGAGGATTCGATTGCTCTTGATTCGTATGTTAATTGGTTAATTAAGGACTGATTGATATTAATTTGGTATTATTTGGTTTCGGTTTGGTTTTGGACAAATTCAGTGTGAATTTGAATGAATATGGATTGAATTTGAGTGAATTGTGGTTTGATTAAGGTATTGAGAAGGTTTGTTGAACTGGATTTGGTATTTGGATTGAGTTTGTTGATATTGGTTTGGATCTGGATTTTGCCCGAAATAGAGTTTTGGTTTTTGGTTGAATTGATTACGAGTTAAGGTTAATTGGTTACGGGATGGATTGATTTGGTTTCATGTTAAGTGTCCGAGTATTTTGATAGTTTATTTGGACGATTTGGTTTAGTATCGAGAAAGTATTACAGATTTGGATTCTTTGAGTGTGTTCTTCATTTTCCAGATTTCTGGAAAAGTGAGGATGAAGATTTGAAGATCTTCATCAGGTTGAAGATTCGTTATATTTTATTCAATTCGTTACCCATTTCGTTACCTATTTCGTTACATATTCTCATTCGTGTCTTCCAATTCGTGTGACACGTGTTCAATTCATTGACTTTAAATCTAACAACTTTTTGCCACGTGGCAATAGTTGTCAGAGTTTGTTATAACCATTTTAACAAACTGATTCGTTATAGTTGTTTCATTATCAACTGTAGCTAATTCGTCACCCTGATTCGTCACCTGATTCGTTAATCTTGCCTTAGTGATTCGTTAAGGGATCCCAGATATTCGTTACCTTAATTCGCTAAGATTTCACTTGTTGATTTGTAACTTGATTCGTTAAGTGAAGCACCTGATTCGTTAACCTATTTCGTCAAACTAATTCGTTAATTTTGACTTAATTCGTTGACCCAGTTCGTTATAACCTATTTCGTGTGACGCTGTTCCAGATTCGTTACAAAAACAGTTTTTAATTCGTGATAAATAATTCGTTAAACACTGTTTACAATTCGTTAACCTTACTGTTCCTAGTTCGTTAAAGATACTTTCTACTTCAACCCTTGAAGTTTGATTGTCTTTTTATTTTTCAAAATGGCTGGTATGTACGCATTAGCTTCCCAAAATATGCTTATGCAGCAAATGTTACAACTGGACACGGAGATTGGATCTCATTCCAAGTGTCATAGTTTGATGAAATTTAGTGACTTTGCTAAATGGGAACCTTGTTTCCGTGCTCATTTGGGTTTTGTGCACTCTGATTATTCTTATTGTTTGGATGAAGTGTATACTGTTCCCATGATCGGAGATGAGACGATTGGATTAACTCCTAAAGCTATCTCACAGTATTCTCAAGAAGAAAAGAAACCTTTGGAGATTGAAACGAAAGCATACTCAATGCTTACAATGGTATTACCTGAAAACATATATCACCAAGTTGGTAGCATCAAAATTTGTGCTTCGTTGTTTCAGCACATTCGTATGAGAAGTATGGGTAACACTGCTGAAAGCAATAAAGTGATCTTAAAGTTTCAATTTAGAAATTTTAATTTGCTTAAGGGTGAGACTGTTGATGAAATGACAACACGATTTAATCATCTAATAGCTGAAATGGAGAAGATGAAGTTGGAAAGTTCTGAAGTTGATAAGATTGATACCATCAAGAGTTCTTTACCGAGTTCCTACTCTACTTTCTTAATGGTATTGAAGGAAAATAATTATTTCAGTAATAAAGATTTGACTGCAACTGAATTCATGCAAAAGATGGAAGCTTGTGAATATGATCTTAAGTGTCAAAAGTCTTCTAAAGAGAATTAAGATCCAGCTTTTTATGGTGGAAGTATGCCTTTGAGTTCAACAATTTCTCCAATCACCGCATTTTTGACTCATAATGCAAGTGACAATGCTACAACTATCTATAGTGATCCACGTGCTTGTTTCTACACTGCTGGAACTTCTGGATCACCTGGTGCTTCTGGTTCTTCTGGAGGGTCTGGAAATGCAACTCCTGCAAATCTCTTTTCATCACAACCAAATGCGAACATAAGGTGGCTGAACAAAACTTTGCTTTCTTATCTGCCTTCAAGACTTCTTATGAGAATTTGGTTAGTAGTAAAATTGCCACAAGTGATTTAACTGATGAAGATTATGACCAAATCAATCCTGATAATTTGGAACTTGTGGATTTGAAATGGAATATGGTAATGATCGTTAGAAAGGTGAAAAAGCTCATGCAACGAACTGTCAAAGATCTTCCATCATTAAACAAGAAATTGGGGTTCGATAAATTGAAGGTTAAGTGTTATAACTGTTAAGAGTTTGGGCATTTTGCTAAAGAATGTGATAAGCCAAAGAAGGAGTATACTGGTCCTAGAGAACAAGATCAAAGTTTATCTGGGAAAAATGGAAATGATGCTGGGAAGTCTTCTGGAACCAAATCGTCTTCTTCTGGGTCACAAGCTACGCTGTCCAATATGGATGGAACTGATTGGTCACAAAGATTGCTGTGCAATGAAAATCAAGCTAATCTGGCTATGTTCGGGTCAAATGAAACTTTTCAAGATGCAAGTGGGAGTGAGCTATCTTCTGACAATGATACTGAGTCTGATTCTGACGACTCGTGTGAAAAGATTCCAACTACTTTTGCATGCATGGCCAAAATCAATGAGGTTAGTTCTTCTGTTTTTTGTGTTGAATATGAGAAAAACAAGCCTAAGTTAGAATTCTTGAAAAATCACAATGACTGTTTAGTGAAAGAAATTGCTTCACTAAAGGATACTTATCGACAATCTTTAGAATCTCATACGAGATCTAAGGAGAAGATTGAAGCCTTGTCGATAAGTAATCATGATCTTAAAGCTGAGTTATCTGTTAAAATGACGATTAACGATAAAAAATTTCAAGAAATATTGAAACATCGTTCTAAGATAACTGAGCTTGAGAATGAAGTTCTTGAGTTGGAAAACAAGTTGGGCAAGTTTAGAAACTCATCATTTTTGCTAAATGAGATAATCGAAGTATCTGGTAAGCAAAGAGATTCTAAAAAGGGTATCGGTTTTGTTGAAATTCCACCACCGTTTGACAATGATTATACAGCTAATCCTTTTGCTAGAAAAGAAGAAGATGTGATTATGAAAGAATCTGTTATTTCTGACAAACCTAAACCAGTAAAACCTGAAAATGTTAAAGTCCAACCACCAACTCAAAAACCTCATGTTGAAAGCAACGAAGTATTTGTTGAGAATGTTGATAAAGTCATCATTGAGGATGTGTTTGAACCAGAAGTGATACACAAGAACCAGAACATTCCAAGTTCTAATCACATTCTTTGTGAACTTTATGAATTTGAGGAGGCCGTGTATGGTTCACACACAACTCATGTGAGAAAAGAATATCAAGTCAAGGTTAAACCAGTAAAGGCTAAGAAATCAGAAAAACCCAAAATATCTGATAAGGATTTGATACATTTCATCAATCCTAATGTTTCCAAGCCATCAACTGGCCGTGTGTTTAAATTAAAATGAATAAACACGATGTTCACTGAGAAAGACATTCCAATTAGCATTATCAAACCGGAACTGAGTGAAAGTGTCTTTCATAATGAAACCACCAAGATACAAGATCTTGAATGTCAGTATGCTTCTGCCAAAACATCAAACACATCAGACCCATTGGTTAATGCTAAACAAGTATTAAAAAATGCTAAGAAAGTTCAATTTGTGAAATCTACTTGAACTGACACTTTGCATCTTTTAGAACTACTCGAATCTTGATTTCTATTTGAAAAAGAAATCAGTGTAGTCTGATGATTTGGTCAAGATTTTTACTAAGAACGTGAGTTATCAACCTTCCGTGGCATCTGTTTTTGTTAAATCTCAAAATGATCGTGTGGACATGCGAAGTTTTTTTCTTTGTGGTCAATAAGGTCATGTTGTGAGAAACTGTGGACAGAAGAAATCTCAAAATCTTCATCCATTTGTCAAGGACCAATCGAAACCGGTTCCTTTGATAAAGGAGATTTTGAAGCGACTTTTGTCGTGTGATGATGATACTCGCATCATGTTCTCAAATGTGAATCCACGGAAGGTAGTTCATGTGAATGAAATTTATGGTCAAGTTAAACTGAAGTTTGTTCCAACTGAGCTAACATGCAAGAACGTTAACTCAAATGTCGTTCAAGCGGCCTATCTGAGACGAAAGTCTAAAAGGCCTGTAACTTATTCTTAAGTTGCTGAACAACAATTAAATTCAGCTAAATTTGCTTCTTCTCATGAAAATCAAAAGGTGCCCAAGACTGAGGCCTGGACTGCCTTTTTGAACTAATCAATTTTACTTTGTGTGTAGGGTACATCCAAGACCATGTCTGGTTAAAACTGGATGATGGATAGTGGATGTTCTGGTCATATTACTGGAAATCTCAACCTCTTAACAAACGTAAGAAATATTCAATGGGGTTATGTGGCGTTTGCTGGGAATTCTGGTGGTATGATAACACAAGAAGGTGAAGTTTCAAATGGTCACATTACATTTGAGAAGGTCAATTACTGTGACAAGGTAGACCATAATTTATTAAGTGTGTCGCAAATCTGTGACAAGAAGTACACTATTGTAGTTACCGGTAAAAAATGTCTGATTCTGAAACTGGGATACGTAATTCCCGAGGACATGGTTGTCATGCGATCACCTCGATCGAATGATATTTATGTCTTAAATATGAGTTCTAAAGTATCAACATCTATCGAAACATGTTTTGTCTCAAAAGCAACCGAGAAGGACTCTGTCTTATGGCATCGTAGAATGGGTCACATTCATGTTCGAAAGATGACTTATTTAATGGCGAATGACTTAGTTGAAGGAGTGTCTTTGAAGAACTTTAAATTATCTGACCACTGTATTGCTTGCAAGAAAGGCAAACAGAAGAAAAATTCACATCCATCTAAGCTATTTAATTCCATTGATACACCTTTAGAACGAATTCATATGGATCTTTTCGGTCCAGTGAATTATTCAAGATACTCATGGGTCTTATTTATGAGCTCGAAAGATCAAACACCTGTTCTTGTTCAAAATTTAATCACTAAGATCGAATCACTATACAAGAAAAAAGTGAGGAGAATTCGAAGTGACACTGGTACAGAATGTAAAAATACTGTATTGGATTTCTTTTATGTACAAAAAAGAATTCATCGAGAATACAGTGCCCCATATGTACCATAACAAAACGGTGTTGCTGAAAGGAAAAATAGAACTTTGATTGAAGCTGCTAGAACCATGCTTGCCGATTCTAAGCTTCCTGTCCAATTCCGGATTGAGGCTGTGAATATTGCTTGTTATACGCTTAATCGGGTTCTAACTGTTAAGAGACTCAAGAAGACGAGTTATGAGCTCTTGAATAATCGAAAGCCTAACATAAAGTACTTGGAACCATTCGGGTGTCCTTGTATGATGTTGAAAAATGATGTGGGTAAGTTTGATGAAAAAGCTATCGAGGGGTATTTTTTGGGTTATGCTTCTTCAAAGAAAAGGGTATTTAATTTCACTTTCGGTTGTGTTGAGGAGTGGTACCATGTGGACTGTCAAAAGTACACCACACCTCCTCAAGGGAAAGGTCCCGACTGGATGTTTGATTATGATGGCTTATTTAATTCATTTACTCCAACTACTGAGCAACCAGATGAAGACCTGGTTCGTGCATACTTTGAAGATCAATTGGTAATTCCAAGGTTTTCAAGTTCTAATGATGTTGAAGCTCCAACCGAAGATCCAAGTGATGATCCTCTGGCTTCTTTTGATAATGCTTCTACTTCTTCTGATGATAATCAAGTTGTTGATCAAGTTATTGAGCTTGACAGTGATGATTCATATCACGAGCTTGGAGAACATTACACTAACTTATTCGAAAATGTTGTTGTTACTGAGAATCCTACTCTTAGGATTCATAATTTTCATCCAAAGGAAAACATCATTGGGGAACTTGATGTGGGCGTTCAAACACGTCATCAAGTTGCTTCTTCGAGTGAAAATAATATATTGTGTGCTTATACAAATTTACAGTCTTCTTGAATTGTAAACATTTCCAAATTCATTTGCTTTCTATCCCAAGTTGAGCCAACGACGACTCGTATGGCACTTGAAGATCCTTCTTGGGTAGAAGCAATGCAAGAGGAATTGCAACAATTTGCACGATTGAGTGTATGGGATCTTATTGGCAAACCTGCTAGAGTTAAGAAGCCTATTCCAACTAAGTGGGTATTTAAATGCAAAAAGGACGATCGTGGGGTAATCGTGAGAAACAAGGCACGACTAGTGGTGCAAGGTTTCCATCAGCAAGAGGGTATAGACTACACTGAGGTATTTGCTCCGGTTGCAAGATTGGAAGCTATACGTATTTTTCTGGCTTATGCGGCTTACAAGAATATTAAAGTCTATCAAATTGATGTTAAAAGTGCTTTTCTCAATGGTGAACTACACAAGGAAGTGTTTGTGTTACAGCCTCTATATGGTCTACATCAAGCCCCGAGAGCTTGGTATGGCACGCTTGCCGACCATCTGACTGACAACGGCTTCAAACAAGGGACTGTTGACTGCTCTTTATTTTATAAGAATATTGGTGATGATCTTCTCCTCGTTCAGATTTATGTCGATGACATTATCTTTGGGTCAACAAACGACGCGTTATGTAAGGAATTCGAAAAGTCAATGCAAACCAAGTTCGAAATGAGATCGATGGGAGAGATGAACTTATTTTTAGGGTTGCAAGTTCACCAGTCTACGAAAGGAATCTTCATTCACTAGACTAAGTACGTGAATGATGTCTTGATCCGATTCAAGATTACTGCCGGAAAAACCCCTTCTACTCCTCTCCCCGCGGGTCACAATTTATCACCGGATGAATTGGAGGATACTGTTGATCCTACCCTCTATCGAGCAATGATTGGTTCTTTGATGTATCTTACTACTTCTCGAACGGACATAATGTTTGCTGTTTATGTCCTAGGTATCAAGCTAGTCCCCGAGTGACTCACCTGACAGCGGTCAAGTGTATTCTTCATTATCTGAGGGGCAATCCAGACACCGGGTTATGGTACCCCAAGGACGATAACTTTGATCTTAACGCTTATTCTGACTCAGATTATGGAGGTTGCAAGATTAACTTTAAATCGACTACAGCAGGGTGTCAATTCTTAAGAAGCCAGCTTATTTCCTGGCGGTGTAAGAAGCAGACAACGGTCTCCACTTCAACCACTGAAGCTGAATATGTTGCAGCCTCGAGTTGCTGTTCCCAGGTTTTGTGGATACATCAACATCTTCGCGACTACGGTTTGAAGTTTCTTACTACTCTCATTTTAATTGATAACTCAGCTGCCATTAGCATCACCAAAAATCACGTACAACACTCTAAAACAAAACATATCAAAATTCGATATCATTTCATACGGGAGTGTTTTGAAAAGAAATTAATTGACCTTGAGAAAGTACATACTGATTTTCAAAAATTCGGTCTATTTACCAAAGCTTTTGACAAAACGTGTTTTCAATTTTTGCTTGGTTTAATTGGATTAAACCCTTGCTCATATCCTGAAACAAGAATGACTATCTTTATTTTCGGTTTATTTTTACTTTAAATTTTATTTTGGTTTTGGATTTTACGGGGTGAAAAATAGAAGATACAAAAATATTGTGATTTTTGTTTGTATAGATAAAACCCAAAAACATTTGAAAAGTTTAAAAATACAAAAATATTGTGTTTTCTTGTTTTTAATGTTTTTCCTTTAAATTTTTTTTAAATCCGAAAACATTTTTAAAATCTTGAAAAAGACAAAAAGATTGTGTTTTCAGTTTGTATAGAAAAATCTGAAAAATCAAAAAGAGTGTGAAGTTTTTTATTTATAAGAAAATTTGAAAAATTCAAAAAGATTTTTGCATACGTTCGCTGAAAAGTATGTCAATTAATCATATTTGAATGACATATACTTGTATATGTTTGGTCCTGATATTTACTCGTAAATATTCGGAATAGCCATTTACCTGACAACGGAAAGTAGTTGGGGCGTTTGTTATGCGTGTTTACTTATTTTCTCGCTGAAAACTATGTCGGCCATTTAAGTTTGTGGAGCATGCTTGCATGTATTGGTCCTGTTATCTACCTGTAGATTAATATGATAGCCATTAATCTATAGACTGAAAGTGACTGGGGCGATTAAATTCATTTTTGTTATATGCTCCTCAAAATTTTGAGTTTTTGAAGCAAAAAGAGAAAATGATAGTACATTGATTGTTTAACCCTAAATCCAACAAGAAATAAACTTAAAAGACTGTGTGCTTAATCATTGGTGCATTGGTAGGTCTTAAACAAGCTGTTAGAGTAAAGTATGTGATATAAACATAAAGAAATGCCAAATTGAAAGAGGTGTTAGTCTCTAGCAAAAATCTCAGTGAGGATGGCAAAAATGTAATAATCTGTCATACTCAAGCCTTATAGTTGTTTGATCACCCAAAAATAAAAAAACAAATAACAAGCGTTAGGCTTCTAGACACTGTGAGTCTTTATGCGGCTTAATCATCTGGGTATTCATAGGCATGAATATTTCATTCGTTTTTAAGCAAACCCAAAGTCATTAAACTTGATCACTGCTGTACTTCGTACAATTTAAATTACTGACTTGATCAAAATCCGATGTTAGTCATACAATTGTTCCTCCCTTGTGCGCGTCTCAATACCAATAAGAAACGGACCCCGGGGGATACAATGTATGTAAGCCAACAGATGGACTCGTGCATACTCACTCACAGTAAAGGAAACTTGATGCATTGCTCAATGGTTCTAAAAATTTAAAATTTTTGATCAACACTATAATGGTTTAAGTCAAATTGGGGTGATATGGCAAAAATAAAATTAAGCTTGACCCAAGATTAAAGGCTGATAATTTCGGATATTTTATGCGTTAATTGAAGCATTAATCATATCACAAAAACGCATGAAAGTTTGTTATAAGATTTAAGTGGACAACAATATCAATGACCGACTTAACGCCAGCCACAATATCGCTGAAATATAAAACTGTGATGGAAGAGAAATCTGGTCAATATGATTCTCTGCTCAAACTCAATAAAAATCCAAAAATATGTACTGCTTTTGAAAAACTATACAAAAACAGAAAAACATTTTCTGTTATATGCTTTTATTTTCGGATATTTTTCTTGTAAATATTTTATATACTAGACTTTCTATAACTTATTTGATTGCTGCAGACACCAAAACCGTATTTTAAATAGAAAATACCAAAAAGATCTTGCTTTGTCGTTTTACATATTATTTAATTTTTTTTTAAGTTAAGTGTTTCAAAAGGTAAAACACGTTAAGTTATTCGATTATTGAGATATGGGTTTTTGTTGACTAACTTAAGTTAATTAATTTGGTATCATTATTAATTTTTAATTTTCAATTGATTTAGTTAATTTAATTATTTACTTAAAAAATTAAATAAAGGTAATTTGTGATTTATGTATAACGAATTAGGTCATTCTTAACGAATTGCATTCTAATTCGTTATCTTATTTCGCTTCCGCTACTCTTTAACGAATGACTTCTAATTCGTTAAGCATAATTACACGAATTAGACACAAACTAAAGCTAATTCGTTAATTTAACGTCTTAAACTTAACGAATTGACTCTAATTCGTTAAGCCACGTGTTAATTTAAGATAACGAATCACCTGATTCGTTATTTCAAAATTCAAACGAATCAGATAATTCGTTACATTGAAAAATGTGCGGTGTCAGACATATATAAGGATTCGTGAAGACGTTTCGTCTACACTATTCATTTTCTTCTTCCTTTCCTTACTGTAACTCTGGCAAAATTTTTCAGAATCTTTGATCATCGTTATTTCGTGTTTTGACTATATATTCTTATTCACAAGGTAAACACGATCATGACGTGATGATTTTCATCACATTTGATAAATGTTTGATGGGTTAATTGGTTGATTGTTTTATTGGGTTTTTGAGTGTTTGATAAACCTTAATTTAACCAATTTATACCATATTTTGGGACACTAGATCGATACCATTATAATCACGATATGATTCCGAGATCCGTGTGATCATTGTTTTGGTCTTGTGTTGTTGATTGTAGTTGTATTGATTTCCGATTTCAGATTTGACTTTTCATGTTCTTGGTGATTTTGACCTTGGCCAAATTAGTCAAACATTAAGCTTAACTGGCCATTCGTTAATGTTTAACGAACTGGAACTCATTCGTGTCCAATTCGTTATACAAATTACACTAATCAAGATAACGAATCATTCTTTATAACGAATCAGACTTTCATTCGTTATTTATAACGGATTAGACTTTAATTCGTTAACTTTTATTAGTGATTCGTTAAACCTAATTCGTTAACTATTTACTTGATAGCGAAACAGTAACTCGTCATAATGAATCACCAATTCGTTATAACGAATTAGAATGTTTAACGAATGACATATTAATTATTTTAAAATCAAAAGTTTTATAAATTAGTTTAATTTTAAACTTTTAATTATATAAGGATTATTATTATTCATTATCACTGATTCTCGGGTGTGTTTATATAGTGCAATGGCTGATAACATAGATCAACATCCTCCCGTTGATGGACCACCACAACAACAACCGGCATAAGATATTCCTATGCTTCCATATGACAAAAGACACAACGTTTGTGCCTTCGTTGGTACAAACTTTGCTGACGAGAACGTTTTTAGTGGGATGTTGGATTTCTTAAGACGCTCGCGTATTCATTATTCTATCACTGCTAATCCTGATATTCGATTCAGCATCGTTCGTCAATTTTGGAATACGGCGAGATATGTGGAGACTGAGAACCACATCGTTGCTGAGGTGAATACGAGACCAGTTGTGGTATCCAATGAGTCTGTTCGAAGGGTGCTGAGGTTCGATGATACTATTGATGACCCAAGCGAGTACCACAAAGAGCTGATCAAAGGTTTGTTTGGACGATTGTTTTATTCTGGCGATCTTGATGAGTCCATGTATAACAAGGCATATTTGTATCCCATATACAAGTATTTACTACACGTTCTTATACATTGCCTTGGTGAACGGAAAGGGGGTTTCGACGAATGCCGCATCATGCTTCAATCGGCGTTCGTTGCTTTGGTTCTGAATAAACCCTTCAACTTCTCTAAAATGATCTTCGATCATCTCAAAGAAAATTTTACTGTTGTGAAACGTTGTTCAAAGTTCTTGATGTATCCTCGCTTCATCCAATTGTTTGTTCAAGATTTTATACGTGATTTGGTGCTCGATCCAACACGTCTTGATGATAAGTTGAAATTGGAGCACATGACAACCGATACTATACGTAGGATGAAGTCGTATCGTCAAACTCCTCATCCACGAACCAAAAGATTGATCGGTCATTTGGTAAACCCTAATTATGTATGTCCTGACGATGATCGCTGGATCCACGATGACTCGGATTCTAAGCGTGAGGAAGGAGCGGGTGGGAACGAGGGTGATGATAATGGTGGTAATGGTGGTGATGGTGACGCTCAAGCTCAACAACAAGCTGCGTTTGAGGCTGCTTTAGCTGCTGCTATAGCTGCTCAACTCAAAAGGAAAGGGAAAGAGTTGAGTGGTGACGGGTCATCTAAGCGACGAGTGTCGGCTGGTGCTGGCATCTCATTTGGAGTTCAACCTCCTAGGTCGTCCGTTCCTCAAAGACCGGCGGTGCCGCTTACTACTAGCACCCAGAAATTAACATTGACGGCCACGCTTATGTCGGATCCTAGGCTTGGCATGCTTCCACAGTCAGTCTTATCTACTCTTCCAAGGCCTACTAAAGTTACATCGGTGGTTTCTCCAACACCGACGATGATGCCTCCCCAACTGATGGACTTTTCATTTTTGAGGCTAAACCGACCTCAAGGTCCTATTAAACCAATCCCGGCTTCATTTCTGGCAATGTCACATGATCAACGGATGAATATGGTCTTGAGTCTACTTCATTTGTATGAAAACCAAATGTCTGCTGACCGAATAACCCAATAACGTATGATGGACAATCAACGAAAGCTGATGTGATATATCTCTTATTATCAGAAAGAAATGAAAGATCTTCGTGAGATTGTTAAGTCTCAGGGGGTAAAGATCAAAGAGCAAGAGGATCTCATCTTGTAGCTGACAGGCAAGGACGATGCACTTAAGAAGCTCAAAAACAATGATGAAGATACAGATCCTTCGGGTGCTGGAGGAAGTGAGCCTAAACAAACTCATGGCTCGTCCTCTGGTGCAGGTACAAATGCAGTTGGTGATTCGGGGAAGCAGTTGATAGTTTATCATGATTCTACAGCTGCTAAACCCATTGAGATTATCAAGGCTAACACTGTCATATTTGTTGATGGATCGGGGGTGGTTAGAAGTATTGTCAATGCGGATGAGATTGAGGAAGGACAGTTTGTTGAGAAGTCCCTAACACGAGAGTGGATTTCCATACTGCTTGGGCTAAACAACGATGAATTAACCGTGTTAGAGGCTAAGGACGATGTGGAGGTTGAAAACGATGAATAGATCTTGAATGATCCAACAATTCAGATGAAAACGTCCTTTATTTTTTAGGATAAGGAGGTGGAGATTAAGGACATGACTGCTAAGGAATATCCTGATTTATTTCAGCATACCAATGTTGATCAGGGTGCTCCTATATTTACTGAGGAAACTGTCAAAGTAGTAGAAGATCATCTGGAGAAGGTCTCAAAAGGAAAGAGCGTAATTGATACAAGATTTAATTCGATACGAGACCCAACTGTTGCTGATATTCAAAACTGGTTTGGTTATCGTGACAAGAAATATCGTAAGATTATTGAGGCATATCGGTATATGGATAAAGAGAAGAAGGTTGAAGTTGTTGCTCGCGCTCAAGAAAATCAGATGACATCCTTCAAAGTTGTATCTAAAGTTCAAGGTGATATTATTTCGTGGCTATTTGATCCTGATTTGAATGTTTGTATAGTTAAATAGGAAAAAGGCATTCAACATTATGAAAAGATTACCGATGTTCTCTCATTACCGCGTTGGGATGTTCGTACCCTCGAGTGTCGGCCATTCATAAACCGTGGGGGAATTCGACATGCAGATTGGTTTCATCAACATCTGCTGTTCGATGTCAACCATGGGTTCAAGTTTTTCAAGCCACAGGTTCCAACTCGCAAGTGTATCGATGAGATTGATCCAAGAACGGGTTGGAGGAAGTTGGTTCTTAAGGTAAAGCCGCCAAGAACAATGAAGCGTGTACCGATGAAGACATTGAATCAACACATGTATTTATCTTTCAACCGCTGGTATTACGACAACCGAACTGGAGAGGCCGTTATTGTGTTGGGTAAAGGCTTAAAGACCGAGCTGATAAAGATCATTGATCCAATGTGGCTCGTGAATTTGATAGAGACCGACAATGACGTGCTATTCAAGAATAAAAGATAGAGCGTCGGGAAGACTATGACCGAGCAATACAGTTTCAACGCGTTGTTCGTGTGTGTCATGAACATGGTATTCACAGCTGTAGAGATTGGCAGAGTAAGGGCTTCAAGTAATTTAAAGACAAAGAGCTCAAGACGAGGGGGTGTCTGTTAGTATACGGTTTTGCGTCTCGAGTCTTTGTAATTATCGTTTTGTATTTATCGTTTAATTTAATGTAAAAGATATTATTAATTAAGCTAGTTCGTTAGAGGAACCGTCTAGTTCGTTAAGGATGTTTAACGAACTAGACCATAAGTTAAGTTTCTCTTGATTCGTTAAGAATGTTTAAAGAATCACGGGGTGGTTCGTTAAGTTTGTTTATTTAATGTATTGTAACGAAGTGGGAGGCTAGTTCATTACGGAATGTGTAACGAACTAGACCCATCTTCCTATATATAGAGGTTCATCCTCTGCTTAATTTAAGTTTTGAGATTTAAGATATTGAAACTCTGTCCAGATTTCCTCTCAAGCTTCATCTAATTAATCCTTCCATAATATACATACACATATCTATGCAACTAATACTTATACATATAGACAACATATATTCATTAAGAACAACTATGAACTAGATCCGTTAATTGTTATTAGATATTAGATCTGAGCTAGATCCGAGTGTTCACAATCATAAGTTATAAGGATAATAAACAGGGAAGACTTGAGGAGGCTACCCTGGAAACAAGCCTAAGAATAACATTCTCACTCTAACAATCGCTGAGATAATGATGACATCGACAAAGGATATCATCACAAACCTTGTGAAGAAAGTCCAAGATGGACAAATGTCTTTAAAGGGCACATAGAGAAGTTTGAGATAACACGAAAGACGGGCCATTAAAGAAAACGACATAAATTGACACTTCCAAAGGATAAAAAAAAGCACCGTGGAGGCCGAATTAAAAGTGCAGCGGAGAACTGATATAAGTCCATTACAGTCGTCATAAATAACGAGCGCAATGGACTGGGAGACTTGAAGAGGCTAACTTTGAAATGAGTTCTCCGAATGATAAGAGAAATAGGCCCAGTAGTAAACAGGGGCGAGTGTGGCTAAAGTAAGAAAGCCCAAAAGAAAGTACTTAAAATCCCAAAGTAACTAAACGAAACCAAAGGTTCTAGAGGGGTTAAGGACTTATCCAATCGATCTAAACAAGTTGGTAGTATCAACCTAAAAGAAATGGCTAGAACAACACATGTGTCTGTCCATGTTGTTGGAATAGACGGGGCAAAGTCAAAGAGAACAATGGTTCCAAAAGAAAGCTCCTAGTTCGAGAATCAACATTCAATTGAAGTTTAGGGTGGATCACGCAAGAGTCACGACAAATGTAGAATAGAGACTTGTTGTAATTCCATTATACTCGTCATAAATAACGAGCACAACAGACTGGGAGACTTGAAGAGTCTACCTCGGGTTTGGGCTTCTAAGGCAGCCAAGACGGATGAAGAGGTTAGCATAAGGCCAGTAAAGAAAGCCTACGGGGCCCAACAAAAATAAGAGAGGAGAAGGATTTAGTCAATAAGGGATTACATCAGGAGACCTTTTCAAGATCACTATTCCCTGACCGGGTGAGAGGTTCAAGGAAAGTAAGCTTCCTAAGCCTAACCAATGGCCGAAGAATAAAAGGCCGAAAGACGGGGACTTAGGAGCGAAGGGAAGAAACCGGACCAAGGGAAATACTCATCTAGGATAATTAAGGGATAGAAAATGTAAAGGGGGCCTCCTACTCCCCCATATATAAAGAAGAACAATACTTGTAAAAAGGGGGGACAATATTCTTCTAATTTGCTTGAAAGAGAAATCAAAAAGGCAGGTGTAATGGGCCAGAAAGAAAGGAAACATCATGAAGATGGGGTTGAGAATGAAGGTTTGGATCAGACTAAGCCCATTATCCTTGTCATAAATAACAAGGATAATAGACTAGGGACTTGAAAAGCCTACCGATGAATTGGGCTCTTGGAACTCGGTTATGGCTCACTAAACAACTAATATGCCACCAACCCAATAGATGGGCCCAAGCCTAGAAGGAAGAAGGCATAATAGGACAGAGGTCCAAGTCAACAAGAAGCAAATGTGTAAGGCCCTGATCCCGGTGCCCTACTTTGGACGTTGGATTTACTCATAAACATAGTTCTAAATATCAGAGTTATTTAAAACAATCGCGGAAACGTTAACTTCGATCATTCGTTACAAAACATTTATTCATTTCCTTAAAACCATAACATAAAACATTGTATTCAAAACATCATTTCTTCCATCTTCAGATGCCAGCCGTTCAAACCATGCCATGCGACATCCTCATGCCAGCTCAATAAACATATATACTTGCGTGCATACTAAAAGTCAGCTACGCTGAGTGGGTTCTAGTTAATCAGGCAACATACAATACATTCACATACTTACTTATATGCGTATCCGAAGATACATATTACATACTTAACCTATTCATCGTTCTTCCATACACATACTTTTATTCTTTCGTACTTTCTTTCTTTAACATACACAATACACACGTAACTAACCTTACATTATAAAGAGTATTTCGCCCTACATACCTCGGTTATTGTTAGGGTCCGGTACCCTTCATCCTCGAATATTATTATGGTCCGGTCAACCTCCATCCACGGATATTATTAGGGTCCGGTAACCCTCCATCCTCGGATATTATTAGGGTCCGGCCACCCTCCATCCTCGGATATTATTAGGATCCGGTCACCCTCCATCCTCGGATATTATTAGGGTCCGGTCTCCCTTTCTTCCATACAACCATACCATACTTTTCTATATATATATAATTATAACTTTCATACATACACACATCATTTACACATCATATATAACAATCATATCTTCAAACTATCACCTGGCGGTACATGCAAAATCCGAAGATCGTTCACGCACCGTCAAGCATTCATTCATACATAAATCATATAAGGCATACGCTTATCACTTAAGGTAAGTGTATTAACTACTCACATCAAATATGCACACAGCCGCGAAAACATAACAAGGAATGGGGCTAGAACTCACCTGATCTCGGTTGTGTCCGCCGTTTAAGGTTATTCCCTTCATTTGCTGTGCGCGACTAACTGTTTAATAAATACAATATTAAATATTGCCCTAGCCCTTCGTACTGCTTACTTGACTAATCTTAAACGTCTGAGCCGATTTTACTCCATTGAGTCATTACCCGGTTAGTTAATCGTTACACGTTAACCTTTAAAGGTATCTTTCATAAATTAATAAGGTCCAGGGGCTAATATGTAATTAAACCATTTATTCTAAGTTCAAGGACCTTTCTGTCATTCTTTCAAACTTCTTATTCGTTATTCAGAATATAGCGAACTGGGTGAGTAACGAATCACCTGATTCGTTATCTGATTCGCTATCTTACATTATTTGATTCGTTATCCTAGTCTTTAACGAATGGCCACATAACGAATTGGCCTTTATATTGAATTAACCCTTATAGCGAACTGGACTCTTTATAACAAACTGATATTTTATAACGAACTGGCTTTAACGAATGATCATAACGAGTTGCAAAACGAATTGAAGCTAGTTCGTTGTTCTACCTTAATGAATCATCATAACGAATTATTTAACGAATCGGAGCTAGTTCGTCATTCCTTCATTAAAGAATCAGTTCATGAATTAAGGCTAGTCCGTTAACAAATTACCTTAAATTCGTTAGTTTCACATAACGAATTAGGGTTAGGGTTTTAATATTCTTTTTACCCTTGTATACGCTTTTCCGGGGCCGTCTTTCCGGCACCATCATCGCCGAAAAACCGGGATCTTACACCATTTACTCGTTTTTCATTCAAAACAATTTATTTATGTTAAAGTTTACATCTTTCTCACATAATAGGGTCCGATTTACTATCCTACCAAGTTTCATGCAAAACCGGCTTCGTTTACCCGTCCTTTTCATAAACCGAACACTACTCGTTTTACCCGAAACGAACCAACTAACCCGTTTACTATCAAGTTCATTACTTTATAAATAATCATGACCCGATATATCATCCTATTAATTTTCATGTAAATCCGTTCATGAAAAGTAAGCCTTTTTAACAAAACGTACATTTGAGGTTTTTGTATGAAATCACTCGAGATGCTCAAAACCATATCAAACGAACACTGATTTGAGTGATTCAAGAGGCCACGGAACCTTCTCGTCCCGATCTATAAACCCATCAGCTCACCTTCACTGGAAACCGCCGCTACGGGCTCCGGAATAGCTGAACAGTTGCCGGAATCTTCACTTTTGAGCTGCTATGGTTTTGCTGATAAAAATCAGACTTCCCGATCTCTGATCGAAGATCTTATCGGTGGAAATCTTCATTTGTTTACCATGAACACTCAGTTAAAATTTGGGACCGATCCGACGGCTAGATCTCCTAGAATCTTTGTGTCTTTGTGGGTGGTTTTCTCAAAAACGGGAATTGGGTTAAGTGTGTGTTTTGATAGTGTAGACTATGGTCTGGAGATGTATGAAAATGGAAAGGATTAGGGTTTTAAGGGGTATTTATACTCCATTAAGCCCATGGACCTTAAGCCTATCTTTCCTTTTTGGTCCATAATTAATTACATCTAATTAGTCTACTTATCATTCCATCTTTATTATTTTACTAATTTTCTATTAACTCAAGTAAACTTTTCCATCTTAATTAAATAATACATTAATTATTTATTCTTAGAAATTTCGGGATGTTACAAGTCTACCCTCCTTATAAGAGGTTTCGTCCTCGAAACCTGCTTAGTCATTGTAAAAGGAATACTTCCTGTATTCATATTCTTTCTTGAACCGGCTTAGCTTCCTAACTTACCGGTTTATCCTTTGTCTCACAATCATCGAGTGATGTTAATTAGTTTTAGCCTTCTTAGGTAGCTTGTCCATGAAGTCATCTACGATACGTTTCCTTTTCCAGACTTTGCAAGTGCATATTACTTCCACAAGTATGGTATCCTTTCTTGTTCTTTAAATTAGCACTGAATGACCATTCCGTCCAATTACAACCTTTAGAAAATATACTGCTTTGCAATACGTTCAATACATCTTAACTCCAAAAAGGAAACCCTTCAAGTTTCTCCTTAATGGTTACTTCTTAAAAATCCCTTTGTCTATTCCTTGAGAGAGAACACTTCTTGCAATTCTTGAGCGCATCCATTGCATAACTTGTCAGAGAACTCCTTAAGTCACCACTTATACCCTTCTTTCATTCTCAGCTCTGCATCAACATGTATGGTTCATGAGTTATAGCTGTCCAAGGTAGCTTGATCAAGAAGTCCATGATGATACATCTTCCTCTTTTTTGACTAATCAAGCCTCACGTTGTCCTATAAATCCATTTTTGTTTGCCGTTGCATATCAGGCTGCCTGATCTATCACAACCAAATACCTTAACCGACTTCCTTTCCGGTATGTCTTGACCTTATTTTATAATACCATTCTATCATTTCCGTTCCAGAGGACTTCCCTTCCATGATCACATGATTATCAATTACACACTAATCATTTGTGACAAGACTCAATAAGTCTAAACCATACCTACGCTTCCTTGCATGTCTTTCCACCTTTTGTCCTTGGTTTCTAGCATTCTCTTGCAGTGTGACTTTTGGCTCCACATTCGTAACACTTGTGGTTGTTCTTATCCGTGTTGGCAAAGTATCATGTCTATCCACAACTGTCACATACCATGGACTCATCTTCATCTGACTTCTACTAAAGCGTTTCACTTCTATTAGTCTATGCCTTCATTATAAGTGACATCTAGACTTATGACCTTCATCTAGGATTTGGCCTCGAAGATATCCATGGCGTGGAATCCTCAGGCGACTAAATCTGATCTTCACATCATAAGTATCATCTTTCAACTCTTGGTGAAATTAGAGAATTCGTTAATTTTTCGTCTTGCTCTCATCATTCATAACTTTTAACTGTACCTCGTGGATCTCGCTAATGCAATCCGGAGTACTAACTAATTTATACTACTTAAATGACGCGATATCTTCTCCATATTCTAGCCATCAGCAACCATATTAGCCTCACCAGGATAATACTTGATTCCACAATCATAATCCTTTATCAGCCTCACTCATCTTCTTGCCTCGTATTACGTTCCTTATGCTTCTTATGACATGTGTCAATGGTACACCTTGAAAACTTAGCATAAAATTACTCTTTCTTCAACGTTTCCAATACTTCTCTCAAGTGTTTAGCATGATCAGAATTATCTCTTGAATAATCAAAACTATCGTCTGTGAAGGCAACGATATATTTGCCCTAATATTGGATGACCCCTATTCATCATAACCATAAATGTTGCTTGAGCATTCCTCTATCCAAACGATATCACGAGAAACTCGTAGTATTCATATCGCGTCTGAAATGTTGTCTTAGGTATGTCTGCCTCTTTCACTTTCAACTGATGATAGCCTGCTCTAAGGTCTATTTGCGAGGACCAACTCTCACCTTGCATTTGATCAAACAAATTATTCATTTGTGGCAATATCTATTCTTCATAGTAAGCTTGTTTCTTCACAGTAAGCTTGTTCAACTCGTAGAAATCTTTACACATTCTCATACTTCAATCTTTTTCCTTCATGAACATCGCCAGTACACCACGTAGGGAAATACTTGTCATAGAACACCTTCGTAGAGGAGTTCTTGTAGTCGGGACATTAACTCGTTCATCCTGGACGGAACCAGGAGGTAAGGTGCTTTCGCGACGGGCTGTGCTCCTGATATTAACTCTATCTAGAATCCTACCTTTCGTTCCAGTGCTAACCCCAGAAGTTCTTACGGGAACACTTCTGGTTAGTCACATACTACAAGAACATCTTTCATTTCTTTCGTTTCGGTGGTAGCTTTGACAACATACACCAGGTAGGCACTGCACCCTCGCCTTAACAAACCTTCAGCTTCTATTATCGGAATGACGTTAGGCCTTGAACTTTCCTTATTACCATAAACCGTCACTGTTCCGCAATCCAATGACATAAACCTTATCAACCTACTCTTACATGCTATACGATATTTAACTCAGGCGTCAAATCCATTCCCAAAAGACATTGAACTCTCTTAAGGTCAATCATAAAGAGCAGAAAGGAACTCATGTCCCTCTAGTTCTACCTTACAATTCTTAACCATTCTCGTACTTTGACGAAAGTATCGCTAGTGGTCTCTTCTATAAAGTATCAGGCACACAACTATATTCTTCTTAACGTCTTCTTTCATATTTGCTAAACTATGTAGTCTCATACTTTCATTCATTTTCAATTAGGATGCCTCGACTTTCACCCGTCCTTCACGATCATCTCTACTTTCTCGTCATTCGCTTCGTTACTCACAATCCCAACAAGTTCCTGTATGGAGTTAACTATTGCAGACATACTACCTGTCTTGACTCGTTCTAGTTGGCTTATCTCTATTTCTTTCATGCTACTTCCATTTGGACTTCGCAGTTCGGGCTACCTTTGATGCTTGGGCGAACATTGTTGGCATTGTAGTGCAAAACATTTGACCAACTCCCTTGGTGTATATGATTACAAGCTCCAGGCGTGATCCTTCTTCTTTAATTCCTAAAGTCGAAGTCCTATTGCTTTCGTGTATTACTTTGTCACACCTTTTTCAACAGGTGTCTGGTTGGAACGTATCTTACCGTAGCGTCCAGTACGACCTCCTTTGTATCGGTCATCTATCTTATCTCTAATGAAACACAAACGTTATCACTCTAGGAATTATTTAGCACATGATTCGTAAGGTAAGTAGTTAATGACAGTGGCCAAGTGTAATTAACTCTTTACATTACTCCTCAGGTTCTACATACTTCCCTTTATGATTTCACTTATGCTAGTTTCTACTACTCACACAATCATGTAAACATACATATAACCTACATTCTTACCCCTAGCAATTAAGCTAGCATACACACATTCATTTTCGAGCAATAAAGCTAGCATACAAACATTCTTTTGTATAGCAATTAGGCTAACATCAATATACATTATTGTTTAACCATACATCTTACCTTTACTGAGCTTGCTTGAGTGACACATGGCTATCTTGAGTTGGCATCTTCTATCTTTTCTTACTTAAATCTCATTCTCTGTTCGAGTCTAAGCATATAGGATGCCTAAATTTCTCGAACTTTTCTCTGATATCAACTTGTAAGGCCCCGATCCCGGTGCCCTACTTTGGACGTAGGATTTACTCATAAACATAGTTCTAAATATCAGAGTTATTTAAAACATTCGCGAAAATGTTAACTTCTATCATTCGTTACAAAACATTTAATCATTTTCTTAAAACCATAACATAAAACATCATATTCAAAACATCATTTCTTCCATCTTCAGATGCCAGCCGTTCAATCCATGCCATGTGCTATCCTCATGCCAGCTCAATAAACATATATACATGTGTGTATACTAAAAGTCAGCTACGCTGAGTGGGTTCTAGTTAATCAGGCAACATACAATACATTCACATACTTACTTATATGCGTATCCGAAGATACATATTACATACTTAACCTATTCATCGTTCTTCCATACACATACTTTTATTCTTTCATACTTTCTTTCTTTAACATACATAATACACACGTAACTAACCTTACATTATAAAGCACATTTCTCCCTACATACCTCGGTTATTGTTAGGGTCCGGTACCCTTCATCCTCGGATATTATTAGGGTCCGGTCACCCTCCATCCTCGGATATTATTAGGGTCCGGTCACCCTCCATCCTCGGATATTATTAGGGTCCGGCCACCCTCCATCCACGGATATTATTAGGGTCCGGTCACCCTCCATCCTCGGATATTATTAGGGTCCGGTCTCCCTTTCTTCCATACAACCATACCATACTTTTCTATATATTCATAATTATAACTTTCATACATACACACATCATTTACATATCATATATAACAATCATATCTTCAAACTATCGCCTGGCGGTACATGCAATATCCGAAGATCGTTCACGCACCGTCAAGCATTCATTCATACATAAATCATATAAGGCATACGCTTACCACTTAAGGTAAGTGTATTAACTAATCACATCAAGTATGCACACAGCCCCGAAAACATAACAAGTAATGGGGCTAGAACTCACCTGATCTCGGTTGTGTCCGCCATTTAAGGTTATTCCCTTCATTTGTTGTGTGCGACTAACTGTTTAATAGATACAATATTAAATATTGCTCTAGCCCTTCGTACTGCTTACTTGACTAATCTTAAGCGTCTAAGCCGATTTTACTCCATTGAGTCATTACCCAGTTAGTTAATCGTTACACGTTAACCTTTAAAGGTATCTTTCATAAATTAATAAGATCCATGGGCTAATATGTAATTAAACCATTTATTCTAAGTCCAATGACCTTTCTGTCATTCTTTCAAACTTCTTATTCGTTATTCAGAATATAGCGAACTGGGTGAGTAACGAATCACCTGATTCGTTATCTGATTCGCTATCTTACATTATCTGATTCGTTATCCTAGTCTTTAACGAATGGCCACATAACGAATTGGCCTTTATCACGAATTAACCCTTATAGAGAACTGGACTCTTTATAACGAACTAATCTTTTATAAAGAACTGGCTTTAACGAATGATCATAACGAATTTCAAAACGAATTGAAGCTAGTTCGTTGTTATTCCTTAATGAATCATCATAACAAATTATTTAACGAATCGGAGCTAGTTCGTCATTCCTTCATCAACGAATCAGTTCATGAATTAAGGCTAGTCCGTTAACGAATTACCTTTAATTCGTTAGTTTCACATAACGAATTAGGGTTAGGGTTTTAATATTCTTTTCACCCTTGTATACGCTTTTCCGGCGCCGTCTTTCCGTCACCGTCATCGCCGGAAAAACCGAGATCTTACCCCATTTAATCGTTTTTCATTCCAAACAACATATTTATGTTAAAGTTTACATCTTTCTCATATAATAGGGCCGATTTACTATCCTACAAGTTTCACGTAAAACCGACTTCGTTTACCCGTCCTTTTCATAAACTGAACACTACTCGTTTTACCCGAAACGAACCAACTAACCCGTTTACTATCAAGTTCATTACTTTATTAATAATCATGACCCGATATATCATCCTACAAATTTTCATGTAAATCCGTTCATAAAAAGTAAGCCTTTTTAACAAAAACGTACATTTGAGGTTTTTGTATGAAATCACTCGAGATGCTCAAAACCATATCAAACGAACTCCGATTTGAGTGATTCAAGCGGCCACGGAACCGTCTTGTCCCGATATACAAACCCAACAGCTCACCTTCACCGTAAACCGTCGCTACAGTCGCCGGACAGTTGAACAGTTGCCGGAATCTTCACTTTTGAGCTGCTATGGTTTTGATGATAAACATCAGACTTCCCGACCTCTGATCGAAGATCTAATCGGTGGAAATATTCATTTATATACAATGAACACTCAGTTAAAATTTGAGACCGATCCTACGGCTAGATATCCGAGAATCTTTGTGTCTTTGTGGGTGGTTTTCTCAAAAACGGGAATTGAGTTAAGTGTGTGTTTTGATGGTGTAGGCTATGGTGTGGAGATGTATGAAAATAGAAAGGATTAGGGTTTTAAGGGGTATTTATACTCCATTAAGCCCATGGACCTTAAGCCCATCTTTCCTTTTTGGTCCATAATTAATTACATCTAATTAGCCTACTTATACTTCCATCTTTATTATTTTACTATTTTTCTATTAACTCAAGTAAAATTTTTCATCTTAAATAAATAATATATTAATTATTTATTCTTAGAAATTTTAGGATGTTAAAAAATGTCACTATTAACTTGGCGGAGGAAATGACCTAGACAGACAAGCTTCAGAGGAGCATGATAAGGCCCAGCGGGTAATAGGGCGTCCCCTGCAACTCTGACAAAACAAAGGAAAACCGCTGGATAAAGGGAGTACCCTTGGACCCCATATAAGAAATGAGGCATGTATGTGTAATGGGCAGATTGAAGAGACAACTTTCATAAGTTTCTATTAACTATTGTAATTCTTGTAACCTGCTTGTTGATTAGCCATTATAATAACAATCACTCTCAAATCACCATTCTTCTCGAGAACAACACACGAATCCTCGCTAAATCATTCACGATTTAATTAGGGTTCCAACATCACTAATGCAACATATTGAATTAAGCTAATAGTGACGGGTTTTATTTTGAAATTCTTTTGAAAGAAAATAGTGACGGGTTTTCTTTAAAACAATATGTTTTAATGCTATGATCAAATATAAACTCTTAACGTGAAAAATGTACAAATAACTAAAGTAATAATACTTATTCCTAGAACAATTATTATTATCATGGTTGTAAAAATCGTGTCTAGGCGCCAAGTACTCAATGAGTAATCCCCATGTAATCCCTGCCTAGGCCAAGTCCTCGGTGAGTCATCCCCGAGGACTCTTCAACTATGGCTGAGTACTCACCGACTAAGGTCGAGCACTCCCAACTCCTAGTAGGTCGCGAGAGACTTTCATAACGGTTTTCTTTAACTAAACTAATTATTTTTTACTTTATTTTATTTTATCCACTACAATTACTTTGATTCAAAATTAGAGAATAATAATAGTTTTATTGAAAAGGTATGCTGATAAAGTTTTAAAATTGATTTAATTAGGTTATTCTTGTAATTTTTGCTTAAATCGGGTCACTAAGGGACTGTTTGGTAAGTGTTGACTGAGTAAGAGACATGATTAGTTAAAAGGCTCTTAACCGGTAAATGCTTGTTTGGTTGGACCTCTGAACCATAAGCTTTATCTCACTTCTAACCGGTTCAGACATTTCATCTAACACCTAGTGAGCAAACTCAAATTTATAGCTATTGTTATTAATTTCAATCTTGTTGTGATTGTTAATGAAACAAACAATCTGAAGTATAATCGGAGCAAACTTTTGAAGTCTCAGACTTCAGACCTAAACAAAAAACCCTAAATCTTCAAACTGAGCCTCGTCGGGTTATTTGTGCGTCAAGAAAGCAATGTACAAGAAGCTGTGGAAGATGGGATTTGCAATATATGTAATATTTAAAATATCAAAGCAAAACGTTAATTAATTAATAATCTTATCTTACTATACTAATAAAAGAAAATGTTGAATCTTATGTGTTAAGCCTACAATACTCCTAATTTCTAATATCTCATCTCATTTATTCTAGCTATCAATGGGTAATATGTCAAAAATATTTTTCATCTGGGTTATAACATAGTGTGGATTTTGTTTATTATTGAGTTATGTACCATTTTCATACCTGAGGTTTGACCAACTACGCAACTTTAGTACCTATTTTAAATATCTTGCAAATCAACACATGACGTTTCAAAAATCTTTCTATTTTAGTATTTTTCGTTAACCCCGTTTGTTTGTTACATTAGTCAAGGAAAAAATAGTAATTTCTATACTTCTTATTTACTTAACCCTGTGGTCAAAAATAAATAAGCCGAACTACTTTTTAACAAAATTAAATGAACCGAGTTGCTTTTTAACAAAAATAAATGAACCAAACTACTTTACAAAAATACACGATCAGAAATGGTTTTTAACATAAATAAACGAACTGAACTACTTAAAAAAAAGGAATGAACGGAACCACATTTTTTAACAAAAATAAATGAACCAAACTACTTTAAAAAAAGTAAAAAAGCAAATAAACCGAACCACTTTGTTTTAACAAAAACAACCGAACCACTTTTTTTAACAAAAATGAACCGAACCACTTTTTTTTAGCAAAAATAAACCTAAGATATGAAAAAGATACATAACTCTTCTTTATTTACAAGTGTGTGTCATATTTATAATCACCTTTCAAAAAAAAGTTGATGCTGAATAGAATCAATTATTAGTTTGTGGTTGTTTTTCAACATTGTAAAAAACATATATTTATGTTTGCATTTATATTGTTTAATGACATTATGATCCAAATTATTGTCTATATATACACATTAATCGTCATATTTAAATCTTTTAAATATTGTTACACGGGAAAATACATTAATTTCATATTTTTCATTATGTGTAGTACACGGGGGGTGAAACATGGAAAAGATGAATTTTATAAATCGTGACCTGAAAAACAATATAATTCAAAAGTTTTACTTGGTACGTTAAAATAATTCATAAATATGTTCAGAATCACAATCGAAATAACAGTATTTTTTTATTTTTATCATTTGACAAATCCCGTGTAATAGCTAGTTAAAATAACAAACAATATCTACGTTAATACTCCATATCAACAAATAAACAAAAGATAAATGAGATTTTCTCATTGAAAAAAAAAATGCTAAAATATATGGTAAAATCTATAATTTAAATAAAATATAAAAATTAAATGATTTAATTAAAATACCTTTTAAACTTAACAAGCAATTGTACCCGCACGTTGCCGCGGGCCAAGTTGATGCCATGTTTTGTGTGCATTAGTAATGTTCATAAGATCGTTTGCGTAAATAATCCTAGGCCAAGTAAAAACCAAATGACGAAAAAGAAGACGAAAATTGAAAAAACAACTAAACGAAAACTTGCTTGCAGATTCCAATTTCAAATGCCAGCCTGTTTCCTGCTTTTGATTACGAATTTCATACACGTTTGTGAGAGAAATGGATTAAGAAAGCTTCCAACCTTTTGAACTGCACATAAGAAACAAACAGAGTAGTGCTCATCAATTCTTAACTTTATCAGTTAACAATCTGTACAATCTACACTAAACAACCACACCTAATAGTCTATTACCTGTGATCGAACATACCTGGAACGGTTTGGTAGGCTACCGCAGTCCATAGCCCGATGGCATTGGAGTGTCAATTTTCACCTATCAATAATAACGCTGTAACTCAACAACCAAATCAATTAAATCCTAATTTAAAGACAAACACAACAATTACCAAAATCAAGTATACTTCGATTGAAATCCAGTATGTACCTTCTCGATTGTTCCAAAGAACGACCTCTTCATGCAGATTCGAGCCTTTGCTCCTGGCCTTAGCAAAAGAAAAGGTAATTATTATCAAGGTTATAAAAAAATCATAATATATATATGGTTTACTTCCGACACATGAAACTGGAAATTGAAGGCACCGTAAACCATAGTAAAGAGTTCCGCCATCGCCATAGAAGATCCCGCAACATAACGATTTGTCCGAAGCCTCGAAGTTACAGTCTCTGTCCGCAGCCGCCATAAACGGCCGGAAAACCCCCCAACAACATAACGACTTTTGATAAGCGACCAAGTACCCACGCGTTGCTGCGGGCCAAGTTGGTATCGTGTGTTGTTTTCTTTGTTACACATGTCCATGTGTTCGTTCACCCTAACTTGCAAAAAGTCACCCTAGCTTTCCAATCAAGCCAATCAGCAAAAAGTTTTAACTCTAATAACCAGAATGTTTTTCAAACAATGCACTGATGACCTTAACAAAATTGTGTCCAGTAATATAACAACCACAAACTATGCTAACAAAACAATCATAACCCCGACTACTATTACTACTAATGTTATTTTAACAATAACCGAAAAATAAATGTTGACCGCATGGCTTTTCACCATTAGCAATAAAAAAGTGGGTCTGGTTCACCTGCATCGAAGCTCCATATGTGCACTCCAACATAGTGTAAGAGTGCACGGCTCATTCCCATCAATATTAGTCACACTTCGTTACGTGGTTGTAGTCCGTTTCAGGTTTGCAATTGTGATATATTGTCACCAAGGAATGCCATGTAGTCTTCATCGCCTGCAAATACACATCGTATGGTTCAAATTCAATCCTAGGCATTAATTAGATATAAACAAATGCAACCCGCACACGAAACAGAATTTTGGGACCCGTTAAAAAACATGTAGTGTAGGATTAAACAAATCCTAGGCATTAATTAGATTTAACCTGTGTTTATCTCTTTACATGTTTTTTTTTACTTTCCAAAGTTCCTGCACATATTTTTGGCTAACATAGAAATAGAAGTTTTTATAAAAAAGAAATTCTCATTTAATTATTAATAATTAAAAATATAGGGTAATTTATCTTGGGTGTAAATGAAAAGTTTAGATAGGGGTTTAGCTGTTCGAGTTCGGGTTGACCCAAAGATATGTATATCCAAGTTAGTGTTGAAATATTTTATGCTAATAAAAATATGGGTCGTGTTCGGGTTCCATAAGTCAACCTGCTGACACGTAACACACCTTTCGGTCAAGCTGCAGCCAACCCGACATGATTAACACCCCTACATTAAATCCAAATCATCAATAAGAACCTTTACATACCTAAATAAAAAATATCATTGTACAATTCATGCAGATCTAGATAACTCCCATATGCTTCCTGCAAAGAACCAACAAAAATATTGTTGCTTATTAAGCAACAGTCACCTCAACAGTAAATACAAAATTAATAATCATCAAAGTATGATGCAATATTGTCCAGTGATATTAAATTATTAATAGTGGAAACAAAAACAGAGAAACGAAACATAATTGAATGATATTGCAGTTCAACGTGGCATTCAGGCTTACAGTGCAACAAATTGAATGGAATTGACACCCATACCAGATTACCAGCAATAACGACCAACGGTCCACTGTGTGAAGCGGACGGCAATTTCGTCTTTCAGTAGAGGAAGTAGCCGAAGAGAAAGGGATGGGGATGGCAAATTAAGTGGAAAGGCGGTGGAGACAGACAAAAGCACCGCCGTCGCTCTCTACCATACACGTACACCTAGAGGAGAAATACGTGTTTAAATTATGTTGAATATACCAGCTGCAGAAAAACTTGTAATTCTCATCTACAGTTACTTATGTGAGTGTCCAAGAAGATGCATTTTAATTATATATATAATTACTATTTTACCAAATTAATTTTACAATTTAATGATCTTATCCCAAAACAATATTATCGTGTATAGGGACATTGTATTCTGTTATTTGAGTTTCTTAGAAATGAAATATTGTTGATATCCATACTAAATCATTACAAAATCTGTTATATACAAATAAAAATAAACAAATATATAAAAATAAAAAAGTAATGAGGTCTAATGACCACATGTGCATGGACCATAGATATATTTTGTATCCATATGGTATTTCTTCTATTATTTATTTCCTTTTGATGTTGCTTGACATGTGATTGATAGTGATCATCATATATCGTTTATCAAAAAATGGGTAGTAGTTTATACACTCTCTTTTAACAATCATACTACCTTATGATGCACGACAAAAAAATTCCGTCTTTTTCTTTATCAGGCAGTACGAAAATCAGGGGCGGACCTATAGCCATAGCATGGGTAACCCCGCTAGCCAATAATAATACGAAAATCAGAGATAATGTTAAAATTATTTTATCGTTGTTGTATTTTAATACTTCTGAAAAAAAATATAATGTTATTCTTATTAATTTAAAGCACAACCAACTTAAATGTTTAAGGTGATGTTTGTTTTTAAAGACAAAAATTGTCTTCAATTTGATTTCATCTGATTTAATGTCTGTAACTGAAGTTGTTTTTTTTCTAAAATGATGCTTATCAAGACGAATTTGTGCAATCGAATGTGTGATTAGTATTTGAACAATCCTTTAATTTGCGCGGTCGGAAAAGAAACATGTGATAAGTATTTGAACAATGATTTCGTAATGACTCGATTTCAAGCTTCAAAACCAAAGAGGAGAAATCTGCAACATACATGTTTAAATTTGTTTATTATCGTATTTCTATTTTATTTTGTTTACTTGTATGAAACACATAAAAGTAAATTTTAACATTATCTCTGAGATTTTATTTCAGATCCGTCACTGAAAAAATCATATTCCTAAAATAACAATAACCGGTATTTTCACATTTTGTTCCATGAAAGACTTTACACAAACACAAAATAATAATAATAATAATATCCTTACTTTCTACTTGCCCTATTTTGTTTCCACCTCCATTTTCTGCATATTATCAACATTGTATGTACTAAATTCACTTCAACTTGCCTACAAAATACAAATCATCCAATTATTCAAGACCGATGCCCACACAGAAAAATATCAACACCATCAATACGTTGTCTCCCAATCCAATCACCGTCTCACACGTGTCGAAATCTAACTTCAGTGATCTGCTACATATATCCAAATTCAGGTTTCACACTTTCCCAAACTAGAGTTCCAGTTGTTCACTTACACTACACCCTATGGAAGGCTTAACTGAGCTCATTCCGGGATTACCCGAAGAAATCGCACTCGAGTGCTTGACTCGAATGCATTACGGCGTCCACGACACCGCATCCGGAGTTTGCCAACAATGGCACCGCTTGTTACGATGCCGCGACTTTTATTACCACAGGAAACAATCAGGATTCACTCATAAAGGTGCTTGTTTTGCACAATCACTCCCTGTTTCATCCGTTAATTCGAAACCCGAGAATCAACAGAAATTCGGGTTAACATTATTCGAACCGAGCTCGGGTATTTGGGACCAATTGGACTTGGTTCCGAAGTATTCCAACGGATTGCCGTTATTTTGTCAGTTGGAGAGTTCGGAAGGAAAGCTCGTGGTGATCGGCGGGTGGAATCCGAAGAATTGGGAGCCGTTACGGGATGTTTTCGTCTACGATTTTTCGACTCGAAGGTGGACTCAGCGGGTCGGTATGCCTGGAAATCGTCCGCGGGTGCGCGTGATGGGAAAGTCTACGTGGCAGGAGGATATGATGAGAGCAAGAACGCGTTGAAAAGCGCGTGGGTGTATGATATCGCCGCGGACGAGTGGACCGAGTTGGCTCAGATGAGTGAGGAGCGGGATGAATGTGCGGGGGTATTTATCGGGTCTGAGTTTTGGGTCATAAGTGGGTACGACACCGAAAGTCAAGGTCGGTTCAAAACAACCGCTGATGTTTTGGATACCGCGACCGGAACGTGGAGACACGTGGAGAATGTGTGGGGGATTAGTAGGTGCCCGAGGTCGTGTGTGACGGGAGGGCAAAATGGTAATTTTACATGTTGAGCGGATTCGGACCCTACTGTTAAGGTTGGCGCGTGCGTCGTTGACCTTGTGGATCGGACGCTCATAACCGGGTCGTCGTACCGGGGTGGACCGCAAACTTTTATTTTAGCGGAGAAAGATGAGCAAGGAAAAGGTTGTAGGTTTGTGAAAGTGGATGCTCCGGATGAGTTCTCCGAGTTTGTACAATCGGGTTGCTTTGTTGAGATTTGATTTTTTTTATACATTGCCTATATACTTCCGATATAATATAAAATTTCGTAGGGATAGATATTTTTTTTTCATTTTTCTATTTTTAAAGAATAAAGATTGAGTCGACACATCAGTTATATCAATAAAGATAAAGTACGTAAAAAATTAAAATGATTACTCCCAAACTCATCTACAAAATTATTGTGGGTCCCAAGAAATTATTTAGCAGGAATTAATAAGAGTGACAACCTTCACTCATGGTTTGAATGAGTTGTATCAAAATATTTATGGCTCAGAATTGGTCAAACTAAAAAAAGAAAATGATTGAAACTGGTCAAAACGGGTGACATTTCTCAGGGTTTTTTTTATTGAACGAGAAAAACGGAAAAACCTTTTTGGTATTTTTACTTTTTACATTTTTTATTTATATATTGAGTTATAATTTTTTAATTATTTTTTTTTGAATTTTTTGGTGAGGGGTTTTGAAATCTCAACTCATTTTGACTCATTTTAAAACCCCTCACCAAAAAATTCAAAAAAAATAATTAAAAAATTATAACTCGATATATAAATCAAAAACGTGAAAAGTAAAAATACCAAAAAGTTTTTTCCGTTTTTCTCGTTCCATAAAAAAACCCGATAAATGTCAACCCGTTTTGACCTATTTCAATCATTTTCTTTTTTTAGTTTGAACCATTCTGACCCATATTATACATTTTGATACAATCCATTCAACCCATGGGTCAAGTTTGTCACCCCTAGAAATTAAGCATATCTACCAGTTGTTAGAGGCAAGTTCAGGAATTTTCTTTACGGGTAAACAAAATTGATCTGGTAAAATAGGGTCGGCTTATTTTTCCCTATAATTTAGCATTCACAACCCATTCCATATATTTTTCCCTATAATTTAGCTAAAAACATAATTCCATAAAAATTGTCAATAATTTTTCAAAATTTTTTCACATTCTATACCTTATTCATATTCATAAATTAATTCTTTATTATTTTTTCTCTTTTGTCTTGTTATATAGTAAATGATGATTGGAAGATATATAACATATATGTGGTATGGATCAAAAATGAGTCCATATATTTAGGGATTTACTTTAGTTGTCATATAACTCATCCATATAATAAGGAATGGATTGGAGAGGTGATTTTGATGGTTTTTTTAAAATTTATCCTAAACTATATGGATTTAACAACTTTAGGGAATGGGTTGGGAATGCTTTTAAAGAGAGCACGACCATCCCAATCATTCTGAAGACCCAAAATAAAATGAACTTTCGAGCCAATTTTCAGAATTTTATTGTTATAAATCATGACATAATGAACAGGTCTGACCACTTTAAAAAATGATCAGCAAAATTATATAAGAGAACAAAAAAAAAAGAACCTGGTTTTTTTTGTTTTAGTTGTGAAGACAGTACCATTTCATTAAACAAGTAAATGTTAAAAAAGAGAACGTAAAACTTTACAACAAAAGGTAATAAAACGAACAAGGATTACATAAGAAGTAATTATAAAAAATAATATGTGATGAAATATCTTAAAAATTAAAATAAGTTGTTCTTCAGGTATATTTTATATGACCAGTTTGCGTCTAAACCATAAATCAAACCGTTCATTACAGCTTTGAAATTTTGAAACAACAGATCAAAAAAAAAAAAAAAAAAAAACCAACCAATGAATCAAACGGATTTCCAGTTTAAACGGTTTTGTGATCTGAAACCAAACTTTGAACACCCTTATAATATATGTCACCATGATACTAACCAAGCTGTGGTACAACAAATAGAACTCAAAGAAGAAAAGAATTAAAAATGTCAAATTATAAGACGTTCAGGGTTAAATATGCTAAAAAGTATTAACACTAAAGATGTAAATATAATATAGTTAAACTAGTGATGTAAACATAATATAGTTAAAAGAGAATGGAATGAAACAAATATGGTTCAAGTATTTTAAGAGAATTCTCGAGAGCTTCTCTATCTCTATCTCTGTCTCCATAATTACATTAAAAAACACTACATTTTCTCTCATATAAAATTCAATAATATTTTTTTTGTATCTTTATCATTTTTTTCCATTTTCTACTCACAACCACTTTTAAATATATTAAAACATTAATAGAAGATGAACAATGTTCCTCTATATTTACACATCTATTTAAAATTTTCTCTCTACTTCCTCACAACCATTATAATCCTCTAAAAATTTTAGCGGTTTCACTCACAATATTTTAGAAGAGCTGCTGAAAATGATCTAAGAGTCTAACATTTATGGGGGTTACATAATAACCATCTATATGAAACTGATTTGGGAGTTGGTTTTGAAGATTTTGGTTATCCTTAGCTTGTTTACTTTTTAAACAAATCCATGTGGTCTAAATCAAGCCCCGGAAGCCTGATATAGTACATTGGTAGACCATCTTATGGATAATGGAGTTTCTATGGGCATTGTTGATTGTACTCTTTTCTAAAAGGAATCTTCGGGTGATCTACTTCTCGCTTAGATATGTGTTCCGATATCATTTTTTGCTCTACGAACGATGTCTTATGTAAAGAATTCGAGAAGATCATGCAAACAAAATCTGAAATGAGCTCGATGGGAGAGATGGGTTTCATTCTGGATTGCAGGTTCACAAGTGTTACTTGGGAATCTTTATGCATCAGACTAATACGTGAATGACAAGCTAATTCAAGATATCTACCAGAATAATGCCATATACTCTCTTCTAGTCGGTTAATAGTTGTCACTGAACAAATTGGAGGATTCCGTTGATCTTACCATTTATCGTGCCATGATCGGATCTTTAAAGTATCTTACAGCTTTTCAACCTGATATAATATTTTTGTTTGTTTGTATGGCTTGTATTAGCCGAGTCCTCGAGTGACTCATTTGGTAGCCGTGAAAAGAATTTTTCAATATTTGAGGGGAAATCCTGACAACGGGTTATGGTATCACAAGGATGATAGTTTTGAGTTGACTGCTTACACATATTCTGACTACGGGAGACGCAAGATCAATATTAAATCAACAACAATGTGTTGTCAGTTTCTAGGACACAAACTTGTTTCATGGCAATGTAATAAGCAGACAACGTTTTCTACTTTAACCTCAGAAACAAAACATGTGGCATTCTTGAGTTGCTATTCATAGGTTTTGCGGATTCAACAACATTTATGCGACAACGGTTTGAGTGTCTTACTACCCCACTTTTTATAGACAATTCTGCTGCCATATACAAGAAGAAAATCCCATACACGATTCTAAAACAAAACATACTGAAATACAATATCACTTTATATATGACTGTTTTGAAAAGAAATTAAACACCTTAGAGAAAACACACATGGATTTTCAAAAAGCAGATATTTTTACCAAAACATTTGATAAAACAAGATTTCATTATTTTCTTGACATAAATAGTCTAAAGCAGCTTTCTAACATTTGAACTCTCCGTTGATCACTTAATTTTTGTACAGTTAGGGTTTTATATATTTTCTTTCAGTTTTATCTTTTTTAGGGTGAGAATATTTGAAAAGTAAGATAATTTTGTGATTTCTTGTTTAGAAAATATAAAAATATATAAGAATATTAAAAATATAAAATTTTCAGAAATTTGATCTGATCAAAATGGGAAACGATGGTACATTGACTAAACATACCTAAAACAAAGACAAATTATACTAAAAATTGTCATAAGCTCAAATGTACGATTATATGATACGGTTGACGGGTGTTTCATTTCTATGGCCGTTTGGAATGCGATTGGTTCATGGTGCAACATCCCTAGATCTTTTGTTTTCCATGTCAATGATTTGGTGGAAGTGCATAAGGTTAGTGGTGCGACGGGGAACAAGAGATTGATTATTCATGGCATTGTCATCATTACTTGTTGGAGGATTTGGCGGGCTAGGAATGAAAAGATTTTTTCTGGCAAGAACACTAAGGTGGTAGAAATGGTTGCGGATATAAAATCTTTGGGTTTTCTTTGGTACAAAAATAGATCTAAGATAGGGGTAGTGGATTGGAAAAGATGGTGTTTATTTGATGTAACGTGATTGTTGTTTTTGGTTTTTGGCTTTCGGCGTCTTTCTCCGTCTTGGTGATAGTCGTTGGTTGTGTTTGTTTTTAATGAAAGTCAATTTTCAAAAAAAAAAAAAAAAAATATGATACGGTTGACAAATTAGTCAAATCTATTAAGTGTTAATATAAACATGAATGCTTTCCTAATCTAGTAGTACAACATCTTAATGAATGGTTAATATCTGTTTTAAGATCCAAAAAGTAGTTTAGGGCATTATGAGTCGATATAATTCCATGTTGCATCTTTCTCGTAAAAATATGTAGTGCTTACTTTTATGATTTTATTTTTAGATAATATTTTAATAAATTCCAAAAAGTTATTAGATGTGTTTTAGTTTAAAGTTCAGTAAAGTTAAAAAGATATTATTTCTACTTTATTTTTGAACATCGAGTTCCGGGAATTAATTTATTAAAGCTTGTGGTCACTTGTATCAAAATTAATACTGGGCCATTTGAAACATCAAAGATTTAAAAGATTTGGGTTCAAGGGAAATTTGGTAATATTTATGGTCCATATGCTTAAAATTCTTTCATTCTCTTACTTGGAATGGGTCCATACGCTGGCTTGTCAGCGCTTGTGTACTCACATGCTTAACGCAAACGAATGAATCACCCTTTCGCTTGGCTTAAAGGCCATACGCTGAGTATTCAGCGTATGATTGTCCATTCACTTCTATGAGACAAAAGGATGGTCATATGCCGACCTATCTAAGCGAATGGAGTGTATACCTATAAAGAGAGACTTTAAGTGAATAACCATCTTAATCGATCATACTGTTTTCCTTAAAGCCCTTTCAATACTCAACCTTTTTCAAAACTTTACTTGAGGAATCGTGATTTTATTGAATATACATCATCTTCTAACCATCGAAAAGTTATTTCAATGTATCAACTTCATCTTCATCAATTTGTTTTAAGGTTAATTTGGATATTGAATGTGTGAACCTAACTCATGCTTAAGTACATAATTGAATCACCCATTGGAGTTGTTAAAATCAAATTAAAGGTTAAAATCATGTTATCCCCGTCATTTCAATTATTAAGAACCTAATTCGATGGATTAAACTTGTTAATTCATTTTGGTTAAGTGTTCAAAGTTTAGTGGACTGTTTATGGCAAAGTGCCTAACGTGCTATAAAGTCAAAGTTGAGCATAAAAAACTGTATGGTTTGCTTAACAACCAATGATTCCAGTTTAGAAATGGAAAGATACAACTATGGATCTTATTACCAAACTTCCAACCACTTAAACATGAACGTTAGTGTTTGGGTGATCGTCGATCGATTAGCCAAATCAACTCAAATCATTTCATACTCATTCGTAAGAAACATTTCGTGAAACATCTTTCTCAAATCTATGTCAAGGAAATCGTGTGATGTTATGGGATACCTTTAAGTATCATTTCCGATCATGATGATCATTTACTTCTCATATTTGGGATTCACTTCAATCAGTTTTGGGAACTCGATTAGGACTTAGCACCGGATATCATCCTCAAACCTATGGTAAGTCCGAACAAACTATCCAAACACTTGAGGATATGCTTAGGTCTTGTGTCATCGTTTTTGGTGGCAACTGGGATTCTCATATATTGTTAATCGAATTCTCGTATTACAATAGTTATCATTTTAGCATTGGTATGACAACTTTTGAGGCACGTTATGACCAAAAATGTCATTCTCCTATTTGTTGGAACAAGATTGGCGAAGCAAAAATCACCTGTCCTGAAATGATACAAGTCGTTATTGATAAAATTGCTCAAATTCGACATACTCTACTCGCGGCTATAAGTCATCAAAAGAGCTATGCTGGTAGATAACGAAAGCCCCTTGAATTCAATGTCGTGACCTCGCACTTCTTGATGTACCATTCCATTCCCCTGTCCTGAAATGATACAAGTCGTTACTGATAAAATTGCTCAAATTCGACATACTCTACTCGCGGCTATAAGTCATCAAAAGAGCTATGCTAGTAGATAACGAAAGCCCCTTGAATTCAATGTCGTGACCTCGCACTTCTTGATGTACCATTCCATTCCCCTGTCCTGAAATGATACAAGTCGTTACTGATAAAATTGCTCAAATTCGACATACTCTACTCGCGGCTATAAGTCATCAAAAGAGCTATGCTGGTAGATAACGAAAGCCCCTTGAATTCAATGTCGGTGACCTCGCACTTCTTGATGTATCCCATTGGAATGGAATGGTTCGATTCAGGACGACAGAGAAGTTAGCACCTTGTTTTGTGGGTCCATTCAAGATTCTTGAAAGAATAAAAAATGTGGCTTATAAACTCGATCTAGCCCAGGAACTCATCAACATTCATCCAAGTTTTCATGTGTCAAATCTAAAAAAGTGTTTTGAAGATGAAAATCTAAATAATACTTTTAATGAACTGCACGTCGATGATTCGATGCACTTTGTGGAGTAACCCTTGGAGATTATGGACCACAAGGATAAACAAACCAAGTAAAGGCGTATGCCACCTGACAAAATTCATTTGGAATCTAAGCCTGGAGCGGAATTCACTTAGGAACGTGAAGATCAAATGAAGACCAAGTATCCTCATCACTTTGTTGTAGCTTCTTAATAATGTCGAGAGGAAATTCTCAAAAGTAGGGAATTGTGACATTCGACATCATTTCTATTGGTTTACCTGACTCGTATTATATTTCAGATTTTCACTTAACCAATAAAGTATGGAATTTTATGTAACTATCTTTGTTTTTGCTATGTATGACGTTCCATGTGTTACAATCTCAATCACTATTATCAGTTTAGTTAGCCATGCTCTAAATGCATTTAACCAAAGTCCAGGAACTAAAATTGTTAAATTCTAAATTTTCTATGAGTTTTAGTTTGTTGCGACATGGGAAGTTTATCCTTCACGCACCACGACACATGACATTTCTAGTGCACCGCCCATTTCCATTTGGGTTGCGACATGCCATGAAATCAAGCTTAATCCTTCGCGACGATCCTCTAGAACAATAAGACTCAATGGCTCGCAACGTGAAGGCCAAGGCCTTTACGCATCGCGACACGCGACTTAGTTCCAAACAAGCTTGATCAGTGGATGGCCTTATACTCGATCAATTTACCATCAGTCAGGCCCTATGACTCATTCTAACTGCTATAACCATTCCTCAAACCTTTGTAACTTCAAAATTCATCATAATAGTCATTAGTTTGGTCAAAATATAATCAATTGAGCTTAAGATAAGGCTTAGGGCTTTCTTAGACTAATTAATCGAATTCAATCTCGTTTTGAAAGAATTCCCTCTATAAATTAACACTCATACTTCTACTCTAAATTTACAACCTCACAATTTCCTCCAAATTCGTGTTATTGCTCTTTAGTTGGCGATTCATGACTGTTGAACATAAAGCGAAACCAAACCTTTGAGTTTTCTCATTCTATTAAATTACGCATATACCCTGAGTAATTGTAACATGTTATTAATTCATTTAACCTCTGGAACGAAAGCCCTTTGTCTATTCAATTGACAAAGGTTCATCATCCAATCTAACAATACTATAAAAGCATTACATATGCTCCAAATGGCATTCAACTAGGTTGTCCACCTATGTAGCCCAGTCACCATGTTTCCATTCTTAAATTGTCCACCTATGCAGCCAGTCACTTATTCAGCCAAACACTCTAAACACTAAACCCGGTCCATCATTCATAATCCACACCCAATTCCTAAACTCATTATTCTCTCTAACATCCTCACGAAGATATCAACCCTAATTTTGGCCGCTTATATCCGAAATCTCCAAATCTACCAAGAATTGATTAATCTACTATAAATTTCTTCACTTCAATGTTTATTGATATCTCCACTTTCTTCGTGGCCTTTAATTTGATTGTTCATCAGAGGCGATGCAATAAGGATTTTTCCGTTCAATTAATGATTGATCAGAACAGATTGAATATCGGATTGTTTTGCGATAAATATATTCGAGGTAATTAATAATCATTTGTTGCACATAGAATTTGGTATTTATTATAATTTTTTCGGCCAATTTGTTAGTGTTTTCTTTCCTAAATCTAAACAAGGTAATCTCCGGCCAATTTCTGATTTGTTTTCCGGTCAATGTTCGATTCATTTGTATCAAAAGTTAGAAACTTCGATTTCAGACTTTGTTAATTATAATTTGTTTAATTGTTTAATAAATTTGTTTGGAAATTATTAATTTCAAATAATTTCATTTATAATATTGATCTTTAATATTCCAAAATTATAACTTTTTCCTACAATTTTTATAATAATTTAAATATAATTTATTATTTTACTGTTAATTAAGGTCATCAGTTATAATTGAAACATTTAACTATAATTGTTAGTCAAATCTTATTTAGTATGCGAGCTCTGAAATATAATTTGAAATTCAAATTAAATTTAAAGGTTTGACTTAAAAAACGATAAATTAGGAAATTATTTATGCTTTTATTAATATATTAATTATATGATTCCTAAATTATTAAATGTATAATTATTATATTATAAACTGATTTATAAATGTATAACACGGAAACAGTTAAACTTATTATACAATACATTCTAATAATATTTTTTTTATTTTTTTATTCATTATATTATTTTTGGAGATTATTATAAGCCATAATCCAGATTATTATATTTATATTCATATAATTATGTTTAGAATGTTTCTATACATAATACGTTTAACAAAAATAATAATCTCTAAATCTTACTATATAATATATACCCACATTAGCATTCTCCATAATCATACACCTCTTCTTTCATTCATATCTTCTGCCATGTAAGCTCCTAAACTCTTAATTAGTCTCTTTATATTTCAAATATTATTTGAGTTAACTGTTTTATAATTTTATTAGAAGCATATTAAAATGGAAGTTGAAACCTTTACCATGTTGAATGAAATCGATGTTCTCAAAACATCACCATCAATTGTAAAGGATAAAAAAAATGTCAACAAGGATTTTTGATGGAGATGGTTCTAATGGATCAGGATGTAAGTATCTACTTATTAATCTTTATATATGTTACATTATTTATAATAATTTTATTTTAATTATACATTCGCATGTAATTCTTATCAATATTTCTTTCGTTGATGACAGGAGAATCGAATGCAAACCGCTGTTTCAGGATATTTTTCGTTTCAAAAGGTTCTTGAACGAAAACTCTAGTCTCACTATTGTCAATCTTAGCGTTGGTCTCAACGGATCAAACTATAGAGTAATTGATTGTGCCAACAAATTGATTTTGGGACCAAACACACATGTCAATCAATGTCAAGAGTTTAAAGGTCGCATGTTTGGTTTCTAAATAATTTCATTTGAATCAATAATTTTGAAACAAATCTCTTTGTAATTCACTACAGGTATAATACTATGTTTCTTAAAATATATTGTTTATTAATTTTGGCCTTAGCTTTCCAATAATTTTGGTAACTTTTTGTTTAATTTTGGTTGTGCTAGATTTAATTGGTCACGTGGTTCATGTCTTCAAGATTAATGTCTCAAATGTGAAAAACAAAAACAAGCGTACAATGGAAATATGTGATTTAAGGTACTAATATTGATACGACCATTTTGTGACATAATTTATTTAATATAGTTTATTTGACACTTATCTTATTTAAGTGTAAGTTGTGTATATCTCACATTTTGAGATCATTATGCATCAGAGCTGTCTAAATATGTCATTGATCATTTTGATGAAGACCATGCAATTATTGTATTGCAGTTTGGTAGAGTTAAGTATTACACCGGTTCTAATGGTAAAGGTAATTATGTGTATTGTTTTCACACACATTTAAATTTAAACAAAGCATGTTAAACTAATTTTTTGTTCAATAATATTTAATTTTTGTAGAGAAAGTATATGTGTTGAATTCTTTTGGATCTAATGTGAGCCGTTTGTTCATCTAACGACTTTTTTTTATTTGAAATAGAAGAATACAAAAACAGGTATATAAACAAACCAGTAATTATTGTTTTTAGCTCATAATTTTGTTATATATATTTAAGATTATTTTACTTTTTCTGAAATTTCTAAATTTATAATTTGTAGTTTGTTGGGTTTGCTAAACGCCAATGATGTCATTGTTCGCAAACCAATTCCAGTGAAGATGCTGTCGTCTGTTGATGATGAGTTTTTGAAAGCAACAGATGTTTTTTATAATATGAAAAAGCTTATTGTGATTCTTTTGTAAGAAATTATTTTTGGCTTTTCAAAGTTTTTTTTTTCACTAAAACCTTTTTAAAATAACCTTATCGACAGAATTTGTATACTATGCCCTTTATTTTATATTTTCCTTACCAAGATAATATTTATTTGTAAAATATTATTTTTTAACAAATTTGTAAATGTTATACCCTAATATAAAAACTATACGTATATTTTACTATATATGTTACACAAATCATATTTTAATCATTATTACACAAGTTATAAATATAATTATTTGTTATATTAGTAAGATATTTTAAATTAATTTTATTTTATTTGATTTTAGCACTAAATCAAATAGGATTTTATTAAATAATTTCTACATATAATTTTTTTTTATATTTTAATATATGGTATAATATTTGAGTTTAATAAAATATTAAAAAAGATTCTATTAGACAGCTTAAAAATATATTACTTATATATCTTTATTTAAATATTTAATTTTATTATGTTTTAGTAACAAATCACTGATTAAATGTAATAATAATATTTATATTTTTTAGATTGGGTGATGTTAATAACGACTCTTTATTTATTAGTCTGCTAATCATCAAAAAAGATCTTTCAGTTCGAACTTTTGTAGTATATGGCGGCCACTCAATACTAAGAATCGGCGATTTTAGGACCTTCTTTTTTCCTCTTTTCATAACGATTTCAATCAATGGAGAATGTAAGTATTATTTTGTTCAATAATTTAATTCTATTAATTAAAATTGTTATATTTTTAGCCCTAATTGAAACTTGATTAATGCTGATTTTCAGTCAAAAACGTTAATGTTGCTGTTTAGGGTTTAGTTATAACATGAAGTCTATTTATTTAGTTTGTTTTCAACTTCTTTAAACTTGAATATATTCTCTGTGCATGCTTGAGGGTGTTAACTGTAAGGCCCCGGTCCTGGTGCCCTACTTTGGTGTTGGATTTAGTCATAAACACAGTTCTATATATCAGAGTTAATTAAAACTTCCGCCGAATAATAAAACTTCAACATTCATTACAAAACATTCATAACTTGTCTTTAAAACATAACTTAAAACATGTCTTTTAGTTCAAACATTAACAACTGAGTCTTCAAATGCCAGCTTCTTTATTCATCTGCCACGTGTCTCCCTTCAAGCCAGCTGTCTCAGCCTACTCACCTGCGTGCATACTAAAAGTCAGCTACGCTAAATGAGTTCTAGTTAATCAGGCAACATACAATACATTCACATATTTATATATACGTATCCGTAGATACATATTACATACTTAGCCTGTTATCTTTCTTTCATTCGTACATACATACTTCCTTTCTGTCTTTCATACTTTCATACATTGATAATACAAACATTTCTATCTTTACCATCTCATATATTATAAGGGTTTGGTCCCTTCCTTCTCTATCTCAGATATTATTAGGGTCTGGTCACTTCCTTCTCTATCTAATCAACCATTCATACGCTTCTTCATACATACATCCTATTATATACATTTATATATATACATATATATCCTTACTCATTCATGCATCTTATATACGACACACCTTCCCTGGCAATACGTGCAATATCCGAAGATCGTTCACATACCGACAAGCATACATTCATACATTCTATCACATCAATCATTAAAGCATACACTTACCAATTAAGGTAAGTGTATTAACATTCACATTGAGTATGCACACAGGCCCGAAAACATAACAAGGAAATGGGGCTAGAAACTCACCTGAGCTCGGTTATGTTCACCGTTAATAGTTATTCCTTTTTTTAGCTTTGCGCGACTAAATGTATAACATTTACATGTATCAATTAACTATCATTGCCCATATCGTGTTTCTAGTCTAATTATAATCCTCAACGAACGGGGGTCTAGGGGCAGCGCCCATGGTAGCAGGTATAGGGGCGGCAACCCGTAGTGGGGTCCAAGGGGCAGATCCCTTAAAGTCTAATTCATTTTATTATAAGTCCAGAGACCTTTCTGTCATTCCTTCAAAGTCTAATTCGTTATCTTGCCCCCTTAACGAATGAGGTTCATTCGTTACTTCTTAACCTTATAACGAATTGACCCTCATAATGAATTGGTCTCTATAACGAACTGGTCATTATAACGAACTGGCCTTAACGAATGATTATAATGAACTGATTCTAATTCGTTATTTCTCCTTAACGAATGGCCATAAAGAATTACTGTTAATTCATTATTTCTTTTTAACGAATGGGAATAACGAATTACTGTTACTTCTTTATTTCTCCTTAACGAATGGGCATAACGAATTACCGTTAATTCGTTATTCTTTCGTTAACGAATTAAGGCTAGGTCGGAAAATGTTAGAACATTCTTTGACATTACCTTAACCTCGTACGCCGCCTTTCTGGTTCCGCTGTGCCGGAAAACCGGGCGGCGTCCTGAAAAGCGTATTTTGCCCCGTTTTACACCGTTTTTCACCCCGTTCTATCCATATCCGAGCTAGGGTGACCGCTCGTCTTTTGATCGGTTTATACCCGATTCCATCCGGATCTCGTGACTTTGATGGTTAAGGGTGTCGGCTCGTCGTTTTGCGACTAGATCTAGCGGGTTTGGATCCATATACGGTCATACTATTCATACCTCGGATAAATGCTCGGTTTTCCTTCTTGGTTTCGCTTAGAGAAAGAGAGAAGAATGAGAGATCTTAAGTATGTGTTTTTTATGGTGTATGGAATGAGTGGAAATGAATGGATTATGGGTTAATTAAGGTTTATGTACTATGGTTTGTGGGCTTAACCCTATGGTCTTTCTTGTTTCCTTATTAACCCAAGTCCATTACCCATTTTCTTAATCCAACACTAGCCCGACTCATAATAACTCATATTTTATTTCATTAACAGAAACGAGAAAACGGGATGTTACAAGTGTTCCCTCCTTAAAGAGGTTTCGTCCCCAAATCCTAACTATTACTGAAACAATTCTGGATAAAACTTGCGCACATCTTCTTCAACTTCCCAAGTGGCATCTGATCCCTTACGATGCTTCCATATCACTTTTACCAAAGGAATGATTGTATGACGAAGCTGCTTCTCTTTGCGGTCCACGATCTCTACAGGCTGCTCGATATAGTTTACATGTTCATCAACCTCAATGTATACTAGTGGCACATGAGACGTGTCATAGGCTAGGCATTTTCTCAAGTGAGAAACATGAAAGGTAGAATGAATTCTCTCTAGCTCTTCAGGCAAGTCTAGCTTGTAAGCTACCTCACCCACACGTTCAATAATCTTAAACGGTCCAATGTACCTTGAACTTAGCTTTCCTGTTTTCCTAAAGCGAATAATTCACTTCCAAGGAGAGACCTTGATCATCACATTGTCACCAACGTTAAACTCGATTGTTCGTCGCCTCTTATCAGCATACGACTTCTGACGGTCTTGAGCAGCTTTCATTCTTGCCTTGATCTGATCGAACCTTGTCAAAGTTTCTTGCACAACTTCTAAGCTTCCAATTTCTTTCTGTCCAATCTCTCCCCAACACACAGGAGTTCTACAACGTCTACCATACAACATCTCAAACGGTGGCATACCAATACTCGAATGGTAGCTGTTGTTATAAGAGAATTCTGCCAGATGCAAATGATCATCCCAACTTCCTCCAAAGTCTAAAACACAAGCATGTAGCACATTCTCAAGGGTCTGGATAGTCCTTTCAGACTGCCCATATGCTTGAGGATGATGCGCCGTACTGATGTTCAATCTTGTTCCCATAGCTTCGTGGAACTTCTTCCAAAATATTTAAGTAAAGTGAGTATTTCTATCAGACACAATCGATAACAGTACTCCATGCTTAGTCACAACCTCTTTTATGAACACATTTGCTAATGTTTCTGACGAGATAGCCTCTCGTAAATGCAGAAAGTGAGATCTTGGTCAAACGGTCCACAATCACCCAGATGGTATCATGATGCTTACTTTTGCGGGGTAGCTTAGTTATGAAACCCATGTGTTTGATCCCATACTTGAACAATAACCAACAGTCAATAACGATTAACACAGATCTCAGATCTGTCAGTTATAATATTATAGATCTATCTCATAATCAACCTTGATTCGGTGTTCTACGTATGTGTATATATATTATCAATAAATTTAACATGACGCTTGAGGGAGAGTAAATACTTTAAACTTTTCTTAATAATATTATTTCTCTCAAAACTTCGACGACTTATAAGCGAACATTTGTTCACTATATATAAAAGACGATCTGGTTCGCTAACATCCCCTAGCGAACCAGCATCCCCTTCGTTAAATAAGTTATCTTAACGAACCACCCCCTGATTCGTTAACATTCCCTAACGAATCAGAAGGGAATACATTATAATGTCCTAGTTCGCTAACATTCCTAGCGAACTAGACTTAAACATAACGAATTAGTCTAAAATAATCATTAAATATTACATTTAAATATCAAATAAACATTAATGATAAATACAAAGATTCTAGACGAAAAACCGTGCATTAACAGACATCCCCTCGTCTTGAGCTCTTTGTCTTTAACTTATTTGAAACGCTTTGTCTGCCAATCTCTGCAACTATGAATCCCATGTTCATGGCATACACGAACGACACGTTGGAATTGCATAGCCAGGTCGTAATCTTCTTGGCGTTCAAACAAAATCTGCTTCTTGTGTAGCACGTCATTGTCTGTCTCTGATAAATTAATCAACCACATCGGATCGATTATCTTGATGAGCTCAGTCTGTAGTCCTCGACCACGATCAATAACGGCCTCGCCAGTACGATTGTCATAGTACCAACGGTTGAAAGACAGATAAATATCTTGAGGCATTGTCTTCACAGGAACCCTTTTCAGTGTCTTTGGTGGCTTCACTTTCAAGACAAGTTTCTTCCAGCCGGTCCTTGGATCAATCTCATCAGTACGTTTACGTCTTGGGACCTGGGGCTTGAAGAATTTGAAGCCATGATTGACCTCGAACAGTAAGTGTTGATGAAACCACTCAGCAGTTCGGTTACCCCCACGATTGATAAATGGACGTCTTGTGAGGGTGCGTACATCCCAACGCGGTAGTGTTAAAACATCCATTATCCTCTCGTAATATTGGACACCCTTTTCCCATTTAACAATACATACCTTAAGGTCTGAATCATAGAACCAGGAGACAATATCACCATGTACCTTAGAAACAGTCTTGAAGGTAGTCATCTAATTTGCCTCAATCCAAGCAGCAGCGGTATCCTTTCTTTCTTTATCTACATACCGATAAGCACTGATGATCTTACCCACTTTCTGGCGTTTGAACCATCTTTCAATGTCATCATCAGTCACTTCTTTGAGTGAAGGAACAGTCCGCTGCACAATCTTCTCCAGTTCATTCTCAGTCTCCTTAATTACGTCTTCATGAAATACCGGAGCACCTTGATCAACATTTACGTGTTGATACAAGTCCGGGTACTCATCAGCTGTATAACATCCTCCATCTCAATCTCCTCGTTCTCATAAATAAAATCTGTATTCATAAATAATGGATCAACATCCATTTCTTCCTCATTGATCACTTCGACATCGGGCTCAGTCTCTAAATCAGTCAACTGATCGTCATTCAGCCCAAGCAGAATCGAAATCTGCTCCCGTGTCAAAGATCTAACCACAAACTCACCGATCTGTATCTCATCTTTGTTCACCATACTTCTAACCATCCCCAATTCATCAATAAATATCACCGTGTTAGCCTCAATCATTTCTATTGGCTTGGCAGCTGTTGGATCTTGATATGAAATTATCTGCTTGTTCGAATCATCAGCGCCACTAACACCAGCACCAGAGGATGAACCGTGCGATTGTTTAGGCTCACCTCCTGCATCAGACTCGTCAGGATCATCATCATCATTTTTGAGTTTCTTGAGGGCATCTTCTTTACAAGTTAATTATAAAATTAACTCATCTTGTTCTTTTAATTTCACCCCCTGAGACTCAACAATCATACGCAACGACTTGGTCTCCTTCTGACAGAACGAAATATAACTCATCATTTTTCGTTGATTCTCCATGAGTCGTTCTTGATTTAGTCGGTCAGCTGCCATTTGATTTTCATATAAATGTAGCAGATTAAGCAACATTTCCGTTTGACGTCCAGGTGACAAATTGTATACAGATAGATGAACTGGTTGAATAGGTCCTTGAGGCCGAGTGATTCTCATGAAAGAGACATCACTAGGCGGAGGCGGAGGAAGAGTAGTTGTTGGCAGAGGAGGAGGTCTCATTGAAGTGGTGGAAGAAACAGTCGACAGCACAGCAGGAGGCCTCGGTATCTCGGTCATCGCCATAAGGAATTAAACCGAGCCTCTCATGTGACACCATCGTCGTGGTCAAGGTAAGCATCAGAGTGCTAGTAGTCAGCGGCACCGCCGAGCTTTGAGTAGTTGATTGACGAGGTGGTGGTGTTCCAATAATTACACCAGCCCCAGAAGATACACGGGGCTTCTTTGGTGGTTCACCGGTAGCTACAGCTTTACCCTTTCGTTTTCTTTCTTGCTGAGCATTCATGGTGGCAGCTAGAGCAGCATCAACTGCATCTTGTTGTTCTTTCAGAGCTCGTTCACCAGCTCCACCATCACCATCACCATTATCACCATCATCATCTCCACCATCATTGTTCCCACCTTCTCCCCCCTTCACGCTCGGAATCCGAATCATCATGGATCCAGTGCTCATTATGAGGACATACATAATCCGGATTGATTATATGACCAATCATTCGTTTGTCCTGTGGCTTGTCTTTTCTATAAATTAACATACGATGCACTGTTTCAACTTTCATATGTTCCATATCAAGAACATCGTTCACCATCGATCGATCAATCACCAAATTCGGTATCAGATCTTGAATAAGTAATTGTAGAAAGCGTGAATACATCAAGAACTTCTTTGACGGTAGAGTTTGCTGAACTTGCTCTTTCAGATGATCAAAGATGAGTTCTGAGTAGTTGTAAGGCTTGTTCAGGATTAGAGCAACAAATGCCGATTGTAAGCTCAGTCTACATTCATCGAAACCACCGCGACGTCCACTCATACAATGAAGCAAGACATGCATCAAATACTTGTATGGTGGACACAACCCATTCTTGTTCAACATTGACCGACGAATATCACCCCCATAATTTAATCGTGTGAATAAACCCCTAACCAACGACCTGTCAAATTCACTCGGGTAATCATCAGTATCATCAAATTGAAGTACCCGGCGAATGACTTCAACATCAATCGTAATAGTGATCTGATTAATTGTAGCTCGAACCCAGTTTTCTGCCTCAACATATTCTGCCGTGTTCCAAAACTGCCTGATTATACTAAGATACACCTTAGGGTTAGCAGTGATTGCATAATGTATCTTCGAACGACGTAGGAAAGTCAGCATAGCTCCGAACGTTCTCAAATCACTCACATCTTGATCAACATAAGCACAGATGTTGTGCTTCTTATCAAACGGTAATAAAATCATGTCAGCTTGTTGATCCTGTTGTTGTGGTTGTGCTTGTGGAAGTTGTTCCTGTGGCGGTTGATGTTGTTGTTCTTGTTCAGCCATGTTTAACTATATAAAGAAAACCGAATATGAGAATAGATAACACAAATAAAAAAAAATGTGTAATTAGACGATTTAAATCCTTTGCGTAAAATGGATAAAAAAAAATTTAAGTTTTTTTTTTTTTAATGTCATTCGTTAACAATCACACTGATTCGTTATACAAAGATAACGAATCAGGCAATTCGCTATCAAGTAAATATCTTAACGAACATATCTTAGCGAATCACTATTTAATGTTAACGAACTAAACTCTAGTTCGTTTTATTTTAAGCGAATCAAAATCTGATTCGTGAAACATCTTATTCGCTAAGCTAGTTCGTGTAAAATCTTAACGAATTGGACACGAAACAGTTCCAATTCGCTAAGACTAACGAATGGTCATAATTAAGACTTATTCTTTGACTTCTGATAGTCAAAGTCAAAATTAAGATGTAAAACAATAGTCAATCATCGTAAACCCAGGAACAATTAGGCCATGACCATCGTCGAATCATCACAATAATCAGCTCATTGAGCTCGGAATCACACTGGTAAGCATAGGTGGATGAGATTGAGACTCAATACCTATATGCACTGAGGGTAAAACGAACCAACAGTACACAACAATAACACAAACAATAATTAACCCGGCAAACAACAATCAAACGTGATTGAATTCCACCAAGGGTATCGGAATGTGAATCCGATCATAATGACATTAAAACATCCAGTTATGAGCATAAATTATACATCAATGGTTTTCAAAAGTTCAAAACCCATTAACCCCAAAAATTACATAATTCAACAGTTAATTCATTGTCTTTTTTGACGAAAATGATATCGCCAAGAACATTTATACCTTAGAAACTCAAATTGATCTTTGAAATGTTCAAACTTAAAGATCGAAAATATCAGAGAGAATTTGAATAGTTTCTTAAAGATGAAGAAAGAAGACGAACAGTGGAATACTATTCGTTTTCTTGTCTTATATAGCAGTGCACGAAACCCTAGGCACAACTAGTACGAATCAGACGATTCGTTTAACTTAAAGTTAGCGAATTAGCCCATTCGCTAACTCAATTCGTTACCTTATGTTAGTGAATCACAATGTGATTCGTTAAATTAAAGATAGCGAATCAAGACATGATTCGTGTCATGATTCGTTAAATATGCATAACGAAGGAATGACTCGTTACAGAGTGCGGAAGCGAATTAGGTTAGCGAACCAGAAGCTAGTTCGCTATAGAATCACCTAGTTCGTTATCCATACATAACGAATTAAGTTTAACGAAATAAACCCTTTTATTTAATTTTAAATTAAATAATTAAATGAATAAAATAAAGAATTAAATAATAAAAATTAAATAAATGAATTAAGTAAATTATAGAGAAACCCTTTTATTAAACTTGTTTCAGATTTCCGAAACTTAACTTAAAAATTTATTTAAGTATATTGTATTAAGAAGACGAAAATATTTTTGGTATTTTGAGAAAATTTAAAAGAATTAAAGAATGTATTTACAGAAGAATATCCGAACAACTAAAGATAAACAAATTTTTTTTTTGTTTTTGTTGAGTTTGAGCAGAGAATCATATTGACCAAATTGCCCTTCCATCACAGTTTTATATTTCAGCGATATTATGACTGGCGATAAGTCGGTCATTGGTATTGTTGTCCACATAAGTCTAATAACACACATTCAAGTATTTTTGTGATATGATTAAATAGTTCAATTAGAGCACAGAATATCAGAAATTATCAGCCTCTAATCTTGGTTCAAGCTTAATTTGATTTTTGCCAAATCACCCCAACTTGACTTATACCATTATATTGTTGACCAAAAATTTTTATACCAATTTAGAAATTTTGAGCAATGCATCAAGTTTCCTTTACTGTGAGTGAGTATGCACGAGTCCATCTGTCGGCTTACATATATTGTATCCCCTGGGGTCCGTTTCTTAATGGTATTAAGACGCACGCAAGGGAGGAACAATTGTATGACTAACAGCGGATTTTGATCAAGTCAGTAATTTAAATTGTACGAAGTACAACGGTGATCAAGTTTAATGACTTTGGGTTTGCTCTAGAAAGCGGGTGAAATATTCATGCTTATGAATACCCAGATGGTTAAGCCGCATAAAGACTCAAAATGTCCAGAATCCTAACGCTTGTTATTTGCTTTATTGTAGTTTTGGGTGATCAACAAATATAAGGCTTGAGTATGATTGGTTATTACATTTCTGCCATCCTCACCAAGACTTTTGCTAGAGACTAACACCCCTTTCAACTTGTCGTTTGTTTATGTTTATATCACATACTTTACTCTACTGGGTTGTTTTAAGACCTACCAATGCACCAATGCAATTTAACACGCAGTCTTTTAAGCTTACTTTTTACTGAATTTGGGGTCAAGATAATCAATGTACTATCATGTTCCCTTTTTGCTTCAAAAACTCAAAATTTTGAGGAGCATAAAAAATAAAGAAAAGATAAATTTAATCGCCCCAGTTAACTTAAGAGTATAAATAAATGGCTAACCAACAATTCACGAGTGAATCATAGGACCAAGACATGCAAGCATGCTTCATAAACTTAAATAACCGATGTAATTTTCAGCGAGAAAATAATCTAAAATCTTTTTGTTTTTTTTTAAATTTTAAAATGTTTTTGATTTTTCTAAATTTTAAAGGAAAAACATTAAAGAACAGATAGAAAAAACATTAAAGAACAGAAATCACAATATTTTTGAATTTTTCTTTAATTTTTTTTAATGTTTTTGGATTTTATCTATACAAACGAAAACACATTCTTTTTGTATTTTCTAGATTTCTCCTCCTAAAACCTAAAAACATAAAAGATAAGACTAAATCTATAAAGCAATTAAAAGATAATTATCCTAATTTTAGGATCTCAGCAAGGGTCTTCAATCCATTTAAACCAAGCAAAAAAGTAAAACGTGGTTTATCAAACGCTTTGGTAAATAGATCGGCTTTTTGAAAATCTGTGTGCACTTTCTCAAGATCAATTAATTTCTTTTCATAACAATCCCGTATAAAATGATATCGAATCTCGAGATGTTTCGTTTTAGAATGTTGTACGAGATTCTTGGTGATACTAATAGCAGAATTATCAATTAAGATGGGAGTAATAAGAAACTTCAAACCGTAGTCGCGAAGATGTTGTTGTATTCACAGAACCTGGGAACAACAACTCGAGGCTGCAACATATTCAGCTTTAGCGGTTGAAGTAGAGACCGTTGTCTGCTTCTTACACTGCCAGGAAACAAGCCGGTTTCCTAAGAATTGACATCCTGCAGTCGTTGATTTGAAGTTGATCTTGCATCCTCCATAATCTGAGTCTGAGTAGGCGGTAAAATCGAAAGTATTATCTTTGGGGTACCATAACCCGATGTCAGGATTTCCCCGTAGATATTGCAAAATACGCTTGACCGCTGCCAGGTGAGTCACTCGGGGACTAGCTTGGTACCTAGCACACACACAAACAGCAAACATTATGTCGGGTCGAGAAGCAGTTAAATACATTAGAGAACCAATCATAGCACGATAAAGGGTCGGATCAACGGTATCCTCCAATTCATCCGGTGATAAATTGTGACCCACAGGAAGAGGAGTTGAAGGGATTTTTCCGGCGGTTATCTTGAATCGGCTCAAGACGTCGTTCACATATTTACTCTGATGAATGAAGATTCCCTTATCAGACTGATGAACCTACAGCCCTAAAAAGAAATTCATCTCTCCTATCGAGCTCATTTGAAACTTGGTTTGCATGGACTTCTCGAACTCCTTACATAAAGTGCCGTTTGTAGACCCAAAAATAATATCATCAACATAAATCTGGACTAGAAGAAGATCATCACCAACAGTTTTATGAAATAAAGTGCAGTCAACAGTTCCTCGTTTGAATCCATTATCAGTCAGATGGTCGGCGAGTGTGCCATACCAAGCTCTCGGGGCTTGATGTAGACCATACAGGGCCTTGTTTAAACGGTAAACACAGTCTGGATAATCAGGATCTTCAAAACCAGGTGGTTGTTGAACAAACACTTCCTCATGTAGTTCACCATTGAGAAAATCACTTTTAACATCCATTTGATAGACTTTGATATTCTTGTAAGCAGCATAAGCCAGGAAGATTCGAATCGACTCTAATCTTGCAACTGGAGCATATACCTCAGTATAATCAATACCCTCTTGCTGATGAAAACCTTGCACCACTAGACGTGCTTTGTTTCTGACAATCACCCCTCGATCGTCCTTTTACATTTAAATACCCACTTAGTCGGAATAGCTTTCTTGACTCTAGCAGGCTTGTCTAGTAAATCCCAAAAACCCAATCGTTCAAATTGCTGTAATTCATCTTGCATAGCTTCTACCCAAGAAGGATCATCAAGTGCCTTATGAGCTGTCGTTGGCTCAACTTGAGATAGAAAGCAATTGAATTTAGCAATATTCACAATTCCCGAAGAGTGTAAATTAGTGTAAGCACACAATACGTTATTGTCGCTTGACAAAGCAACTTGATGACGTGTACGAACGCCCACATCAAGTTCTCCAATGATATTGTCCTGTGGATGATATCCATGAATCCGAAGAGTAGGATTTCAGGAACAACAACATTATCAAATAAATTAGTGTAATGTTCACCCAATTCGGGAGATGAAGCATTATCACTATCAAGATCAATAACTTGAATCTCAGCTTGATCATCATCGGAAGAAGTAGAAGCACTGTCAATAACAACTGGAGGAACAATTTGGGAGTCTTCAGTTGGAGCATCTGGTTGAACTTCAACTGCATTTGAAATTGAAGAGCTTGGAATGTTCAAATGTTCTTCAAAATATTCTCTAACCAGATCTTCATCGATGTGTTCAGCCGAAGGAGTAAAAGAATTAAATAAACTATCGTAGTCAAACATCCAGTCTGGACCTTTCCCTTGAGGAGGAGTTGTGTACTTTTGACAGTCCACGTGGTACCATTCTTCAACACAGCCAGATGTAAAATTAAATACTCTTTTCTTTGGAGACGCATATCCCAAGAAATATCCTTCGATAGCCTTTTCATCAAATTTACCCGATTCCTTCTTCAACATTGTACACGGACACCCAAATGGTTCCAGGTACTTTAAATTAGGTTTTCTGTTATTTAATATTTCATAGCTTTTCTTCTTGAGTCGTTTTACTGTTAGAACCCGATTAAGTGTATAACAAGCTGTGTTCACTGCTTCATTCCAAAATTGAATAGGAAGCTTTGAATCAGCAAGCATTGTACGTGCAGCTTCAATCAGAGTTCTATTTTTCCTTTTAGCAACACCGTTTTGTTGTGGTACATAAGGTGCACTATATTCTCGGTGAATTCCCTTTTGAATACAAAAGAAATCCAAAATAGTGTTTTTGAATTCAGTACCATTATCACTTCGGATTCTCCTCACCTTTTGTTTGTACAGTGATTCTATCTTAGTAATAAGGTTTTGTACCAAAACAGGTGTTTGATCTTTTGAACTCATAAATAACACCCATGAATATCTTGAATAATCATCTGTCACTACCAGACAATACCAGTCTCCAGAAAAACTCGCACGATTCACTGGACCAAACAAATCCATATGAAGTCGTTCAAGAGGAGTATTAATGGAATTCAATAACTTAGAAGGATGTGTCTTCTTCTTCTGCTTGCTCTTTTTGCATGCAACACAGTGATCAGATAAATTAAAGTTCTTTAACGAAACACCCTCAACTAAATTATTTGCCATTAAATAATTCATCTTTCTAACATGAATGTGACCCATTCTTGTTAGTGCACGGTTTTGCGTCTAGAGTCTTTGTAATTATCATTAATGTTTATTTGATTATTTTAATGTAATATTTAATGTTATTTAGACTAATTCGTTATGTTTGAGTCTAGTTCGCTAGGAATGTTAGCGAACTAAGACTAGTTCGTTAAGGTTAAGTCTAGTTCGCTAGGAATGTTAGCGAACTAGGACTTTATAATGTATTCCCTTCTGATTCGTTAGGGGATGTTAACGAATCAGGGGGTGGTTAGTTAAGTTAACGAAGGGGATGCTGGTTCGCTAGGGGATGTTAGCGAACCAGATCGTCTTCTATAAATAGTGAACCACTGTTCACTTGTAAAATGTTGAAGTTTTGAGAGAATTAAAATTATTCAGAAAGTTTTAAAGTATTCTCTCTCTCTCAAGCTTCACATTAATCTTATTGATAATATATATACATACTACAAACTAATAACAATCGAGCTAAGGTATTAACGAGTTAGATCCGTATAATTAATATTAACATATAGATCTGGATCAGATCTAAGATATTGATTAGAACGAGTGTAAACAAGGGATCAAACAAGTGGTATCAGAGCTTTCGGGGCTCAATTCGCTTGGTTTGATTGTTATTATTATAGTTTTCATGTTTATTTTCTGTTTAATTTGATTTTGAATCGATTTGAGTTGATTTGGATTGAATATGGATGGTTTAGAGTGAATCTGGTTTGGTTAAGGTATTGTTGATGTTCAATTGAGTGGAATTGGATTGTGAATTGGATTTGATAAGGTTATTGTGTTTTCGGTTTGAGTCCGTGAACAGGGGATTTGTTTTGGTCGAAATTGGATCGTGTATGGTGATAATTGATTACAAGATGTTTTCGGCTGAATTCGCTTTGCGATTACGAGCATTTTGGTATATTATTTATTAGTTTTGGTTGACAATTGAGTGTGTATTACAGATCTGGAATTGATATGTTTCTGGGTTTGATCTTCATATTTCTGGAAAATTGTTCTTGAATGTTTGAAGATTTGAAGATGAATGCGATTCGTTATAAAGTTTCAAGTGATTCGCTATGTCTTTAATTTGATTCGCTATCAGTTCTTGCCATTTGCTAATCAGTTCGCTAACTGATTCGTGTGGGTTAACTAATTCGTGTTATCTAGTTCGTTAACTAGATAACTAATTCGTTTGACACGTGTTTGTCTTGGAATTTGTGTTCTAACAACTTTTTGCCACGTGGCAGAAAGGAATCAAGTTTGTTACAAACGGTTGTAACAACCTGATTCGTTATAGTATAATTCGTTATAGTGTGATTCGCTAATACACTGTAACTAATTTGTTATCTTAATTCGCTAAGCTCTCCTTAGTAATTCGTTAAGTTGACTTGGTCAATTCGTGTGATCAATTCGTTAAGTTGACTTGGTCAATTTATTTGGTCAATTCGTTAAGTTGACTTGTGATTCGTTAAACCTTCATCACATTCGTTATCTGTTTCGCCATTTGGGTGATTCGTTAACTTTATTTGTGATTCGTTAAGTTGACTCGCTAGGTTGACTCTTGATTCGCTAACACACTCACCTCATTCGTTAAGACTTGATTCGTTAAGCCTTGATTCGCTACACTATTCACAGTTCGCTACAACTGTTCACAGTTCGCTAAGCATTGTTTATTGATTCGCTAAACACAGTGTGTAGTTCGCTATAACTGTACACTTGATTATTTTCTATTATGGCTAGTATGTATGCATTGGCGTCTCAGAACATGTTGATGCAACAAATGTTACAACTTGATACCGAGATAGGATCACATTCTAAATGTCCAAGATTGATGAAGTTCAGTGACTTTGCCAAATGGGAACCTCGGTTTCGTGCACATTTGGGATCTGTTCATCCAGACTGTTCATATTGTCTTGATGAGGTTTATGTTGCACCAATGATTGGTGATGATACTATTAGGTATACTCCTAAAGCTGTTTCTCAATACTCTCAAGAAGAGAAGAAAGCTTTAGAAATCGAGATAAAAGCATATTCTACTTTGACTATGGCTTTACCAGAGAATATTTTTCATCAAGTTGGAAGTATCAAGAGATGTGCATCTTTGTTTCAACATCTGCGGATGAGAAGCATGGGAAACACAGCTGAGAGTAAGAAAGTGATGCTCAAGTTTCAATTTCGAAACTTTAATTTATTGAAAGGAGAAACAGTTGAAGAGATGACTACAAGATTTAGTCACTTAATTGCTGAAATGGATAAAATAAAAATGGAAATTTCTGAAAGAGATAAAATTGACACTATCAAGAGTGTGCTTCCTAGTTCCTATTCAACATTTCTCATGGTTTTGAAAGAGAATGATTATTTTCTGAATGAAGATTTGACAGCACTTGAATTTCTACAAAAGATCGAAGCTAGAGAATACGATCTTAAGTGTCAAAAATCTTCCAAAGAAAATCAAGATCCGGCTTTCTATGGTGGAAGTATGCCTCTGAGTTCAACAATCTCACCTATCACTGCTTTTCTAACTCATGCCGCAAGTGAAAAAGAATCGGCTATATTTAATGATCCAAAAGTTTGTTTCTACTCTGCTGGTAATTCTGGTGATTCTGGAAGTTCTACTAGTACCAATCCATTTGCTACACCACCTAGTGTGAATATGAAGGAAGCTGAGCAACACTTTGCTTTTCTGACGGCATTTATGTCTTCATATGAAAACTTGGTGAGTAGTAAAATTGCCACAAGTGAGTTAACTGATGAGGATTATGGTCAGATAGATCCGGATGATCTAGAGATTATGGATTTGAAATGGAATATGACCATGATCGTTCGTAAAGTTAAAAGATTCATGCAGAGAACTGGAAAAGATCTTCCAGCATTAAACAAGAAGTTGGGTTTTGACAAATTGAAGGTGAAGTGCTATAATTGTCAAGAATTCGGGCATTTCGCAAAGGAATGTGACAAACCAAGAAAAGAATACACTGGACCTCGTGGTCAAAGTCAAAATGCTTCTTCACCACGGGGAAGTGATGCTGAAAAGAAACCATCTTCTTCAACAACACAAGCAGTGTTAGCAGACGGGACTGATTGGTCACAACGGCTACTATGCAATGATGTTCAAGCAAATTTAGCTATGTTTGGGTTACATGAAGATTGTCAAGATGCTACTGCTAGTGTGGTGTCTTCAGAGAATGATTCTGGATCTGATTCTGACGACTCCTATGACAAGCCTTCTGAGTCAATGTTTGCTTGCATGGCTAAGATCAATGAGGTTAGTAATTCTATTTCTTCTACTTCATTTGTTAAAGCATCATGTGTTGACTGTGAATCTAGCAACTCTAAGTTAGAAGCTTTGAAAAATCAAAATGATAATCTTATAAGAGAAATTGCTTCTCTTAAGGACACTTATCGACAATCTCTTGAGTCTCAAATGAAATCTCGAGAAAAGATTGAAGCATTGTCGACAAGTAATCATGATCTCAAAGCCGAGTTATCTGTGAAAATGACCATTAATGACCAAAAGTTTCAGGAAATCTTGAAACATCGTTCTAAGATAACTAGCTTGAGAATGAGGTTCTTGAGTTGAAGAACAAGTTGGGTAAATTTCGAAATTCTTCATTTTTATTGAATGAAATTATTGAAGTTTCTGGAAAACAAAAAGATTCTAAGAAAGGTATTGGTTTTGTTGAAATTCCACCACCTTTTCATAATGATTATAAAATTAATCCTTTTGCAAGAAAAGAAGAAGATTTGATTCAAAAGGAATCTGTGATTTTTGAAAAACCTAAAGTAGTTAAACCTGAAATTGTTAAACCCCAAGTTGCTCCTCAAAAATCTCATGTCCAAAGCAAAAACGTGTTTGTTGAACACAATGACGAGGTCATTATCGAGGATGTATTTGAACCAGAGATTATACACAAGAATAAGAATATTCCCAGTTCTAATCATATTCTATGCAAACCTCACGAATTTGAGGAAGCAGTGTATGGTTCACACAAATCTCAAGAGAAAAAGGAAAATTCAAAGAAAGTGAACTCTATGAAGGCAAAGAAGTCAGTTAAACCGAAAATTTCTGATGAGGAATTAATGCGTTTCATTAATCCTTCTAATTCTAAGCCATCTGCTGCTAGAGTTTTTAAGTTAAAGGGAATGGACACAATGTTCACTGAAAAAGATATTCCAATTAGTATCATTAAGCCTGAGTTAATTGAGAGTGTTTTTGTCAATGAAACTTCAAAAATTCAAGAACTTGAACGTGTGTATGCTCAAACGAAAACATCAGTTCAGTGTGATCCATTGACTAAGGCAAAACAATTTTTAAAATAAGCTAAGAAGATTAACTTTGTTAAGTCAACTGGAACACATACACTAAAAAGTTTCTCAAACAGTTCTAATTTAGATTTTTATCTAAAGAAGAAATCTGAATTATCTGATGAGTTTGCTAAGAGCATGACTAAAAATGTGAGTCATCATCAATCATCTGCATCATCTATTCCAATTTTTTCTAAACATCATCATGTAGACATGCGAACTTGTTTTTTATGCGGTCAACAAGGTCATGTTGTGAGAAAATGTAATCAACAGAACTATCAGAATCTTCATACTTTTATCAAGGACAAATCTAAGCCAATTCCAGTGGTTTAGGAGATTCTGAAATGACCTGTGTTGCATGCTGATGATACTCATATTTTATTCTCTGATATGACTCCTCGGAAGGTGTTTCATATTAATGAGACACATGGTCAAGTGAAACCAAAATTCATTCCAACTGAACCTATATTCAAAACAGGAATTCAAACATTGTTCAAGCAGCGTATTTAAGACGAAAGTCTAAGAAGCCGGTAACTTATTCACAAGTGGCTGAACAACAATTGAAAACTGTTAAAGTTAATGATCAAAGAGAAAACCAAAAGGTGCCCAAGACTGAGGCCTGGGCTGCCTTTTTGAACTAATCACTTTTGTTTGTGTGTAGGGTTCATCCAAGACCATTTCTGGTGAAAACGGGATCATGGATAGCGGATGTTCTCGTCATATCACCGGAAATCTCGACCTATTGACCAATGTAAGAAATATTCAAGGGGGTTATGTAGCGTTCGCAGGGAATTCTGGGGGCATGATCACACAAGAGGGTGACGTTTCAAATGGTCATATTACATTTGAAAAAGTAAATTATTGTGGCAAGGTTGATCATAACTTTTGAGTGTATCGCAGATTTGTGATAAAAAGTACACTACAATATTTACTGACAAAGAGTGTCTTATCTTGAAACCGGGTTTTATTATTCCCGAGGACATGGTTGTCATGCGATCACCACGATCAAATGATATTTATGTCTTAAACATGAGTTCTAAGATATCAACATCGATCGAAACATGTTTTGTCTCGAAAGCAACCGAGAAAGACTCGATTCTATGGCATCGAAGAATGGGTCACATTCATGTTAGAAAGATGAATTATTTAATGGCAAATAATTTAGTTGAGGGTGTCTCGTTAAAGAACTTTAAGTTATCTGATCACTGTGTTGCATGCAAGAAGGGCAAACAGAAGAAGAAGACACATCCTTCTAAATTATTGAATTCCATTAATACTCCTCTTGAACGACTTCATATGGATTTGTTTGGTCCAGTGAACCGTGCAAGTATTTCTGGAGACTGGTATTGTCTTGTAGTGACAGATGATTATTCAAGATATTCATGGGTGTTATTTATGAGTTCAAAAGATCAAACACCTGTTTGGTACAAAACCTTATTACTAAGATCGAATCACTGTACAAACAAAAGGTGAGGAGAATACGAAGTGATAATGGTACTGAATTCAAAAACACTATTTTGGATTTCTTTTGTATTCAAAAGGGAATTCACCGAGAATATAGTGCACCTTATGTACCACAACAAAACGGTGTTGCTGAAAGGAAAAATAGAACTCTGATTGAAGCTGCACGTACAATGCTTGCTGATTCAAAACTTCCTATTCAATTTTGGAATGAAGCAGTGAACACAGCTTGTTATACACTTAATCGGGTTCTAACAGTAAAACGACTCAAGAAGACAAGCTATGAAATATTAAATAACAGAAAACCTAATTTAAAGTTCCTGGAACCATTTGGGTGTCCGTGTACAATGTTGAAGAAGGATTCGGGTAAATTTGATGACAAGTCTATCGAAGGATATTTCTTGGGATATGCGTCTCCAAAGAAAAGAGTATTTAATTTTACATCTGGCTGTGTTGAAGAATGGTACCTTGTGGACTGTCAAAAGTACACAACTCTTTCTCAAGGGAAAGGTCCAGACTGGATGTTTGACTACGATAGTTTATTTAATTCTTTTACTCCTTCGACTGATCACATCGATGAAGATCTGGTTAGATCATATTTTGAAGAACATTTGCACATTCCAAGCTCTTCAAGTTCTAATACAGATGAAGTTCAACCCGATGCTACAACTGAAGAATCTCAAGTTGTTCCTCCAGTTGTTATTGATAGTGTTTCTACTTCTTCCGATGATGATCAAGCTGAGATTCAAGTTATTGATCTTGATAGTGATAATGCTTCATCTCCCGAGTTGGGTGAACATTACACTAATTTATTTGATAATGTTGCTGTTCCTGAAAATCCTACTCTTCGGATTCATGGATATCATCCACAGGACAATATCATTGGCGAACTTGATGTGGGCGTCCGTACACGTCATCAAGTTGCTTCGTCAAGCGACAATAACGTATTGTGTGCTTACACTAATTTACACTCTTCGGGAATTGTGAATATTGCTAAATTCAATTGCTTTCTATCTCAAGTTGAGCCAACGACAGCTCGTAAGGCACTTGAAGATCCTTCTTGGGTAGAAGCTATGCAATAGGAATTACAGCAGTTTGCACGATTGGGTGTTTGGGATTTAATAGACAAGCCTGCTAGGGTCAAGAAAGCTATTCCGACCAAGTGGGTATTTAAATGTAAAAAGGACGATCGAGGGGTGATTGTCAGAAACAAAGCACGTCTAGTGGTGCAAGGTTTTCATCAGCAAGAGGGTATTGATTATACTGAGGTATATGCTCCAGTTGCAAGATTAGAGTCGATTCGAATCTTCATGGCTTATGCTGCTTACAAGAATATCAAGGTTTATCAAATGGATGTTAAAAGTGCTTTTCTCAATGGTGAACTACATGAGGAAGTGTTTGTTCAACAACCACCTGGTTTTGAAGATCCTGATTATCCTGTCGTGTTTACCGTTTAAACAAGGCCCTGTATGGTCTACATCAAGCCCCGAGAGCTTGGTATGGCATGCTCGCCGACCATCTGACGGATAATGGATTCAAACGAGGAACTGTTGACTGCACTTTATTTCATAAAACTGTTGGTGATGATCTTCTTCTAGTCCAGATTTATGTTGATGATATTATATTTGGGTCTACAAACGACACTTTATGTAAGGAGTTCGAGAAGTCCATGCAAACAAAGTTCGAAATGAGCTCGATGGGAGAGATGAATTTCTTTTTAGGGCTGCAGGTTCATCAATCTGATAAGGGAATCTTTATTCATCAGACTAAATATGTGAACGACGTCTTGAGCCGATTCAAGATAACTGCCGGAAAAATCCTTTCAACTCCTCTTCCAGTGGATCACAATTTATCACCGGATGAATTGGAGGATACCGTTGATCCGACCCTTTATCGTGCTATGATTGGTTCTCTAATGTATTTAACTGCGTCTCGACCCGACATAATGTTTGCTGTTTGTGTGTGTGCTAGGTACCAAGCTAGTCCCCGAGTGACTCACCTGGCAGCGGTCAAGCGTATTTTGCAGTATCTACGGGGAAATCCTGACATCGGGTTATGGTACCCCAAAGATAATACTTTCGATTTTACCGCCTACTCAGACTCAGATTATGGAGGATGCAAGATCAACTTCAAATCAACGACTGCAGGATGTCAATTCTTAGGAAACCGGCTTGTTTCCTGGCAGTGTAAGAAGCAGACAACGGTCTCTACTTCAACCGCCGAAGCTGAATATGTTGCAGCCTCGAGTTGCTGTTCCCAGGTTTTGTGGATACAACAACATCTTCGCGACTACGGTTTGAAGTTTCTTACTACTCCCATCTTGATTGATAATTCTGCTGCTATAAGTATCACCAAGAATCCCGTACAACATTCTAAAACAAAACATATCGAGATTCAATATCATTTTATACGGGATTGCTATGAAAAGAAATTAATTGATCTTGAGAAAGTACACACAGATTTTCAAAAAGCCGATCTATTTACCAAAGCGTTTGATAAAACACGTTTTACTTTTTTGCTTGGTTTAAATGGATTGAAGACCCTTACTGAGATCCTAAAATTAGGATAATTATGTTTTAATTGCTTTTTAGATTTAGTCTTATTTTTATGTTTTAGGTTTTAGGGGGAGAAATCTAGAAAATACAAAAAGAAAGTGTTTTCGTTTGTATAGATGAAATCCAAAAACATTAAAAATTCAAAAAATATTGTGATTTGATTTCTGTCCTTTAATTGTCTTTTCCTTTAAAATTTAGAAAAATCAAAAACATTTTAAAATTTTGAAAATCCAAAAAGAATGTGATTTATGTTTTTGTACAGAAAAATCTGAAAATTCAAAAAATATTGTGAAGTTTATTTCGTTTATAAGAAAATTGAAAAAGACAAAAATATTGTGTTTAAAGTTTGTACAGAGAAAAACCAAAAAGATTTTTAGATTATTTTCTCGCTGAAAATTATGTCGGTTATTTATGTTTGTGAAGCATGCTTGCATGTCTTGGTCCTATGATTCACTTGAGAATTGAAGGTTAGCCTTTAATTTATTAACTTAAGTTAACTGGGGCGATTAAATTTATCTTTATTTTATTTTTATGCTCCTTAAAATTTTGAGCTTTTGAAGCAAAAAGGGAACATGATAGTACATTGATTATCTTGACCCCAAGTTCAGTAAAAAGTAAGCTTAAAAGACTGCGTGCTTAATTGCATTGGTGCATTGGTAGGTCTTAAAACAACCCAGTAGAGTAAAGTATGTGATATAGACATAAAGAAACGCCAAATTGATGGGGTGTTAGTCTTTAGCAAAAGTCTTGGTGAAGATGGCAGAAATGTAATAACCAGTCATACTCAAGCCTTATATTTGTTGATCACCCAAAAATCAAATAAAGCGAATTACAAGCGTTAAGATTCTGGACATTGTGAGTCTTTATGCGGCTTAACCATCTGGGTATTCATATGCATGAATATTTCACTCGCTTTCTAGAGGAAACCCAAAGTCATTAAACTTGATCACCGCTGTACCTCGTACAATTTACATTACTGACTTGATCAAAATCCGCTGTTAGTCATACAATTGTTCCTCCCTTGCGTGCGTCCTAATACCATTAAGAAACGGACCCCAGGGGATACAATGTATGTAAGCTGACAGATGGACTCGTGCATACTCACTCACAGTAAAGGAAACTTGATGCAATTGCTCAAAATTTCTACAATTGATATCAAAATTTTGATCAACAATATAATGGTTTAAGTCAAGTTGGGGTGATTTGGCAAAAATCAAACTACGCTTGAACCGAGATTAGAGGCTGATAATTTCTGATATTCTGTGCTTTAATTGAACTATTTAATCATATCACAAAAATACTTGAATGTGTGTTATTAGATTTATGTGAACAACAATACCAATGACCGACTTATCGCCAGTCATAATATCGCTGAAATATAAAACTGTGATGGAAAGGCAATTTGGTCAATATGATTCTCTGCTCAAACTCGACAAAATTACAAAAATATGTACTGCTTTTGATAAAATCTTTGAAAATTACAAAAAGATTGTCTATTTTTAATAGTTCGGATATTCTTCTGTAAATACATTCTTTAATTCTTTAAATTTTTATAAAATATCAAAAATATTTTCGTTTTCTTTATACAAAATATTTAAATAAATTTTTTAAGTTAAGTTTCGGAAATCTGAAACAATTTTAATGTATTAGGTTGTCGGGATATAAAGGTTTCTCGATAATTTAACTTATTGATTTAATTTAATTCTTTATTTATTTCTTTAATTTATTCATTTATTTATTTAATTTAAAATTAAATAAAAGGGTTTAATTCGCTAAAATCCAATTCGTTATGTATGGTTAACGAACTAGATGATTCTTTAGCGAACTGGCTTCTGGTTCGCTAACTTAATTCGCTTCCGCACTCTGTAACGAATCATCCCTTCGTTATACATATTTAACGAATCATGACACGAATCATGTCGTGATTCGCTATCTTTAATTTAACGAATTACATTGTGATTCGCTAACATAAGGTAACGAATTGAGTTAGCGAATGGGCTAATTCGCTAACTTTAAGTTAAACGAATCGTCTGATTCGTGCAAGTTGTGCCTAGGGTTACGTGTATCGCTATATAAGACAAGACAACGAATAGGATTCCACTGTTCATCTTCTTTCTTCATCTTTCAGAAACTGTTCAAATTCTCTCTGATATTTTCGATCTTTAAGTTTGAACATTTCAAAGATCAATTTGAGTGTCTAAGGTATAACTGATCTAGGCGATATCAATTTTGTCAACAATGGTCATGTATTGACTGTTAAATTATGATTTTTCAGAGGTTTAAGGGTTTTGAACCTTTGAAACTCATTTGTGTATAATTTATGTTCTTAATTGACTAATTTTGATATCATTCTGATCGGAATAACTTTTCGATACCCTTGGTGGACTCTAATCATCTTTTGATTATTGTTTGCTGGGTTAATTATTGTTGTGTGTTCTTGATGGTTACTGTTGGTTCGTTGATCCTTAGTACATATAGGTAATGAGTCTCAATCTCATTCACCTACATTCACTAGTTAGTTTCCGAGCTCAACGAGCTGATTATCTTGTTGATTAGACGATAGTTATGGTCTAATTGAATCCGGGTTTAAAATGTTGACTATTATTGTTCTTGATAATTTTGACCTTGACTTGATGAAGTCAAAGAAAAAGTCTTAATTTTGACCATTCGTTAGTCTTAGCGAATTGGAATTGTTTCGTGTCCAATTCGTTAAGATTTTACACGAACTAGCTTAGCGAATAAGATGTCACACGAATCAGAGTGTGATTAGTTTAAAATATAACGAACTAGAGTTTAGTTCGTTAAAATTAATTAGTGATTCGCTAAGTCCGGTTCGTTAAATTATTTACTTGATAGCGAATCGCCTGATTCATTATCTTTGTATAACGAATCAGTGTGATTCTTAACGAATGACATTAAAAAAAAATGTCTAATTAATTAACTAAATTGAATATTCAATTGATTTAATTAAAGGATTTAAATTGTCTAATACGCGTATCTAGATTAAATACATATATCTTTTGAATATATATGGTGATATCTATTCTCATATACGTTTTATTTATACAGTAAATCATGGCTGAACAAGAACAACCACAAGGACAACCACCACAACAACCGGACCAACAAGCTGAAATGGTTTTATTACCATTTGATAAGAAGCACAACATCTGTGCTTATGTCGATCATGATGTGGCTGATTTAAGGACGTTCGGAGCTATGTTGAATTTCTTACGCCGTTCGAAGATACATTATGCAATCACTGCTAAACCTAAGGTGTATCTTAGTATAATCAGGCAGTTCTGGAACACGGCAATTTATGTTGAGGAAAGTAATTGGGTTCAAGCTACAATTAATCAGCTTCCGATCACGATTGATGTTGAGGTCATTCGTCGGGTACTTCAATTTGACGATAGTGACGATTACCCGAGTTGGTCAGGGGGTTATTCACAAGATTAAATTATGGGGGTGATATTCGTCGATCAATGTTGAACAAGAATGGGTTGTGTCCACCTTACAAGTATTTGCTGCATGTCTTGCTTCATTGCTTGAGTGGTCGTCGCGGTGGTTTAGATGAATGCAGATTAAGTTTGCAATCAGCATTTGTTGCTTTAATCCTGAACAAGCCATTCAACTACTCAGAACTCATCTTTGATCATTTGAAAGAGCAAGTTCAGCAAACTCTACCGTCAAAGAAGTTCTTGATGTATCCACGCTTTCTACAATTAATTATTCAAGTTCTTGATAGATCGTTGGTGAACGATGTTCTTGATATGGAACATATGAAAGCTGAAACGGTGCATCGCATGTTGATTTATCGAAAGGATAAGCCACAGGACAAAAGGATGATTGGTCATATAATCAATCCAGATTATGTATGTCCTCCTAGTGAGCGCTGGATCCATGATGACTCGGATTCCGAGCGTGAAGAGGGAGAAGGTGGGAACAATGATGGTGGGGATGATGATGGTAACGATGGTGATGGTGATGATGAAGCTGGTGAGCGAGCTCTGAAAGAACAACAAGATGCAGTTGATGCTGCTCTAGCTGCCACCATGAAAGCTCAGCAAGAAAGAAAACGAAAAGGTAAGGCTGTAGCTACTGATGAGCCACCGAAGAAGCCCCGTGTGTCTTCTGGGGCTGGTGTAATTATTGGAACACCACCACCTCGTCAATCAACAACTCAAAGCTCGGCGGTGCCGCTAACTACTAGCACTCCGATGCTCACCTTGACAACGACGATGGTGTCACATGAGAGGCTTGGCTTGATTCCTCAAACGGCGTTGACCGAAATGCCGAGGCCTCCTGTTGTGCTGTCAACCGTTTCTTCCACCACTACAATGGGACCTCCTCCTCTGCTAACAACTACTTTTCCTCCACCTCTGCCTAGTGACGTCTCTTTCATGAGAATCACTCGGCCTCAGGGACCTATTCAACCAGTTCATCCATCTGTATACAATTTGTCACCTGGACGTCAAACGGAAATGCTGCTTAATCTGTTACACTTATATGAAAATCAAATGGCAGCTGACCGGCTCAATCAAGAACGACTCATGGAGAGTCAACGAAAAATGATGAGTTACATTTCGTTCTGTCAGAAGGAGACCAAGTCGTTGCGTGCGATTGTTGAGTCTCAGAGGGTGAAACTAAAAGAACAAGATGAGTTAATTTTACAATTAACTTGTAAAGAAGATGCCCTCAAGAAACTAAAAAATGATGATGATGATCCTGACGAGTCTAATGCAGGAGGTGAGCCTAAACAATCGCATGGTTCATCCTCTGGTGCTGGTGTGAGTGGCGCTGATGATTCAAACAAACAGATAATTTCATTTCAAGATCCAACAGCGGCCAAGCCAATAGAAATGATTGAGGCTAACATGGTGATATTTATTGATGAATTGGGGATGGTTAGAAGTGTGGTAAACAGAGATGAGATACAGATCGGTGAGTTTGTGGTTGGATCCTTGACAAGGGAGCAGATCTCGATTCTACTTGGGCTAAATGACGATCAGCTGACTGCATTAGAGACTGAGCCCGATGTCGAAGTGATCAATGAGAACGAAATGGAAGATGATCCATTATTTATGGATACAAATTTTATTTATGAAAACGAGGAGATTGAGATGGAGGATGTTACAGCTGAAGAGTACCCGGACTTGTATCAACACACAAATGTTGATCAAGGTGCTCCGGTATTTCATGAAGACGTAATTAAAGAAACTGAGGATGATTTGGAGAAGATTGTGTTGCGAACGGTTCCTTCACTCAAAGAAGTGACTGATGATGACATTGAAAGATGGTTCAAACGCCAGAAAGTGGGTAAGATCATCAGTGCTTTTTGGTATGTAGATAAAGAAAGAAAGGATACCGCTGCTGCTTGGATTGAGGCAAACCAGATGACTACCTTCAAGACTGTTTCTAAGGTACATGGTGATATTGTCTCCTGGCTCTATGATTCAGACCTTAAGGTGTGTATTGTTAAATGGGAAAACGGTGTGCAATATTACGAGAGGATAATGGATGTTCTAACACTACCGCGTTGGGATGTACGCACCCTCGCGAGACGTCCATTTATCAATCGTGGGGGTAACCGAACTGCTGAGTGGTTTCATCAACACTTACTGTTCGAGGTCAATCATGGCTTCAAATTCTTCAAGCCCCAGGTCCCAAGACGTAAACGTACTGATGAGATTGATCCAAGGACCGGCTGGAAGAAACTTGTTTTGAAAGTAAAGCCACCAAAGACAATGAAAAGAGTTCATGTGAAGACAATGCCGCAAGATATTTATCTGTCTTTCAACCATTGGTACTATGACAATCGTACTGGCGAGGCCGTTATTGTTCATGGTCGAGGACTACAGACCGAGCTCATCAAGATAATCGATCCGATGTGGTTGGTTAATTTATCAGAGACAGACAATGACGTGCTACACAGGAAGCAGATTTTGTTTGAACGCCAAGAAGATTACGACCTGGCTATGCAATTCCAACGTGTCGTTCGTGTATGCCATGAACATGGGATTCATAGTTGCAGAGATTGGCAGACAAAGCGTTTCAAATAAGTTAAAGACAAAGAACTCAAGACGATGGGTGTCTGTTAGTACACGTTTTTGCGTCTAGAGTCTTTGTAATTATCATTAATGTTTATTTGATTATTTTAATGTAATATTTAATGTTATTTAGACTAATTCTTTATGTTTGAGTCTAGTTCGCTAGGAATTTTAGCGAACTAAGACTAGTTCGTTAAGGTTAAGTCTAGTTCGCTAGGAATGTTAGAGAACTAGGACTTTATAATGTATTCCCTCCTGATTCGTTAGGGGATGTTAATGAATCAGGGGGTGGTTCGTTAAGTTAACGAAGGGGATGCTGGTTCGCTAGGGGATGTTAGCGAACCAGATCGTCTTCTATAAATAGTGAACCACTGTTCACTTGTAAAATGTTGAAGTTTTGAGAGAATTAAAATTATTCAGAAAGTTTTAAAGTATTCTCTCTCTCTCAAGCTTCACATTAATCTTATTGATAATATATATACATACTACAAACTAATAACAATCGAGCTAAGGTATTAATGAGTTAGATCCGTATAATTAATATTAACATATAGATCTGGATCAGATCTAAGATATTGATTAGAACGAGTGTAAACAAGGGATCAAACAATTCTTCGATGCCATATAATCGAGTCTTTCTCGGTTGCTTTCAAGACAAAACATGTTTCGATCGATGTTGATATCTTAGAACTCATGTTTAAGACATAAATATCATTTGATCGTGGTGATCGCATGACAACCATGTCCTCGAGAATAATAAAACCTGGTTTCAAGATAAGACACTCTTTGTCAGTAAATATTGTTGTGTACTTTTTATCACAAATCTGCGATACACTCAATAAGTTATGATCAACCTTGTCATAATAATTTACTTTTTCAAATGTAATATGACCATTTGAAACGTCATCCTCTTGTGTGATCATGCCCCCCCAGAATTCCCAGCAAACGCTACATAACCCCCTTGAATATTTCTTACGTTGGTTAAAAGGTCGAGATTTCCGGTGATATGACGAGAACATCCGCTATCCATGATCCAGTTTTCACCAGAAATGGTCTTGGATGGATCCTACACATAAACAAAAGTGATTAGTTCAAAAAGGCAGCCCAGGCCTCAGTCTTGGGCACCTTTTGGTTTTCTCTTTGATCATTAACTTTAACAGTTTTCAATTGTTGTTCAGCCACTTGTGAATAAGTTACTGGCTTCTTAGACTTGCGTCTTAAGTATGCTTCCTGAACAATGTTTGAATTTCTGTTTTAACATATAGGTTCTGTTGGAATGAATTTTGGTTTCACTTGACCGTGTGTCTCATTGATATGAAACACCTTCCGAGGATTCACATCAGAGAATAAAATATGAGTATCATCAGCTTATGACACAGGTCGTTTCAGAATCTCCTTAACCACTGGAATTGGCTTAGATTTGTCCTTGATAAAAGGATGAAGATTTTGAAAGTTTTGCTGATTACAATTTCTCACAACATGATCTTGTTGACCGCATAAAAAACACGTTCGCATGTCCACATGATGATGTTTAGAAGAAATTGGAATAGATGATTGATGATGACTCACATTTTTAGTCATGCAGTTTGCAAACTCATCAGTCAATTCAGCTTTCTTCTTTAAATAAAAACCTAAATTTGAATAGTTTGAAAAGCTTTTCAGTGTATCTGTTCCAGTTGATTTCACAAAATTAATCTTCTTTTCTTGTGTTAAAAATTGTTTTGCCTTAGTCAATGGATCAGATGAGACTGATGTTTTCGCTTGAGCATACACACGATCAATTTCACGAACCTTGGAAGTTTCATTGTAAAACACACTCTCAATTAGCTCAGGCTTAATGATACTAATTGGAATATTTTTTTCAGTGAACATTGTGTCCATTCCCTTTAACTTAAAAACTCTAGCAGCAGATGGCTTAGAACTAGAAGGATTAATGAAACGCACTAAATCCTCATCAGAAATTTTCGGTTTAACTGACTTCTTTGCCTTCATAGAGTTCACTTTCTTTGAATTTTTCTTTTTCTCTTGAGGTTTGTGTGAACCATACACTGCTTCCTCAAATTCGTGAGGTTCGCATAGAATATGATTAGAACTGGGAATGTTCTTATTCTTGTGTATAATCTCTGGTTCAAACACATCCTCGATAATGACCTCGTCATTGTGTTCAACAAACACCTTTTTGCTTTGGACATGAGATTTTTGAGGAACAGATTGGGTTTTAACATCTTTAGATTTAACAGATTCAACATTTTTTGAAATTACAGGTTCTTTCAAAATTACCTCTTCTTCCTTTCTAGCAAAAGGATTCATTTTATAGTCGTTGTGAAATGGTGGAGGAATTTCTACAAAACCTATACCCTTTTTAGAGTCCTTTTGTTTCCCAAAAACTTCAATAATTTCATTCAACAAAAATGAAGAATTTCGAAATTTACCCAACTTGTTCTTCAACTCAAGAACCTCATTCTCAAGTTCAATTATCTTAGAGCGATGTTTCAAGATTTCTTAAAACTTTTGGTCATTTATTGTCATTTTCACAGATAATTCGGCTTTCAAATCATGATTACTTATAGTCAAAGCCTCAATCTTTTCTCTTGAGTTAACTTGAGAATTCAAGGATTGTCTATAAGTATCTTTCAATGATACAATCTCTTTCATCAAGTTGTCATTTTGAAGTTTTAATGAATCAATTTTAGACTTGTTATAATCACAATCAACACATGATGAGTTAGAATTAGAATTACTAACCTCGCTTTCTTTAACCATGCAAGCAGATGAAGAAGAATCACTGATCTTCGCCATACAAGCAAAGTTAGTTGGAAGCTTTTCACAATATCAGATTCAGACTCAGTTTCGGCGTCAGAAGAAACTTCACTTCCACTTACATCTTGTGTGTATTCAGACAAACCAAACATAGCTAGATTAGCTTGATTATCATTGCACAGTAGTCGTTGTGACCAATCACTTCCATCAGCTAACACAGCATGTGATCCAGAAGAAGATGATTTATTTTCAGTATCATTTTGATCTTGATTTCTTGAACCATTGTAGTCTTTCTTAGGTTTATCACATTCCTTTGCAAAGTGCCCAAATTCTTGACAATTGTAGCACTTCACCTTTAATTTATCAAACCCAAGCTTCTTGCTTAATGAAGGAAGATCTTTGCCGGTTCTTTGGATAAACTTCTTCACTTTTCTAACAATCATCGCCATATTCCACTTTAGATCCATGAGTTCCAAATCATCGGAATCAATCTGATCATTATCTTCATCGGTTAAATCACTAGTAGCAATCTTACTACTCACCAGATTCTCATAGGAAGACATAAAAGCAGACAAGAATGCGAAATTCTGTTCAGCCTCCTTTATGTTTACATTAGGTTGAAATGAGAATTGTTTAGTAGAAGATGAATTTCCCGATGTGCCAGATGAACCAGAATTACCAGATATATTTCCAGCAGTGTAGAAACAAACTTGTGGATCTTTAAACGAAGCATTTGTATTTTCACTTGCAGCAGCTTGAGTAAGAAAAGCGGTTAATGGAGATATGGTTGAGCTAAGAGGCATACTTCCACCATAGAATGAAGGATCATGACTATCCTTTGAAGACTTCTGACATTTCAGATCATATTCTCTGGCTTCAATCTTTTGCATAAATTCAATAGCAGTCAGATCTTCATTTGCAAAATAATTATTTTCCTTCAAAACCATCAAGAATGTGGAATAAGAACTTGGAAGTATACTCTTGATAGTATCAATTTATCACTTTCAGGAACTTCAATCTGCATCTTGTCCATCTCAGCGATCAAGTGATTGAATCTTGTTGTCATTTCTTCAACCGTCTCACCTTTCAATAAATTAAAGTTTCGAAACTGAAACTTAAGCATTACCTTTTTACTCTCTGCTGTGTTACCCATACTTCTCATGCGAAGATGTTGAAATAAAGCAGCACATCTTTTTATACTACCCACTTGATGAAAGATAGTTACAGGCAAAGCCATGGTTAGAGTGGAATAAGCTTTTATTTCTATCTCTAATGCTTTCTTTTCTTCAACAGAGTATTGTGAGATAGCCTTTGGTGTAAAACCTGTAGTCTCATCTCCAATCATAGGTACAGTGTAAACCTTATCTAAACAGTAAGAACAATCAGGATGGACTGATCCTAAGTGAGCACGAAATTGAGGTTCTCACTTTGCAAAATCACTGAATTTTATTAATCTAGGACATTTGGAATGTGAACCTATTTCAGTATCGAGTTGTAACATTTGTTGCATCAACAAGTTCTGAGACGCCAATGCATACATACCAGCCATATTTGAAAATAAACAAGTGTACAGTTATAGCGAACTACACACTGTGTTTAACGAATCAATGAACAAGGTTGAGCGAACTGTGAATAGTGTAGTGAATCAAGTCTTAACGAATCAAGTCTTAACGAATAAGGTAAGTATATTAGTGTATCAAAAGTAACAAATCACCAGTCAAAGTAACGAATTGACCAAGTGAATTGACCAAGCCAAGTGGACGAATTGAGCAAATCTACTTAACGAATTGATCGAACGAATTATAACAAATCAGTTCAACGAATTAGATAAACTTAGCGAATTAAGCTTAACGAATCAGCTACAGTTGATAACGAATCAACACTATAGCGAATCAGGTTGTTACAACCGTTTGTAACAAACTCTGACACATTATGCCACGTGGCAAAGTTTTTTTCTGACACAAATTCCAAGACAAACACGTGTCACACGAATCGGTTAATCTAGTTTAACGAACTATATAACACGAATTGATTAACTCACAAGAATCAGTTAGCGAACTGATTAGCGAATGGCAAGAACTGATAGCGAATCAAATTAAATGACATAGCGAATCGACTGAAACCTTATAACGAATCGCATTCATCTTCAAATCTTCAAACATTCAAAAACAATTTTCCAGATATATGAAGATCAACCCAAATCAAACCCAGAAACTTATCGATTCCAGATTCGTAATACTCACTCAATTCTTAACCAAACTTAACAATTAATATACCAAAATGCTCGTAATCGCAAAGCGAATTTAGCCGAACACATCTCGTAATCAATTACCCTAATATGCTAAACAATTTCAACCAAAACCAATCCCCTGTTTACGGACTCAAACCGAAAACACAATAAACCTTACCAAATCCAATCCTCAATCCAATTCCACTCAATTGAACATTATCAATACCTTAACCATCACAAACTCAATCTAATTCATTCATAATTCAATCAAATCAACAATGAATTGATTCAAATTCAAACAAAAACAGAAAACTCAATAATAATAACAATTCGTACACCAAATCAAGCGTAAAGAGCACCGAAAGCTCTGATACCACTTGTTTGATCCCGTACTTGAACAATAACCAACAGTCAATAACGATTAACACAGATCTCAGATCTGTCAGTTATAATATTATAGATCTATCTCATAATCAACCTTGATTCGGTGTTCTACGTATGTGTATATATATTATCAATAAATTTAACATGAAGCTTGAGGGAGAGTAAATACTTTAAACTTTTTTTAATAATATTATTTCTCTCAAAACTTCGACGACTTATAAGTGAACATCTGTTCACTATATATAGAAGACGATCTGGTTCGCTAACATCCCCTAGCGAACCAGCATCCCCTTCGTTAAATAAGTTATCTTAACGAACCACCCCCTGATTCGTTAACATTCCCTAACGAATCAGAAGGGAATACATTATAATGTCCTAGTTCGCTAACATTCCTAGCGAACTAGACTTAAACATAACGAATTAGTCTAAAATAAACATTAAATATTACATTTAAATATCAAATAAACATTAATGATAAATACAAAGACTCTAGACGAAAAACCGTGCACTAACACCATGGTGATGTGTTCCCATTTCCATTCTGGTATCTCTAAAGGCTGCATCTTTCCATAAGGTTTCTGGTGTTAGCCTTGACTCGCAAACAAGTTAAGCACTTACTAACACAATCCACTACATCATTCTTCATACCCAGCCACCAGTAGTCTCTCTTTAGATGTTGATACATCTTGGTGGATCACGGATGAATCGAGTATCTCGACTTGTGAGCTTCATCTAAGATTCGACCTCTAATATTTCCATGGCGTGGAATCCACATACGTTCAAACCTAATCTTAACTCCATGAGTGTTTTCCATCAGCTTGTCTTGTTGCCCGAAAATTCTTTCTTTCTTCATCAATCCTTTATCTGTAAGCACCTCAGACTGCGCTTTGATGATTTCTTCCAAGAGATATGAGTTAATGATCAACTTATACGACTTCACTGTTGCAATGACTTCTTCGTTCTTACGGCTTAGCGCATCAATGACTTCTTCGTTCTTACGGATTTGCGCATCAGAAACCACATTAGCCTTGCCAGGGTAGTACTTGATATCACAATCGTAGTCCTTTATCAACTCTAACCGCCTCCTCTGTCCCATGTTCAACTCCTTCTGCTCGAAGAAGCACTTCAAACTCTTATGATCCGTATAAATGGTACACTTGGTACCATATAGATAACGTCTCCATATCTTGAGAGCATGCACTACTGCTGCTAGCTCTAAGTCATGCGTCAGATAAGTACTCTCATGAACTTTCAACTGTCTGGACGCATAGGCTATAACTTTTCCTCGTTTCATCAACACGCAACCTAACCCACGATGCGAGGCATCAGTACAAACAACCAAATCCTCGTCACCATCGGGTAGAGCAAGGATTGGAGTTTGTGTGAGTCTTTTCTTCAATTCTTCAAAAAGGTTCTTCCTGAAACTTACCCCAATTGAAAAATACAGACTTCCAGGTCATCCCGGTCAACGGTGCTGCTGTCTTGGAGAAGCCTTCAATGAATCTCCTGTAATAGCCAGCCAACCCTAAGAAGCTACGTATATCAGTCGGGTTTTGCAGAGTTTTCCAAGCTACTATCCTCTTGATCTTAGCTGGGTCAACGGTAATCCCTTTAGGATTGATCACGTGACCTAGAAATTACACTTCTCGCAGCCAAAATGCGCACTTCAAAAACTTAGCATACAACTTCTCTTCCTTCAGCTTTTCTAATACTTTTCTTAGATGCTCAGCATGATTAGACTCGCTCTTAAAATAAATCAACATATCGTCAATGAAGACGATAACTGACTTATCCAACATCGGCCGACATACCCTATTCATCATATCCATAAATGCCGTGGGAGCATTCGTTAGACCGAATGATATCACGAGGAACTCGTAGTGTCTATACCGCGTTCGAAACGCTGTCTTTGGGATGTCTGACTCTTTCACTTTCAGCTGATGATAACCTGATCTAAGGTCTATTCGTGAGAACCAACTAGAACCGTGTAGTTGATCAAACAAATCATCAATCCGTGGCAACGGATATCTATTCTTCACCGTAAGCTTGTTCAACTAACGATAGTCTATGCACATTTTCATACTTCCATCTTTCTTCTTAACGATCAACACCGGTGCACCTCACGGGGAAACACACGGTCATATAAAATCTTTATCGAGGAGTTCTTGTAGTTGGGACATCCATTCTTTCATCTCGGACGATGCCAGATGGTAAGGTGCTTTCGCGACGGGCTGTGCTCCTGGTACTAAGTCTATCAGGAATCCGTTTGGCTTGTTCCTGAGTTAACATGAAGGCACTAGTCCTTGGCCTTTCTTGATCAGCATCTTTCTTTCCGCTTCCTCCAGCTTCACCGTCAGTGCACTCCCTTGCCATATGACCAGTCTTACCGCACTTGTAACACACGGGCTTTGCAGTGCAATCTGGAGCATAGTGCCCCACCTTCCCACACTTGTAAAAGACATTCGACCCAAGTCTGCACTCTCCACTGAGAGCTTTACCACACTTATGAGAAACATCAGTACCCTTACCCTATTTGCACTCAACACCGTGCATTTTTCCACACGTCTTACATGACCTTTTCTCCCACACTCTCTGCTTTTTATACCTAGAGTTCCACAACTTGGTACCGGGTCGTTTATTATGAACAACCCATTTCTTCTCCTTCTTCTCTTCTACCTCCACTTCATCCACAACCAGATAATCGTAAACCATCTTTGCGAGTTCTACAGTAGAGTCGAAAGTGGCAGGTTTACTGGTCTTGACCAAAGTGCGGATGTTCTGTGGCAGTCCTCTTCTGTAGCACTTGATTCTTTTGGCTTCGGTATTCACAATGTCAGGCACTAATTTAGACATGCGATTGAATTCGGTAGTATACTCGCGGTGTGTTGTCGGTCCCGTTGAATCTGGGTATGGATCACTCACACTCACAATCAAGTCATAACTCACACAATAAATGTGGCGACAAGAGAGTTAATGATGGGTTGCTAATTTGGGTAAGAAATATGTTTGTTAACGGTGGAATCAGAAACAAACAAATTTGTTGCTAAAAAGGTTAATAAATGTAACAGACACAACCAATCACTCCGAAAATTTCCATTTATATAAATGATTCATACAAATGTTAATCTACTAGTGTTTCTTGTAAGGAATGTATTTTCAGTAATAACCTAGGACAGCCGTCACACTCAATCAGGAATATTCGATTAGGTCTGAAAAGTGTAAAGTGGCGAATCTGTCCATCTGTCCGTTGGAGGCGTGCCCTAAAATATTCTATTTATAGGTCTGCCACCTCCTGACAGCTGTCATTCCTTCTAGAAACCCTAATGATTGGTACATAATCAAATTACATATTCAAAACTATCTAAGTGTAAAAACAGGTCTTCCGGGTAGACTTTGTAACATGTCTTCTCCGAGTAGGCTCTGTGTCATTTAGTACTTTACGAGTAGACCTAGTAACCTTGAAGTGTGCTCGGGAACAGTTCTCCGGGTAGACTTTACTTAGAATATTTTCCTAAGAAAATACTCACCTAGCAGACTTCAATCTTCTTGACCATAGAAAACTTTGCTCGATATGGTCCTACGAGCAAACTTGTTCTTCAGAGGTCCTTTCAACTCCTTGCTAGAGAATAACTTATTGGTAAAGCAAGGTGTTCTTGGTAAGACTGTAGCTTGCTTGGAGTTGAACCTTGCCCGATGTGTCCTTAGGATACTTCTTTTAACTTCCATCAAGCATGCTCGGACCACTGTTTATTAATGAATACCTTGCTAGATCTTCCAAGTACTTGGCTTGAAAAGCTTGGTTTCACCAAGGGTTTGCAAGTAAGAAAACTGTGCTCGGCAATGAAGAACAACCTTGCTAGACATAGTGAACCCTGCTCGGATATACACTAAAGAAGATTTCTTGAAGATAACTCTGCCCGATAGGCAAAGTATCATGCTCGGCCAAGTAAAACCCTGCTCGGATGTCCAACCGTGCTCGGTTCTATACTTAGCGATTTCTGAGGAGGTTGAGAAGATTCCAGTCTTCCTTATACTTCTTTTAGGTCAAATCTTTGACTCAACAATCTCCCCTAGATTGGAACACCTCAGCTGTCCCAAAACAATTCTAAGGTTACATACACTTAGTAAAAATACATATTAAATCAAAATCAAACTTTTACATATCAAAAGTTAAAATATTACATAATCAAATTCTGTCCCTAGACATTACAAAGCAAAACCCTATTATAAGAATTATCTTCTTCCTGCATCGTGGGCTGCTTGTCTCCTTGCTACTAGAACTGTTCCTGCTCTTTGCTGGAAGATTGAAAGGATCTGATAGTGAGGGTGGTTTGTAGGAATTTTCAGTCCAACAATGTCCTTCAGATCCTCCCTGTGCAAATAAGTCAAGTCTTTGTTAGTTTTGATGATTCCCAAAATGAGTCCATCTGAATTTCGTAGAACATAGTGGCCTTCATTCTCTTTGTATTCAACCATTGTAATTCGGCCGTTTTTCTGGACTTCATAATTGGGACAAGTCATTCTTCGTCCAATGCTGATACATGTGTTCATATTTGATAGAGGATTCTTGTTTTTGACTTTTGATACAAAGTCATATTCAACATTTCTTATGTTCCTCATTCTTGTAGCTCTTCTTTTCCTTTCATAGTTTGTCAAGTTCCACTTCTTCTTTTGATTAAGAAGTGGGAACCCTTTCTCAGCTTCACTTCTTAGATACTTTGAGAGCTCATTCTGCTGTCTTTCGGCCAACTTCCTGGTATCATGATAGTCATACAAATTAAGCTTGGACATCTTTTCCAATTGCTCCCTTGTATAATCATCAAAATCATCTACGAATATAATGTCCCTCAGCTGTCTACTCTGCATTATTACTTTCAAAGATTGAGAGACTGAGTAATAGTACAGAGTCATGGGTAGATCCACATCAGATTGTGGTCTTGTTTCTCTTTGTGTTCATGCTCTGCTTGTTGAGGCATGCATTCTTGAAGCAGAGGGCCTTGTAGGAATTGATTTCATTGGTTTTGAAGGCACTATGACTCCAAAAGTTTTTCTATACATAGCAACAAACCTCTCAGCAGGTAAGTTGATCAACTCAGTCAAATTTTCATTACCCTCTCTGAACAACCTAGCAATCATCTCCATAATTCTTTCATCGTGTAATTGTCCAGTCGGTACAAACCTACCTCCAATAAAACTCCTTGGGTTTACACCCTCCAGCAGAACTCTTTCACATTCAGCCTTTCATATAAAGAAGAGTTCCTTGAGTTGTGCTTTACCCAAATTATCAAACACTTTCACATTCATACCTTTTTGATTTACCATAATATTTCTCAAAATTTGTATCATATCTTCACTTTCCCATGGATCTGTGGGTTCATCCACTGGTTCATCTTTGACTTCCACTGGGATTGGTTTATCATGAGCTGTTGATTCTTAAACTTTTCCTTTTCATTTTGAGCCCTTTGTTTCTCCCTTAGAGTCATGATCTTTCTCTTCTTCACTGGGGGTTCATGTTGTTCTTCTCTTGATTGACAGTGGTAGGCTCAGGTTGCACTCTTTTCAATTGATCTTTCTTTTGTAGCTTATTGTAGAGTGACTCAACAGATGTTTTGTTTAAGCTCTCAACCATTTCAGGTTGCATTCCCTTGTCCAACAAATATCCACACTTTCCTGCAAACTTCTTTCTCAAAGATTCAATTCTTTCAGCCAGCTCAGCTTCCCTTGCAAATTTTTCTTTTACATCTTTTGCAACAACTTATCTGGTGTTGTTGTATGCATCTCTAAGCTGCTCAAACTTAAAGTGAGTCAAATCTTTTTCAGAGTAGCCATGACGTCTCAAATATTCTCTATACTTATGACCGTCTCTGTTCTTTTGCTGCATCTGTTTCTTAATGATGTCCCTCTCTTTATCCAATTTTCTTTATAGTTCATCATCATTCAAAGAAACTACGTTTTCAAAACTAAAACCATGACTCATCAGCTTGATTACTAGAGGATTTTTCCTTTTAGCATCAATCAAACTCTGCTGAATGTTTGTCCTTTGATCTTCAGTCATTGTCACTTGTGGGGACACAAGATCAACATTTTCATCAACTTTACTTGATCATTTTCATCATCATCATCATCATCATCATCATCATCATCAGATGTATCCTCCTCCTCTGTTGACTCATTTACAACATCAATCTTTGGTTAAATAGGAGTTGGAATATCAGCAGCTGGAATATTAGGAACTCCTTGAACTACTTCATCAGGCCTGAAGCTTTGTAAAGAAACTGGCCTTAATGGACTTGCTTGCTCATCTGGGGTCTCAACAAAGTATTGGTTCTTATCATCCCATTTCCCCTTCTTCACTGATTCAGCTCCCCCAGCTTGATCATAAGCTTTCCTCTTTCTTGAATAGAACTTCTCAAATCTGCTTACATTCTCATGGATCTTAGAAGCTTTTGCCATCATCTCTTTAAATGTTTCTTTAGTTTTCCTCTCAGGTTCCTTTTAAGGTTCCTTTTGAGGTTGGCTTGCTGATTGTGAAAACATACTTACAACAATAGCTAGGGAATTGTCAATTTACTCAGCCTTCTTCAAATTGATCAATGTTTCTATTACTACTTGATCATCAGCCTCTTCTTCATTAAGAACTCTGGCAATATTGGCTTGCTCAATTAAATTCTTCTGCTCTGCCAACTCATCTGGTGATAGGGTTTGGGCAATGTGTTCCTTCTCCCTAGTTTCTTGTACAACTTTTTCAAGTCTCTTGGCAGCAACAGTGTTTTCATCTTCCTCTTCTTCTTCCTCAACATTCTCCTTTTCAGGCTCATTCTCCTCCTCTTCCTCTTCAATAATGGCTTTCCCCTTATCAAGTCTTCTTTTCTTATCACTTTAAGTTTCAGTGGGAAAATCATCAATGTCTTTATCCAAATTATCCATCTCCTCATCATGCTCTACCCTCTTGGAGCTTGTTTGATCAGCTTCAAGTTCTGTGAGTATTAGCTCCTCAGTAGCAGCATCATCATCATGTATCACATCAGTTGGTACTTTAGTAGCAGTTAACACATATGTTTGAATGTCAGTGGCAACATCAGTGGTAGTCACATTGTCATCAATGTTTATCTTTTCAACTCCTTCCTCTGTATCCTTCTCTCCTCTCACCTCTTCATCATTTCTATTCACAACATTCAGTATTTCATTGTTGACATCATAGTTCTGCTCTTCACCTTCAGACTCATTAGCCTCATACTCATCTTCCAAAATCATTCTAGAACCACTGTCCTCATCATCACTTTCATCATATGCATTTAGAATACAAGTCAAGCCATCATCATCAGTTGACTTCACACCAGCATCTTCCATCACATCATCAACAGTACCAGCAACATAAGTTGGCTTAATAATATTCTCCCCCTGTTTTGGGGCAGCTGAGGTTTTCTCAACCTCCATCTCTAGGGTTTGAATCCCTGATTGTGCCAAGGCCAACTGAGCCTTCAACTCCTCATTTTATTTTCTCAATTCAGCATTTTCACCTTTTAGATCAATGTTTTGGCATATTAGGTTGAAGTTTCTTTGCAAGAGAAAGGAATTTGAGGGAGGGGTATTGGATGGTGATTCAAATGGTGGGGTTATAGGATGAGCTTTGACTGGTTAGGATAAGGGACAGGGCTTGTTTGAGGTGGGGTTTGGGTTGTGGTTTGAGGTGGGGTTTGGGTTGTGGTTTGAGGTGGGGTTTGGGTTGAGGTTTGAGGTGGGGTTTGGGTTGTGGTTTGAGGTGGGGTTTGGTCTAAGGTTGTCAATTTGGTTAAGGGTTAAGATGGGTGTGTGAGTGGGTGGGGATTGGCTTGTTTGGTCATGTGGTGGTGGAGAGAAAGGTGGTGTTTGTGGTGGGGTTTGGTAAGTTTGATCAATTGGTGATGGTGGGTAAGGTGGTGTTTATGGTGGAGTGCCAAATGGTGTTGTTGGTGGTGTTGGTATTATTTGGGACTCCCCCCCTGAGGTTGTACAGTCTCATCAAAATTTGCATCACCCCCTTCTGCATTACCATCATCATCATTATCACCTTCATCATTATCATCATCTGAATCATCATCCCCGTTATCTTCATCATCATCCTCACTCTCCTACTCCTGTTCTTCCTCAGACAATAATTCATGCAAGTGAGGAATTTCAATATCATCAACTATTAACCATGGTAAATTTTCATACACTTCATCAGGATTGAATCTGCTCGTACTAGCCAAATTTTCAATTCTTTTGAAGGTATCTGGGTTCTACAATACATGAGTTGTTCCAACAATAGGTAATCCCTCCAGCTCTTGGTTAAAAATAATTTGTAGGAACCTGAGATAAACCAAAAATTTCTTCTTGTTTGTCTTTTTCATATTTTGTACCATTCTTTCAAAGATCATCTTGGAGAAATTGAATGGTTGATTAAATAACAAAGCAACAGTGGAATTGGCTAGATCCCGACTCATAAGAGTCCATGACCCCTTTCTTGGAGAAAATCCATGAATGATGTGGTGGATAAAAAACTAGTAAATATTTGGGAACATTCCCTTCTGGAATTGCCCATCATGTATATTCCCCTGATAACCCATATTTTTAACAAACACTTTGAGTAGTTGTTCTGTCATAAGGTGAATAGGGTTGGGGTTATCATCATTCAACTGTAAGCACCTCCGTATCACAGCTTCATTTACCCGAATCTCTTGGTTCGCAACAGTGGCATTGATTCTTCTCCCATTAACATCATCAAAAAGCCTCGTTGTTATCCAAAAGTCAAGAGAGTGATTCCTGTATATCAACGGATTCTTCGTTAGAGCGAAGCGGATATTCGACCGTTGCAACCATCGTATTATTGAAGAAACTTCTTCATTATCGGGTGTGACTTGTAACAGAGCGCACATATTGTGCTTGTGCTCAAATGGATAGGTCGGTTGATCTTTATCCGCCATATCTGAAGAACATAATCAAACACATTCAAAGTAGAAATTACTCCTAAATTTAACAACTTTAAGTAATTTCAAGTTATAATTTTGAAGAAGAAGGAAAGAAATGTCATTAAAAACCTGATCTTCGACAAGTTTATAACCTACACACAAAACAGAGGTTTAGTAATCATGAATAATCAGAGCCAATTATCACCTAATTGTGATCGGAAAACATTTAATTAAAGCTTACCAAGTCGGATTGAAAGGGCTGATAATTTAGGGTTAGGATTAGTATGAATGCGATACGTCAGTTTAGGTTTTCTGAGATCAATCAGTGGAAGGAGAGAGAGAGGGAAAATAATGTTGAAAAACTTTTCTCACTCCCTCTTATATACCTTTTGAAAGTGGGTTTTAAATGCTTTTTGTCTTTTAGTGAGTTAGAAGCTGTCATACAACAAGCTTATCCATTAAAATATTGACACCTAAAAACACCTAACTTTATAAAGTTTAGCAAACCTTGCTCGGAAAAATCAGTTTTTGCAAAGTATGCTCGGTATATTCCACTTTCACAAAGCTTACTCGTTTTAGTGTTGGTACAAATTAGAAGTTAAGTTGAAGGAAGCTTACTCGAAATACAAGATTGCTCGAGAACTGAATCACAAGTTAAACTAATCAAGTATAAAACATCAAGTAGGCAACCTTGCTAGGAATCAACGAAGATACCCGAATAAATAACATACTTCTAATTACTTACTTTACTCGAATAATTCAACTTATAAGAAACCATACCCGAAAAGTGCAGCAAATAATCAGTTAAATAAATTGTTACACATAGTGTGCTCGAGACACTTGTTCAACAAGTAAAGTGTGCTAAATCAAGCAAACATCATGAATCAAACTTCATTAGAGTTGATCATGCCCAGGGTTTTCAGAAGAAAGTTGAACTTGGTTCTATCAAGTGGTTTTGTGAATAGGTCAGCCAAATTATCAATTGTGTCAACTCTTTTTACTTCAATTAAAACTTTTTCACTACAATCTCTTATGAAGTGATGTCTGATTTCAATGTGCTTGGTCTTGGAATGTTGCACAGGATGCTTAACAATAAAAGATGCAGCAGTGTTATCAATGTAAATAGGGGTGTTTAGAAAGTTCAAACCATAATCCAGCATTTGGTTCTGAATCCAGAGGACTTGTGCACAGCAGAAAAATGCAGCAGTGTATTCAGCTTCTGCAGTTGAGATTGACACTGTGGTCTGCTTCTTGCATTGCCATGATACCAATCTATCACCCAAAAATTGACACCCTCCTGAAGTGGACTTCCTGCTCATATTGCAGCCATCATAGTCACTATATGTGTAGGTAATTAGATCAAAAGACTGGTTTTTTGGATACCAAATTCCCAAATCAGGTCTTCCCTTCAAATATATAAAGATCCTCTTGACTGTATTCATGTGAGAAACCTTAGGACTTGACTGGAATCTAGCACAGACACATACAACAAACATGATATCAGGCCTTGAAGCAGTTAGATACATCAGTGATCTAATTTTTGCTCTGAATTCATGCTCATCCACTGGCTCCCCCTTTCATCATCTACCATCTTTTCTTTTAAATCCATAGGAGTTGAAGCTGTCTTCAGATCATTACACTTGAATTTGTCTAGTATGTCATGTATATACTTAGACTGGTAAATCAATATTCAATCAGCCTTCTGCTGAACCTGTAAACCAAGGAAGAAGTTCATTTCTCCCATTGAACTCATGCTATACTTGGACTTCATTACCTCTTCAAACTCCATACACATCTGTTCATTGGTTGATTGAAAAATAATGTCATCCACATAAACTTGTAATAATAGCAAATCTCTTCCTTTCTTCTTGTAAAAGAGGGTCTTGTCAATAGCTCCCATTTGGAAACCATTTTCAAGAAGGTGATTTGACAGTTCATCATACCAAGCTTTAGGAGCCTGATGAAGTCCATACAAGGCTTTGTTTATCTTATACACCATGTTAGGATAAATAGGGTCTTCAAAACCTGGTGGTTGAGAAACATACACCTCCAATTCTATCTTTCCATTTAGGAAGGCAGATTTGACATCAAGTTGGAATACCCTTATATTCTTTGAGGCAGCATAAGCTAAGAAAATTCTTATTGCTTCAAGTCTTGCAACTGGTGCAAAGACTTCCTCAAATTCAATCTCTTCTTCTTGTAGGCATCCCAAAGCTACAAGTATGGCTTTGTTCTTAATCACAATACCCCTTTCATCCCTTTTGTTTCTGAACACCCATTTGGTTCAAATTGCATATCTGTTTCTTGGCCTGTCTACTAGTTCCCAAACTTGTAGATCTCTGAATTGAGCCAACTCCTCTTGCATTGCTTTTACCCAACTGTTGTCCTTTAGTGCTTGAACAATGTTCTTTGGTTCCAGTTGGGATAGAAAGCAGGAGTACAAACAAATGTTTGCAGATTCAGAATGACTTCTTGTAACTCTTTCATATATATTACCAATAATGTGTTTATAATGATGATTCTTTTCAACATAAGGGGTTTGTATTATCATATCAGAAGACACATTTGTGTCAAGATTTGATTCATTGAGATTTAGTTCTTCAATGCTCAAATCAGATGTTGCAGTCTCAACTACTGGTGCTTCCTGATTGTTCTGTTCTGAAGTAGATGCACCATTGACAAATAAATCATGAAACCTTTCCCTTATGGGGGCTTCTCCTTCACCAGCTTGGTTGCTTGAATCTTCCTCAATTTGAACCTGATCAACTTGCACTTCATGATTCTCTTGATTATCACCTGCTTGATCTTGTTCTTGTCTTTGATTGTTCTCTTGATTATTATCTTGCACTTGCTTAACATTTGCACTTGAGGGATCCTTTATGAATGTATATTCACTTTCTTTACTTGCAACCTTTTTCCACAATTTTTCCAAATCCAATGTCTTTTGTTTTGACTCTTCAATTACATTGGTTTTGTAAAAGGATTCATCATAGTCTTCAGGATAGATTTTGAAAGACTTGATCAATTTCTCTAAATCAAATAACCATGCTGCACCATCAACTGTGTTGAATTGATTTTCATTTAAGACTACATCAGATGATTCAATTACACTCAAGTGATCTTTCACATATACCCTGTAGGCCTTTGAGTGTGTAGAGAATCCAACAAAGAAACAGTCATAAGGATTTTTGCTTGAAACTTTTTCAAGTAATCCTTGATTTAGGGCTTTCTATTGAACAAGATTTCATAAGGAGTCTTGTTGTGACTTTTGTTGAGAAGTACCCTGTTCTGAACATAAAAAGCTGTATTATTAGCTTCTGCCCAAAAGGTAACAGGCAGATTAGCATCGGCTAGCTTGGTTCTTGCTGCTTTAATGAGTGTTCTGTTTCTCCTTTCAGAAACACCATTCTGTTCAGGAGTTCTAGGAGCTGAGAATTGCTGAAGTATTCCTTTGTTGTTGCAAAACTCTTCAATAACTCCATTCTTGAACTCAGTACCATTATCACTCCTCATTACTTTAACCCTTTTAACCAATTTATTTTCAACCCTTGTCACACAGTTCATGATTAACTAAGCAGCCTCATTCTTTGTACTTAAGAAATAAACCCAAGTATATCTTGAGAAATCATCAATGATCACAAGACAGTATCTTTTCTTCCCAATGCTTGGTACACTTACAGGACCAAAGAGATCTATGTGAAGAATTTCAAGAACTTGATCAATTGAGTTGATGAGTTTAGTCTTGTGAGAAGACTTGTGCTGCTTTACTTTCTGACATGAGACACAGTTATCATCCAATTTGAACTCTTTAGTAGGTAAGCCAATAACATGCTCACCCTTGACTAACTTGTTTATTCTTCAAGTTTACATGACACAATTTTCTATGCCACAATTTCAACTCATTTCATATTTTACTTTCAAACAATTAATAAGTATTTATTTATGCAAAATAACTCCAAATTTTTCTATTTTAATTTTTGTAGAATATTTTGATCATGAAAATCAATCCGTTATGTGTCCAAGTTGCAATGCATTGTTGTGGAAAGCTGAAGTTAACAGACAAAGTAGTAGTAATGAAGAATGAGCTTTTTCACTTTGTTGTTATAATGGTAAAGTTGAACTTCCGGATGTCAGACAACCCGATGAGAGTTATATGGAGTTATTTCGTGGTGAAAGCGCCATTAGCAAGTATTTCTTGAAAAACATTAGGCGTTTCAATTCAATGTTTTCGTTTACGTCTATGGGTGAAAAGATTGACCATTCCATAAATAGAGAAAATGCGTCATATACGTTTCGACTTAGTGGTGAAAACTATCATTTTTTGGAAAGCCTTTTACCGTTAGATGGTCGTAAACCACAGTTTCTCAACTCTACATTTACGACACGAAAAACGAGATCTCAAACCGTCAAAGTGTTTTTAGGTAAAACTTGAATAATATTCGTCCACTTTTGTTATGATATTATTTTTTAATAACAATTTTATTATATTTAATGAAATAAATTATATTTTTTCGTGGGCAGTGACAAGAAAGCAATGTTCGAAGAGCAAGAAAAACATATTATTAATTATTTAAATACGATGTTAGATTCAAATAATCATTTGGTTCAAGCTTATCGAATGGTACGATATTGTTTTGAAGAATACCCACAAATCGATTTGAAGTTGCGATTATTGGAACAAGACAGCAAGATGCAAGACAATATAACTTACCATCCACTTTTGAAGTTGCTGCTTTAATCATTGACGATATTGGTGATGCTGTTGATAACAGAGATATAATTGTAACCAAGAAATCTTGTTCATTAAAGCATATCAGTGAACTTCATCTATCATATACACCTCTACAGTACCCATTGTTTTATCCTTATGGTGAGGATGGTTTTCAGGTTAATATACTTCATAAAAATGTTTCGTCTTCATCAACATGGCCATGTAAGAAGGTTACAATGCGTGAGTTTTTTGCTTATCGGATTCAAGATAGGCCAAATACGTTTTCAACCATGTTAAATGGTAGGCGTTTCTTTCAGCAAATTTTAGTTGACAAATATACGATGGTTGACACAAAAATATTACATTTTATACGCGGTAAACAACATGAACTTAGGTGTGACGCTTACCAAAGTTTATGAGGTATGCAATCTGTTGGAAATACTGATCTTTCTACAGCTGGTCAACGTGTTATTCTACCATCCTCATTTACTGGCGGAGCAAGATATATGATGCAAAATTATCTAGACGCTATGTGTCTTTGTAGATGGTTTGGTTATCCCGATTTTTTCATAACCATAACATGTAATCCCAATTGGCCAAAAGTTAAAAGATTTCTTAAGGATATTACCTTAAAGTTGGAGGATAGACCTGATATATTATGTCGACTTTTTAAGCTCAAGCTTGATGCAATGACTAAGTTGGTGAAGGATAAGTCTTTGTTTGGAAGGGTTCAAGCAGGTACTCTTATTTAATGTTATGAGTATACAATTATAATAAATGAGCTACTTGCATATAGCAATTATGATAATAATATGAATACGTTGTTTAATATTTAATATCATTACTTTTCTTGCAGTTGTTTACACGATAGAGTTTCAAAAAAGGGGGCTACCACACGCCCATATTTGCATATTTATGCATCCAGAAAGCAAGATTTATAATCCACAACATGTTAGATATTTCTACTGAGATTCCAAACAAAACCCTAATCCTGACCTATACAAGCTTGTATCTGATCATATGATTCACGGTCCATGTGGTGATTCTAACCCAAATTGCACCTGCATGATAAATAGAAGATGCTTCAAAAATCTTCCAAAAATATTTAATGATGAGACAACTGTTGATTCCCAAGGTTTTCCGGTATACAAAAGAAGAGATAATGGGCAATATGTTGTTAAGTCAGATATAATGATGGATAATAGAAGTGTTATTCCATACAAAAAGACTCTATTAAGAAAATTTCAAGCACATATTAATGTGGAGTGGTGCAATCAAGATGGATCAATAAAGTATTTGTTTAAATACATTAATAAGGTCTAGACCGAGCAACAATTTCGCTTGTACAAAATAACAATGGTGATAACGCATATCCTAATTTAGACGAAATCAAAGAATTTTATGATTGTAGATATGTCTCGACATGTGATGCAACATGGGGGATATTTGCATTTGATGTGCATTATAGGCTTCCGCCAATTATGAGGCTTGCTTTTCATTTACCCAGTGAATAGCAAGAAATATATGGTGCTAATGAATATATTGAAGATATATTAAACAAAACCACTAATGCTTCTTCAGTGTTCACCGGTTGGTTTGAGTGTAATAAGAAGTATCAGTCTGCAAGGCGTCTCACATACTCTGAGTTTCCAACAAAGTTTGTTTGGAAAAAAAAAGGTCATAAATGGGAACCACGACTAAGGGGTTTTGTAATCGATAGAGTTCATTTTGTTCCACCCGCATTCGACGAGGCATACTATCTTAGAATATTAACAAATAAGGTTATAGGTCCTGAATTTTTTGAAGACATTCGAACAGTGGATGGAGTTGTGTGTGAAACTTTTCGAGATGCATGTTACAAAAGAAGTCTTTTAGATGATAATAAGGAATATATAGAATCCATTGAAGAAGCAAGTCATATTATTTAAGGAATTTATTTGCTACATTGTTGATTACTTATAGTTTATCTAGACCTCATTTTGTTTGGGAAAGCACATGGCAACTTTTAGTTGACGGTATACTATACAAACAACAAAAAGATCAAAATAATCCCGGTAAGATTTATATATTTTTAAAGTTTTCCCATTTGCACAATCTATAATATCCATAAATATTTATTTCATATTAATTTCACTAGCTTCTTATTTTATTTTCAGGGTTGATTCTTAATGAAGAACAACTAAAAAAGTTAGCACTACTGGAAATAGAAATTTTTTTAATTTGCACAAACTCCGGTCTTAGAAGATATCAACAAGTGCTTTTCCAGATTAGGAAACCATTTCAAGAGCAACTAATCCATTGATGGTTGAAGAGATTTCCTATGATACCGAAACCATGAATAACGAATTTAATAATATGTTTGATTCGTTAACGGATGAACAACGACGGGTGTATAATGAAATACTAAATGCTTTGGTTGATAAAAAAGGTGGCGTGTTTTTTGTTTATGGTTACGATGGTACGGGAAAAACATATTTATGGAAAACTTTATCTACATCAATAAGGTCAAAGGGAGAAGTTGTATTTAACGGTGCTTCAAGTGGTATAGCTTCTTTGCTGTTGGAGGGCGGAAGAACATCACATTCAAGATTTTTAATTCACATTAATTTAACTGAAGATTCGATTTGTCCAGTAATATTACACCCAATTCTATTACTTTTAATAGTAATCATTTTTCCAGTATATACGGTATGATTTAATATTCGAATATCAATTTGCTTTTAAATATCTAACGTTATACATTTTTTTTTTAATTTTTTTTCATATAATTAGGTTAAGGGAAATACAAACGTCTACGAATTATTGAAAAAGACAAGTTTACTTATTTGGTATGAAGCACCGATGATCCATAAGCATGCTTTTGAAGCGTTGGACAAGACTTTAAACGATGTTATGACTGGTGATTCTGTGAACACTTCTGATTCACTTTTTGGGGGTAAGGTTGTTGTTTTTGGAGGTGATTTCCGTCAAACTTTGCCCGTTTTAACAAACGATACAAGAAGTGAATGTGTCAATGCTTGCATTTATTCTTTTTATATTTGGTCAAAATGTAAAGTTCTTAAACTGACGAAGAACATGAGGCTTATAGTTGGATGTCATTCTTCAGATGTTATAAACATCAAAGACTTTGCTGATTGGATTTTAAACATAGGTGAAGGAAGCGTGGGGGGTCCAAATGACAGAGAGTCGTTATTGATATTCCAGATGATCTTTTGATATTGAACTCATTAGATCCGATTGGTGATTTAATAAAGTTTGTCTATCCTAATATATTAGATAGATTCAACGAACTTACTTACTTTCAGGATCGTGCACTGCTGGCACCTTTGAATGAGGTGGTTCAAGAAATTAATTAACGTATGTTAGCCCTCTTTCCTGGTGAAGAAGTCGTGTATTTAAGTTCTGATAGTTTAGCTTAATGTGAAAATGTTTCAAATGATTTTGATCCACAATTGTACTCCCCAGATTTGTTAAATGGTTTAAATATGTCAGGAATGCCTAATCATAGATTGGTCCTTAAAGTTGGTGTCCCCATCATGCTATTAAGAAATATTAATTATAAAAAAGTGTTGTGCAACGGTACTCGCCTCCAAGTCGTTAGTCTTGGTAGACGTGTAATTGAAGCTAAAGTTGTCTCTGGTAAGAATATCGGATATCGCACTTTAATTAGTCGAGCAATCCTTACACCATCTGATAAGAAATTTCCTTTCAAATTAAAAAGAAGACAGTTTCCTATTGCAGTTTGTTTTGCCATGACAATCAACAAAATTCAAGGTCAATCATTTTCAAGAGTTGGATTGTACCTTAAAGATCCAATATTTTCTCACGGTCAGCTTTATGTGGCTTTGTCAAGAGTGAAGAGTCGAGATGGTATTAAGTTAATGATACTCGACAAAGAATCAAAGCTTACAAATAAAACAACAAATGTTGTTTACAAGGAGATTTTTGAAAACATAGAGTGATAAATATTATAATTGGTATGTATTTGTAAATTTAGTTACAATTTTTAACTCCTTTACCAATATATATATATATATATATATATATATATATATATATATATATATATATATCTATTGCAGGTGTTTTATTGTACACTTATGTTATAATGTATTTTATTGTGTTCTATACGTTTTATTTAAGTATTTCAAAAATTCTTGTATATTTGTTTGTTTACCTAAGTTATAGTTTCTTATTTTATTATAAATATAGATTTAATGTTCAAATATACAATTAGTTTTCAGATGTACATCTATATATTGTAAATATATTTTATAAGTATCAATTTTAAAATTTAATTTTTAAGTTAAAGTATTTAAAATATTTAGAATAATATCTAATAAAAAATCACAAATATAGGTTTAAGAATTCATTATACTATATTAGGTAGGTATAATGATTTACTTCATTGGAAATCTACAACCGTCAATTCATTAATATATTTTTTAACATTAAATCTGATTCATCTTCTTCTTCTTTTGCAATCCAAAGGTTATTTTTCTCTGTTTTGAACATATCAAAATTTTCATAATTTCTACCATTGTCATGTGGAAATTTTGTACCATGTTGGGTAAGATGAATTCGTGTTTAGCGATTTAGGCAGAATACAAATGGATAATATTGAATCGGTCATGTTGTTCAACAACCTCTTTAAACATAAAATTCATTAGATTGGTGTTAGGAAACAGTCTCCATGTTAAGAGGAAATCAATCTGATCAATGTTTTACATGATTTTATTGATGATCATTAGACGGAGGTTTTACCGTATGTACATGTAAGGTAGTGGTTTTATTACCCGAATCAAAACAAGGTTGTTATCAAGTTCGAGAATGGACAGTATAAGAATTTGAAGCCTAAACTACTATTGGCATCTGATGATTTGATCCTGCTGAGAGAGCTTGACATGTTGAAGTTATCTAATGCAGGAAAAAAAATTTCACATCCTGAGTTGGAAGTGGAAGTGAGTTTGATGGTTAAATGGTTAGCCGAATGTGCTAACTATGAAAGTGATTTTGATGATTTTCCCGAAATATTGGAGTCCGATGATGAAGTGTAAGGTAATATATAATTGCTTTAGATATTTTTGTTAGATTTAATATAAGTAGTATATGCTCAAAACCTTTTAGACTTGCTAATAAGTAGATTTTGGAAATTTAGATTTGTTGGTTCTGTATAACAACTTTAGTAATGTTTAAATGTTAGTAATTTGTTGGTGCATAATGCCATGATTGTGTGGTTGTGTGGTTCGGGATTATCACACGGGTGTTAAGATCGTTCCGTTAGACTATTCGCGGAACGAGTTTACGTTGAAAAACCTAGTTTTTGTCAGTTGTTCCTCATCACTCATCAAATACACCTTCAAATCACCCTCTAGTCCCTCGAAATCGATCTAACTAAACCTGCAAAACTCCTTTGTTCTTCCGGCGAAGTTGCCGTCACCCATACTAGGGTTTTAGCGATCAGATAGAGTTTCAGCGAAGTTGTGACTAGCGAAGTTGTATACCTAGCGAAGTTGTGTATTCAACATTTTTCTTAGCAAGCGAAGTTGTTAGTAGCGAAGTTTAGAGTCTGCGAAGTTATCTTTAAGCGAAGTTACTAGCGAAGTTGTGGTAACTTCACAGCTTACTGCACACAGAATCTTATTTTTGAATTCTAAACTCGTTTTGTTCAAGTATGACTTCGATAAACATCACTGAACTGGTAAAGATGGAGGTTGAAGCTGGTTCAGCAACTAAAGCTCCAAAACTTCTTAAAGGTACTGATTTCGTTGCATGGAAGGATAGATTTGAACAGTATGTGAAGTATCAAGACGCAAAGATGTGGGTCTGCATTCAAGACGGGTACATTCCACCTACATCCATGTTTGAAGGTCGTGAACAGATTAAGAAGTACAGTAAGATGGAAGATGATGAAAAGAAAATGTATGAGGCAGAAAGTAAAGCGCATGCAACTATAACAATGGCACTTCCAAAAGAGATTCTTCATACTTTCAAAAAATACAAAACTGCTAGAGAGCTGTGGGAAGCACTAGAGAATAGATATGAAGGAAATGTTGGGATACGAACCTCCAAAACAAAGCTGCTGAAAACCCAATTCTCAGTATTCAAGTATCTGAAAAATGAATCACTTGATGACATCATCACACGATATTATCATCTGATGACCGAGCTAAATAACTACTCAACTGAATACAAGGAAGAAGAGATAGTGGAAAAGCTTCTTGATGCTCTCCCACCAAAATGGGAGATGTACACTGTTCTGTTGAGAGAAGATAAGGACTTTGAGAAGATTGATTTGGAAACGGTGGTAAATAAGTTACGGAATTTTGAACTTAACATATCTCGAAAGGAGACACCTACTAATCAGGTTCAGGATCCGGGAATGTATGGTGCTAAAGTCACTCCAAACTCAAGTTCAAAAACTGAATCCACTGACTATTACTCAAAGGGGGAACCAAACTCCACTCCAGATGGTCATGTGATTTTCAATATCGATGGTGGCGTTTGTTTTGTAGCAGGAGATAGTAGTTCCTCTAAACCTCAAACCACAATCGGTAATTTCTCAACCAATGCTTCTAGTAAGAACTACTCACAGATTCCTATGAGTGTGAAATCAGCTGAACAACAGTTTGCTCTTTATGCCTCCTTCATTGCATCTTATGAGAATTATATCAAAGGAAAAATAGTCGACCCTGCTACTTTGGATGAAGACTATGATCAGATTGACGCTGATGATCTAGAAGAAATGGATCTGCAGTGGCAGATGGCGATGATAGTAAGAAGGGTAAAGAGATTTATGAAGAAAACTGGTAGAAAGTTCGTGGGAGAAAGACCGGGTTTGATAAGTAAAAAGTTCGTTGTTATAACTGTCAACAAAATGGTCACTTTGCTAAGGAGTATACAAATGAGAGGGTCGAACGAAGCCAAAACAGGCCTGCTTAACAGAATGGGGGTGGAAGTGAAAACAAGGCTATGGTATCTCAGCAAAACGAAGGATACAACTGGAATATACAAGGCTATGGTGTTCGAACAAGAAAATCTGGTGAATACTTATTCATTTGAACGAATTTTAAGATGATATGAGTTGTTTCTTCTTTTATAAATAATTTTATCAAGCTATTTATATTAAATAATATAATAGTTAGGGAATAAATCCAATTATTTTAACGGTTTTACGTAAAGGGTTTTATTTTATTTTATAGAGTTTAGATTTATGTGAAATATACGTCCCAATTCCTATTAACATATTACGATATTGTTTCTAGGGTATTTCTTTTGCTTGATATATAGAATTCCGATACCATAATGAGCAGAAACATAAGATTTTTGTATGGTTCAATGTTACTGGCTTACTGCCGCAATAAGGAAATCCTAAACACTAGTTTAAAACTATCTTGAAACTGAAAATATGAACATACATATATCCAAAAAGTACCAATAGATCGGTACCCAAGACCCAACTACAAATTGGATGAAAATAAAAAACAAAGCATAGTGTTTCAAGAACCTGACCTTATGGAAATGGAAGAAACGTTATACTACCAATAAGGGGGTGTATGGGTGGTTTTGGCCCAAAATCATAACTGAGACGTTGGTTAATCGATAACCATAACCATTGTCAATTCATTATAACAGTTTCGGTTAATTGATTTTGAAGGTTAGCGGATCGGTTAGGTGTCAGTTAACTATGAATTTCAATATAATAAAACTTCAAAACAATATAATTGGGCATGAATGTTTGGCCTTGAAAGATTTTGACCATGGAATAAACTATTACTACACACATTTGTATATTGGCATTAAAAACAGTACAAATAATTGGTTTAGTTTTAACGGGTATAGAAACCTTGTTAACTATAACCAATCCATTATTGTCGGTTTTCAAAAAAAAAACCATTAGCACCGGTTTTTGGTATGTTTCAGTTATATTGGTTCGACTTCATTAGTTAATTTGGTTATAAGTCAGTAAATTCGGTTTTCAATAACACCTATAACACCATAATGTCAATCTAACAATATCCATATACAAGCAACTAACAAGATATTAGGCAACCAAATCGAATGAAAAGATCCGAACTGTAATCAAAATCGAACTCGTTCTATCTGATTTAGCGACACATGAATTTAGATGTCCAGGGTTTGGTCATTTTTAAAATCTCTTAGTCGTGTAAGTTGTGGAAATTGAAAACCATGTCTATGATATATTAAACCAACAAAATAACTTATTTTAGTTTTTTATTATATTTTTTTTAACGGCTAATTTAAATCACTAACAGACCACTAACCCATCCCGATCATCTACATTCTCTGATTATCGGAGGCTAGCATTAGGTGAAAACTCGCCATGTGTGAGAATACCTTCCTATCAACCTAAAAGTCCCTATTTTTTAGTTTGATGGAACTTGAACCGAGTAACTAGAGGTGCACAAACTGGTTTATAACTCAAAACCGGTTTGGGTTAAAAACGGTTCGGTTTAATCAACAAAAGTCAAAACCGGTTTAGATCAGTTTCGGTTCGAGTGGAAACCGGTTTGTTACCATGTTACGATCGGTTTCAGTTCGAGTTTTGATTAGTTTCGGTTTGGGTTTGACCGGGTTTTGTCGGTTTCGGTTCGGTTAACCGGTTTTGATGGAGAAAATTACAAACCGGTTTCGAACCTATGGTTTCAATTGATTTCAAATCATAAACGATTTCAAACCAATTTGATTTCGGGTCGATTCGATTAACCAATTTATTTACCCACACCTTCCACTAACTCATTTTCTTTAAATTGGATAAACTTTTATAATTAATACTATCTATTAGTGGTTGATATTCCCGATGTCAAGTATTTATTATTATTATTACTATTATTATTATTATTATAACAACACACACTTTGAGAATGTGGTAAATATCATCCACCAAATATATAATTATTAAATAGATGTTGACTCATGTGTTAATAGATCCCCAATCATGTATTCATTTTCTCATTTAGTTTAGGTGACAAATAATATGGATGAAAGATGAGAGAGAAATAGATGAGAGAGGGTGTTTCATGTTCACAAAAGTGAAGAAGTATGGATGAGTTATGTGAGTGGGAAGTTGGTGAAAAGTTAGAGAGATGAAAAGAAAAGTAAAGAGATGAGAGAGAAGTGGATAACTAGATCATCCACTTTGCTTTAGCATTGTGGATGCTCTAACCCTTTTGAAGACGTACTTAATTTATGTTGCTTTATAAGCAACCGTTTAGGCTAATATGTTTGAGACAATGTTGTTATATGTTGTTTCTTGTCCGTACAAGCCCGACGGTTTGCTAAGATTCTTAAGACACTTTATACTAATACGATGTTTATCTAGATTTTTTTTTACCAAAATGGTGAGGAAGAAAGATATTTATTATAATAGGTGATTTATAAATTATTTATCAAATAGGTTTTCTTTTATAAATTTATTTTTTCTTACTCTCACTCTTGTTGAATAATTTAATTTTTATTAGAAAATTCTAAAAAAAGCATAGATAAATGAGTTTGGAAACTGTTCCAAAAAGAATGCTGAGTTAAAATAAAAATATTTTTTTTATTTTACATTTCTTATAAAAAAAGTCCTTGTAAAATGTTTTTTATATTTGTATTTGTGTTTACTTATTTATTTATCATCAAATGCATTTAAAAAATGAGGTTGGAGTGGTTTTATGGTTAGGACCGATGTTTTAAAAAATAAAATTATTATTTTTTGCTTTTAAAATTTCATTTTCATCTTTTTTCTATAAGTAACATACACGAAAAAATAACTTACATTCACTAACTTAATTAAAAAAAAGACAAACAAAATAAACGGTTGTGTTTAATTTTTTTCTCGACATAAGTTTAATTTTTGTTGAATGAAAAATTGTATTCAAACTAGAATTTTTTTTATATATCAGAACTGAACCGGACCAATTTTGACTGAATTGCGGCGGCAGTATCGGCACAACTGGAACTGGTAACGACATTTGTTTTTATGGTTTTCCCTGTTGTGTTTAATTATTTATTTTCGAACATTTGGCATATATTTTGCTGAAACAGAGTTTTATTCAAAATATTGTAAACTTTAGAAGTTAAGGTACCATACTAGCACATACGGCAACCCAACCGATTCCGACTAAATGACATCGCTACCAATATCAATATGTTAAACACTCCTATATAAAAAAAACCTAAAAGAAAACCATAAAAATAACAATAATAAAGCAATTAAAATAAATTGGATGTAACTCAATGGTAGAGCACTCACTTTACTAGTGAGAGGTAGGGGGTTCAAAACTCACTATCACTAATTTGTATGAGAGATGTTAGGGATGACCCTGTCTTGCCAGGGTTCGAGTCCTGATCTCACCCGGTTTTACCGGCTCCTCGCTGTCGTGCCGTTTGGCGGACGTGGGGGTTGGGTTTTATCCGGTGAATCCCTCAATAGGTAGACCGCTAGGGGCTCCGTCTGTCCAGACTAGTGGCCGGCTCGGGCTACCTTTAGCAATTGGGGGCCGCGTACGGAATACCCGGCGTTACTTAGCTGGCCGTTCAAAAAAATAAAGCAATTAAAAACAAAAACAATAAAAATGTTTTAGTTATAAATCGGATAAAATAAAAACATGAATGATAGAAACAGTTCCAAAAAACCTTTTTTTTTAATAGTTTCAAACGAAATGAAAAATAAAAAATAAAGTTTTATTTATTTTTAGATTAGTTTTTATCTATGATTTTTATATATAAGTTTTTAATATATATTAATTTATTCAATAAGAATAAGAGTGAGAAAAGAATAGATTTATTAAAAAAAACCTATTCTAATAAATACTTTTTAAATCACTTATTATAATAAATAATTTTTTCCCTGTTCCATTTTAGTTAAAAAAACTCACCACATATTAAAACATGTCCATTGTCACCACAACACAAGTGAAAATTTTGGTAGTTTTATTAATTGCAAGCACATATTATAGTCAACACACCAACCCATTATGTCATCTGCTTTCTAAATTTTGTTCTCTCTTTATTGAATTGTTTTTACAACATTGAAGATTGGTTGTAGTACTCACTTTATAAGATAATGCCTAAAAAAACATGAAATTAATGTAATTAATATCTTTGAACAAATATAAATTCTCCTCAATACTAATGTATTCCATCCAACCCTTTTGAAGTTTACCATCTATCTCTTTTCTGGTTGATACAATGATGGAGGGTTGTTCTAGCAATACACATAAAACACTAGTCCTCGACAACGCAATTAAAGTTTTGATTATTGATCACAGGAAAGGCGTTTTATCATCTATGGAAGATTTTCTCAAGCGTCATTCATTCGAAGGTTAGATTTTTTGAAAAATAATATGTTAACGAATATTTTAGATGATTTTAACAAGCATATAAATTAAATCTTAAGGTTTTTATACTATTATCTTCTTCTTGTCAAATCAACTAATGATTTCTTTTCAAACATAAACACCTATTCTTAGTTTTTAATATACATGCTCCGAGTAGAGAAAATAATTTTGGGAACCACTTCGAATTTAAAGAACTTATACAAAACTTAATATAACATTTCTTTTTAAATTTGTTTTGATATATGTTGTATGTAAGTTACACATACAATGTTTTATCATCGAATCAACTTTAAAATAGTTTTAACGAATGTTTATATCACCAACTTTAAAATAGTTTTAACGAATGTTTATATCACACCAATCATTTTCTAATTTTAAAACATAATTTTTCTCTTTTAATTTTTTAATTAGATTTATTATTGTTAATTTTATTTTTAAAAACATTATCTAAGACACAAACTTTCTTACCATGTAATTGATTGTGTAATCCATATAAGTTCATAAAGTTTTTACAATATATTAAGTTCTCAAAATATTCTTTCACTATATATATGTGTGTATGTATGCACGTGTGTGTAAAATTTAGAATGAAAACCCACTTTATTAGTTTTGAAAACCCGATATAACAATCAAATTTGTTTTTTTAATTTTTGAAACATATGTAATAAATGGTATTATCTTTAATACAAAAAAATAGTTTAAAAAATTATATATCCTGATTTGTTAAATATGTGTCATACATTTGTTAAGAGTAGAAAATAAAGATTAAACGTAACTTTTATCATTTTGTGCTCACTTTTATTTACAACAATTTAATAATATATTATATGTTTAATTATTTTTCTTTTTTTGACTCAGTTTAAACTTTTGGTTAAAATCAAATGCACTTTTGCAATGCAATTATGTTATTCTTGTAACGTAAAACAAAAATAACAAAAATATTTAGTTTATTTACGAATTATACTATATGTCACAAAATATGTTAATTTTAACATTAAAAATTAAGTAACAAATATAAATAATATACATTGGCATCATGAAATAGGCAATGACAGTTTTAAAATAATACCTTTTTTTATTAAACATACTACATTTTTGTATTTATATTTTTAAATGAATAAGCATTTGCCGTTCTGAAAACATAAAATATAGAAAATGGAAATAAACATTTAGAACAAACAATCTATACTCATGGTAAAATAAACTTTATTAATCAAAGCAAATATAGAATGTACAGTTTAAATAACTTCTCAGTTGTATAAAGACGTTTTCGTGAGCAAATTATATTAAATAGCATTAAATGAACAAATAATATGTATAAATAAAAAATAATAGAAATACTTTTACATACAATGCTTAGAAAGACATGATAACTAGAACACTTTATACCTTTCGAAGAGTTAAAAGAAATTATTCTTGAAATATAAAATTGAAAAGTAATAATTGCATCGAAAAGAAAACAAACGGGCAACATGTTGCGTCACTACTTATCAAATCTTTTAAATACAACATTGGTTGATTTTTGAGTTATAATATTACTATACAGTATGCATCATCCGTTGAATTCGGCTAAGTAACTCCGGAGTTAAAGAAATTGTATTTGAAAACTATAAAAATGTTGAAGTTAACTAGATTAAATATAAACACTTGTGTTCTTAAAACCCCGGGGCCGACGGGCCGTTGACCGGCGGTCGCCCATCTTTTAAAAATAATCTTGGTGTCGTACGTGTGTAAAAATTCTAACCGCCCTTCATGAAAAAAACTTCTCGGTACCCACGGCTAAAACCAAGTTAAAAATGAAAGAATAATTCGTGATTTATTATAGACTCGTACGGAGTGTTCATGGTATATTGCAATTATCAAATAACTAGTGAGGTTTGAGAGAGTCCTTTTACTATGCAACGTACATCTTGCCTTTAATTATATGTATCCTTGGTATTTTTCCTTCATCAAATCAACAAACTCATCTTGTTTTTATATTTCTGCTATAACTAGTTACATGTGCTGATCAAGTGGGTGTTGCTCTAAGAATCCTAATGGAAAAGAAAGAAAACTTTGATCTCTTACTAATAGATAGTCACATGAGAGATGTGGATACTATCACATTCCTCAAATTAACAAAGAACATGGAAATACTATCAATAGGTATACATTTCGACACCCTTGTTCAAATTAACCAATTTTGACTTTAATTATTCTTGGATCCTAAGTCCTAACACATGTTCGTTGTTAACGAAAGTGATGTGTCAGGAAATAGATGACCACTTCCTATTTGAAGTGCTTGAAAATGGTGGCTTTCGTGTGTTGAAAACCCCGCTTACCGATGAAATGGTAATGCAAGCAAGGCAAGATGTTTTGAGAGAACGTGTTCACAAGTCTAAGCAGTTTACATTGTTTGACGAATGTGAAACACTGGAAAACGAAAGTTTCCAAGACAGTGAAAAAGATGACAGTTCGATAAAGAACAACGTGAAAAGTGTAGGTGTCCAGAAAAAGAAATATACGCGGTGGACAAAAGAAAATCATTCCAAATTTCTTCGAGCTATCCACGAACTTGGAGAAGGAAGTGTGAACTCTTTACAAACTTGCCTTCTATCTTCAATTTAGCTTCAGTTACCACAAATCAATGTCAGCAATATATAACGCTTATTTAATTTTGTAGATTGTGTTCCAAAATATATACTTGAAGCTATGGGAGTACCTGGACTTACAAGGATACAAGTAGCCAGCCATCTCCAGGTTAGCTTTTTATTATGTATACTATAATGCAGAAATCCGAATTACAATGGAAAACTAATATATATATATATATAATATATAACTAATTTAAGTTTTTTTTATTTGCTCTCCAACATTCGTTACAGAGTTATCGACTTAATATATCCAAGAGTCTTCAAAGGAGAGGAACACCAGGTTCATCAAAAACCAAGAGATCAACAAGTAATGTTTCTCAAGAGGGTTACTTGACAATGAATGGTAATATCCCGAGTGTCACAACAAATGTCGAATATCATGGTCAAACAGTCACCGATATTGCTAGTGCATTTCCAAGTAACGGCTTTGGATTCGGAAACCTTGGACAAGTCTACTCTGTACCTACCGAGATTAATAATAATCGCTTTTCACCAAATCCAGTTTGTGATGATTTCTTTGATATTCTGATTGGCAACGACGAAAATCCTTCTATGTCATGCAGGGAACTCAATGTTTGCAGATCAAACTCCAACAACATATCTGAACAAATTTTACCCAATCATTATCAAGTAATGCGTGATCAGGTATTTTCGTTTGTCATATTAACGCACTAAAAGTTATCCCAAATCATTTACCTAAATAAGGCTCTATTTTGCATGTAGTATAATAATTAAATTTCCATGTATAGCAGGGAACTACAGACTTCAATCAACAAATCTAACAAATGAGGTTAAGGATGAGAAACTAGTGTTGTTAATATATCTCCGCTGCAACTTTCTACTAGAGTAATTTCAAATAAGGTAGTTCAACATGGATAGTATCATATCGGAGAAGTTTCACTACCAAAATAATATCAATGATGTTATGGAAACTTTTGAATGCTTATTAATATATGTTTTATTGAGGACATTCTTTAGGTGATCAGTGCTTATAGCTCGAATTAAAGTGACGTGAAATCTCTACACAACCATTATATTTTCTTAAAATTTAAAATGGAGAGATTGAAAAAGTCCTTCCTTGAAACTTTGGACTACTAAACTATAAAAATTCAATAACATTGTCATGCTTAGACCAAATGATTCCTAGCAATATACATAAAACATTAATCCTTAGTGATGTTATTAAACTTATGGCATTTGATCACAAGTAATATGTTCAATTGTCAAAAAATGAGGTTGGGTTAATCGAGTTTGTTCACGGGTCACACGGGTTGCAGGTCACACATTCCAGTTCGGTTTTGTTTACGTAAATTGAAGAATAGGTCTAGGATTGACCGGGTATATGGGAAGTGAACGTTGCAAGTTTGTTGCTGATTTTAGGGAGATGTGGACTAGGTTTAATCTTTACGGGTATGTTTGGTTGAGAGCTTTTAGGAGCTTCTAGCTTCGATCAAGCTTTTAAGAAAAAACTCATACTCAATTAAAAGTCTTGTTTGGTTCAAGGAGTTTGAAGCTTTTAGGTTAGAAGAAAAAGCTTAAAGCTTAAAGCTCCTATGAGTAGCGGCTACAAGCTTTTAGTATTTTAAATTACTTAAATAATCTTCCAAAATAAATTTATTTACTATTATCTTTTTTAGTTATGCCCATTTTGGCCATTTTATACATTTTATGAAAAGCTCCAGCTACCCTGCCAAACATCCAAATATATTTAAAAAACTACAGCTAGGCAACAATCGCCAGCTTCCAACTACATCTACCAGCTAGTTTTGCCAGACATACCCTACGTGTTTATTATAAACAAGAGTGGTATCTTGCTTTCATTTTATACTTTTTGTGATCGTTGTTTTTAGTTCGTTAAATGGACATAAAATCCATCTTAAATCGTGTGTGTAATGTGTTTGCAATGGGAAGCAACATCTTGTATCAAAGCTTAGGGCTCGTACCATGGGAAGCAAATTGAAAGATTGGAGGCAGCCTCCGCTAGCTAGGGAGTCTGTCAGTGAAGAGCAGAAGAAATACTATGAGACACCAAAATTTGTAGAAAATAGAGACATGGAGGTGGCTCGGGTCTGCAATATCACGAGGAAGTACGATGGCACTGACGGGTGAACGTTAGTTTTGCATGGCAGTTAGAGATGATCAAAGGACCGGAGCTGTAACACCCCACCAGTTAGGACTGACGTGTCATGCGATACAGTCAATCAGATTCATTAATAACGATTTAATTAGAGTCTCAAAATCCTAAAACATATTTAAACCTTACACCGATCTAAAGTATTCAATGCTCAAATATCTTTTACTCCATGTTCTTCATAATCTAATCGCTCATAACACGTTTCCCAAATTCTCGTGAGTACATGCTGAAAGAAAATAAGAGAAACCACAAAAAAGGGATGACGATGAGCTAAAAATTTGCCTCAATGACGGAAGTACAATAGCAAAAACAATATAACAATGAGAACGATGACACAAACAATCAATGATAAATCAATAACCAAATAACGATAAGACGATACCATATAATGAACAATCAATGACTAATCAATAACTATGTAACGATACGACGATACCATATGTTGAACGATCGATGACGAATCAATAACTGTGTAACGATACAATAATACTATACGTTGAATGATCAATAATGAATCACTAACTGTGTAATGATGGGACGATACCACACACTGACTATTTAACAATAAGACAATACTATATATACGTTGAACAATCAGTGATGAATCTATACAATAACAATTTAATGTGGAAATACACATGTAAGTCAATAACAATAATTCAATACAATATATACATTAGTTACAACTAATGCACCAATATGTAGATGGGATGGGGGCACTCTCACCCATCCCTTTACCAATAAGAATGACTTCCTAGGAACAAACCTTATGCCTCTAAAACAATAAACCGTAAGTGTTATAACTCAACACACAATAACAATAAGTGCAATAACTTAGCACACAATAACAATGTAGAGACGCTGGACTAATCGCACCGCCATATATAGAGAATGTCAATGGTTCCTCAATTGATGCCTTATGTCCCATAGGTGAACGTGCTCGGATATTGAGGTCCATAAAACATAATACTTAAATAAAAGGCAACACAATAACAATACACTATACTTAATCAATGTCAATGTCAATAAACAATACTCATAGGAACATGCGATAAGGAGTGTAAGGAATTTAACCAATCTTATGTTGAACTATGGAAATAACTAAATTTAATACTTTCAATTTTAAATGATGGTCTAAATTAGCATAGTTTTCAAAGACGATGACAATACAAGGATGGTAACGAAATTAAAAACGCTATGATAGAATGACCATGAAATCCGTACACTATTAGAACAATAGAAAATAATATTTATGCTACGAATAAAAGACCTTGAGAATCCGTACTCTATGAGAACAATGAAAACAAAATTAAGCTAAACGAAGAGGACCACGAAATTCGTATACTATGGGAACGATGAATTATTATTACGCTATAAGAGAAAGATCATAGAATTCGTACCTTATAAGTGAAATAGCGTTAACCGTAATAAAACTTAAGCTTGATTAAACGTCAGAACAACCTACAATAAAATTGTTGTAACTTAGATTTTACGTATTCATGTAACATTTTGAAGATTTGATAGTATTCATCAGGCCCGGCTCCGAGAAAGCAAATGATTTAGGTTGTGTAAAAACTTTTTATATCAAAAAATGATTGAACATGTCTCAAATGAGACTTGAACCCATAACTTTTTGGTTGAGAGTAATACTCTTTTGCCACTAGACCAAACTATTGGTCAGGTAATTGAGTTTAAACATTAAAAATATACATATTGTATTTAATAAAAATAAATATAATTTTTATAAAAAAATCGGGCCTAACGGGGTGTCGGGCATGTGGCCGTCCAGCCACCCCTATGGCCAGCCTTGGTATTCATCTTTAAATACTATTAAAGCAATACAATCGTACACATGGCCTTCTTCTAGGCTATCCACATGTGCAATCCAGCCAGCAACTTTCCATTCACATATTCTCTATGAGGCTGCCACGTGTCATGTTGACCAAACACCCTATATTTAAACCTTAATAATTCATAGTTTTTCACCATAAACATATTTTTCTCTCTTTTTCTATTAGCCGGATCTCTTTTCACCCTCTCATATATTCTGGCTACTCTAAATCTAGATATGTATTTATCGTTTTCCGGTAAGTTTATATTTTATAATAAACTTCCGATTGTTGATATATGTATTTCCGGCAACATTATATTTTCTTCCGGTTATTGTATCCTCTAACCTTTTTATCTTTATTTTCATTGTTAACTGATTTTATTAAAATCATTTTAGGTTGTAAATCAAAAACAACGATGAAGCTAATATGTGGACGTAATTACGTTTTTCCGATTAGTTTTTCCGTTAAGTTTTTCCGGTAATGTCTTATACCTATAGCAATAGTTATTTTATATTTATTTGAAATTTTATATTTTTCTTTCCTCTTATATACTCCGGCTAATCTAGATCTAGATTTGTATTAATCGTTTTCCGGTAAGTTTATATTTTATAATAAATTTCCGATTGTTGATATATGTATTTCCGGCAACATTATATTTTCTTCCGGTTATTGTTTCCTCTAACCTTTTTATCTTTATTTTCATTATCAACTGATTTTATTAAAATCAGTTGAGGTTGTAAATCAAAAACGGAGATGAAGCTAATATGTGGACGTATTTACGTTTTTCCGGTAAGTTTTTCCGTTAAGTTTTTCCGGTAATTTCTTATACCTATAACAATGGTTGTTTTATAACTTTCAGGTTATTTTCATTGTCATTTCAATTTCTTACCACTTTGTTTTTTATATTCTTTCTAATTGTAATCTAATTTTACTATAATCTATATAGGTTCTACATCAAACTCCAAGATTCAATTGACATGTTGAAGGTTTTGAGATATACGAAAATATTGTTGATTTATTTCCTTATCGGAATTATTATGATAATTATTCCGATTACATCCATTGATAATTCTTATTGATTTGTTTTTTAATAGTTTAGTACATCTAACATTAATTTATTCTTAATAATTTCAGTTTATGGCTGCCCAACTTGGTATATTGGCTAATTACATGGGAAAAATATTTGATTGAGAGTAAATTGATTGTGTTTGTTTTGGTCATTATGATTGTATTTTAGTTAACCCGTTTTTTAATTTCTCTTGGTTTTTAATTTGTAAAGCATTGATATTTTGTTGTATTTGTTTGTTATTTTTTTGCAGTATCACCATAATACAATGTTAAAGTTTATTAAATTTTAATTGTTATGTTAATTATTCCATTTTGAAGTTAAAAATCTCGCATTAAAAGTTTTCCAATCTCAAAATTATTTCAAACCTTTTTTAGAATTCCATTAAAGTACCAATTAATTGTTGCACGATTCTATTTGAATTTGAATTCGAATTCAAGATTATATTATCAATGTTAATTATGTCAAATTATTGGTTAAAATAAAACCCTTTTGGTTCTTAAATTATTCAAATTTATAATTCATGTAAGATTATAACAATTTATAAATACGGCATTTGCATTTCAATAAATTTATATGATGTTACATATATATTACATTTTAAATATGTTACACCCGTGTGTAACATGGGTACTATCCTATTTCTATTAATTGTAAACATGTTTTGATTGTTAACATGTGTGGATGTTATTGAAAATTTCTATCACTTTTAAAAGCGTTTGTCATTCTTTTTTAATATACTTTTTACATAAAACTTTTTCCAGTTTTTTTACCGAATTACCTTTTAAAATAAATTAATGATTTCAATTGATATTTAAATTTTAATGAAGATAGTCATTTGACTTTTCTTTAAAATCTTACTTAAAATAAAAGTCTTTACTTAAATTTTGCTTAATATTGATGACATAATTAATAAGATTAAATACGTATAAAATTATAGCTTTTTTGATGCCTAAAATATGTTCCAACATTATTACCGAATTCCAGCGTTAATGATTTCAAATACGTAGTTTGACCCAAATATAAGTATTATCTTTGTTGCTTAATATTCTTAATTAATAAATAATTAACATTCATAACATATTTATTTCCGATTAAATATGAAATTTGACTAATTACTAACTAACTTTTAAAGCTTTCCATATTTTTCAATGTCAACCAACTTTCCATTTGTTTATATTTGATCATTTTTAATTGCATCTAAATGTTAAAATTAATGTCTAAAAATAAACCCCCAAATTAATAATTTCAATCTTCTATTCGAAATTCAAATTAGAATCATCATTATAAGTTACTTTTAAGTTACTAAAAATATAATAAGTTGTTGCTTAAATACGAAATTTAAATAAATCATTTCGAATTTATATTTAAATTTCAAATTTTAAATATTCACTATAATTGCTTAATTTATGGTTAATAGTCACAACATAATTAAACACTATTAATACGGAATTTTACAAATTAAACACAAACTTTTAAAGTTTTCCATAATCTTCAATCTCAACAAACTTTCCATTTTTTTTATATTTGACCATTTTTATTATGTCTAAATGTCAAAATTAATATTTAAAATAAACCTCCCGATATCGATGTTTCAAAATAAAAAACATTTCCATAATTTTTTGAAGTTGACCAATTAACCATTTTTTTTAAATATTTTGTGATTATTTCAAAACGTGTTGTGTTAATTTTAAAAGAGTATCAAATTTGTTCGGTATGAATTCGTGTCGTCACAAGTTATTTTTAAGTTATACTATTATTTTAACTAAAAAGACATTCATTTTTCATCTATAAATCATTTCGTAATCAAATTTGACAAAATTTGAATATTTAAATTAAACCGTAACTTACACACTTTAACATTAAAATTTAGTATTCAGATTTATTTCGTAACCAAATTTGACAAATATGAATATTTAAATTAAACCGAAACTTACACACTCTAATATTCAAATTTAATAATCAGATTTAGACAAAAACTAATATCATAATTAATTCGATCACATCCTTACAAAGTTTATCTAAATCATCTATAAATAAAAATCGTGTAATAATTTTGTCAAATAACTTATATTATTAACCGTATGATATATAATGACTATCTCTATATAATTTTTATCATAAAGTTCATTCTTTCATTCCAAGGATGTACATAGAGATTTATGATTTGTTTATAGTTTGTGAATTGTATTTGTACATTTATTTCTCTTATTAACAATACATTGAATTTGATTTTGCAGTTTTTTTAGTTTTCTTCTTTGTATGTATAAAAAATTACAACACATTTCTTTATATTTCGATTATTGTTTAATAAACAAGACTTTATGACTTCATATATCATGATGTAGTTATTGATATATCTTTTTTGACTTTATGGATTAAGTTAGAAAGATGCTTTAAGTTAGCATTTTACGTTATTTGTTCTTGTATGTTATTTTGTTTTTATAAAAACAACAATGTAATACCTTATAATGAATGTAAAATTATTTGTTTTTATAAATATTACACTATCAATTCATTATTATTATTATTATTATCATTGTCGCTATATATATTTATATACAATTTTCACGCGTATGATGCACAAGTTACTAGCCATTGAAAAATATTCAAATTTTACATTACTGTTTGAGTCTTTGTCTCCAATTCTTCCAACATTATACAAAGACATTTTTTAATATGTGACAACCTTTTTTCTAAAAACTATTTTTATACACATAAAATGTATAATAATATCGATATGAATGTTTTGTTTTAAAATAAATCAAACAGTAAAATTTGGTTTGCAAATTATAGCTTATAATTAATAGTGTATAAATATATCAAAACTTATTATAAAAGTCATAAATAAAAATCATTATATAATATAACTCAATTTATGTATTACATGTTATATTTTTTTTTACTTTTATAACTTTCATCCGTGTGTAACACGAGCTTTCATTATTAAACATGTTATTATTTTAATGATATATTTAATTTGGATTATATTGTTTTTATAAATTTTCAGGTGGTGAAAGCAACATGAGTTTCTTTTGTTAGACTATTTGAAGAAGTTGATGGTAGTTTAATATGAAAGAATATGTTTAGGTCTTTTGTTGATTTTTTTTTTGTGGTTTGGTGTACACTAACTTATTTTAACCTTAAACTTTTAATATCTAGACATTGTAAATTGTTAACGTTTTGGTTTGAAAGTTATAGAAGTTTTGTGTGCTTGAATTTGTTGTTTAAATTATTATTAAATTTATTATGTTTTTTGACATGTTTTTCCACCCGTGTGTAACACGGGTTATACCCTAGTTATTTAATAAAAAACTTGGCATATAAATATTTTATATTGAAGCTTCGTTATGTGTCATAAGGTTAAGCATTTATTAAAAACTCCATTTGGGATAAAACATCAACTAAATGTTTTACCCCTCATAAGCTAGCATTTATACTATTTTTCATAGTTTTAGCAGATGAGCACTTTCTCATGAATATATCTCGTTCACTTTTGGATTTAAGATCATAACTGTTAACCTTTATAAAACTTTTCTAAATCTATAACTGGGAACACGATTTAGAAAAGAAAGTACAGTAAGACTACTCTCATTGGCAAACCATTATTGGTTTGTCACACTATTTAGAATAAAAAAAATATTAAAAATCACTGAAATGATGGCAAACTAGTTTGTTCTAGCAAGCTAGTTTGCAACTCATATTGGTGCCACATGTCACAATATGAGTGAGTATATTTTTTATTTATTTTTCTTAATTTATCCACAATAATTTGTTTTATGTCTAATTTCGAGTTTTGCTAATAACTTTTAACAATTACGTTTTTATAAAAATATAAACGCACAATTCAATTTTTGTGTGTGTGTGTGTGAGCGTACATGTATAAATTTTATTATAAAATAATATAAAATTAACATTACTTATTTAAATATGTGTAATGAATATAGTTTTTTTAAAATAAAACCATTATTTTTTATATTTCTAGCAACTTAGAAAAACAGTTATAAATTATATTTATTGAAAAAAAAGTAATGAAGGTTGGGTTGATAATGAGAATGAAAAGTTTGGGTTTGATTGAATTAGGTAAGTGGAAGAGAGAGAAAGTAGTTTTATAATAGAAGATTAGTTTGGGTTGGTTTGTGAATGTGGATGGCCTAAATGAAGCACTATTTGCAAAGTGGTGAGTTTGTTTTGTTTTCAAGAAAAACGTAGAAAGATTTTAAACCTCTGTTCCAGTTATTATTAACCATACATTTTCGTAATCCATTGTTTAAATCGGGAAGAGTAAAAACATATAGCAGGATCATCACCGGTGGCAGCGGCTTGACACGGAGAAGCAAGAAGTGGTCAGCCATGGTGGCATTTTTAGCAATCGGCGGCAAAAGTGATGTCGGCTGGCTACGTTTCTGACGATTTATAGTGGCGGTGGTGCTATGGATTCGGCAGAGGTCATATTGAATTTTTTCCTTTTCAAAATAGCAAATTTTTGAATGGTGAAATGGTTTCTATGATAGAGAGAGATGTAATGGTTTCTACTAGATTTGTTATTTGAAATGGTGGATCTCATATTATATGTAGGGTCTGTCAATTTTGTTCGGGTGAGTTAGATAATTAGCTGGTGTTTCGTCATTTTAAATGACGAATGTGATACAATTTTTGTGTGTTCCATAATTTCTAATAACAGATGTCACATTTGCTGATCGCTACTTTAACGGGCGGTTACGATACCCAAAGTAGCTTGCCCTTATATATCAAAATGTCTTTTGACATACGTCTACCATTAAAATGGCAAGTATGAACAATAATCTTACTACATTTGACCTTTGATTGACAATCCATTGCCTCATTATTTTTTCTTTCTTTATTTAACTAGTGTTTTTGTGTGTTGCGTCAGATAGGTTGGTAAAACCCGTATGGTGGCAAAAACCTAGACAGTGGTAAAACCCAAGCGTTGATACCGTAAATCGACGCGAATTCGGTCGGTCTCGGTTACGTGTTTTATGTACTGGAACTAAGACAAAAATAAAACAAAAAAAATATAAAAACTGGGGTCATCTAATTGCATCGATAAACCTCGATCATTGGTGAAACCCGACTGTTATCAATCCCGAGCGTTGAGGTGTTTGAGTCTATGTGAATTTAGTCAGTTTTCGTAATATTAGTTACAGTAACGTAACTAAAAAACAAAAATCCGCATTCAGTCGATTTCATTATGGTACTGGAACTAAAACAAAACGCGGTGAGCCGACACGAATTCAGTCGGTTTACATTGTGTTCGGCATGGTAGCGTAACTAAAACAAAATAATAAAAAAAGAACAAAAAGGAAATTCAAATTCGGTAAATTTTCATTACTTTCATTAAGGGCCGAAACAAAAACCAAAAACAAAACACAATAAAACAAAAAAAAAACCTACCAATAGAGTGTCACAAAGTGCCTCAATGGGGGCTTTGCGACACCAAACTTGTAAATTATTTAACATAATAAGAATATGTTTTTTACTTTTATTTTGAAAAGACATAATTAATTATTAAACATATTTGTATAATTAAAAAAACTAATCTACTTATACTTTTATTTATAATATTTATAATTAATTATTATTATTATTATTATTATTAACAAGAGTATTAATTAGTATTATTAAATTGACATCAATGTACATATTAATATTATTAGTTGAGTTTATATATATATACACACACACTAGTTTTAATCTCCGTATTACATGGGTTGTTTTATACAATTACGGCAGCGGACGTTATCGGTTATTACAATTTTACTGCGGTCAATAGAGAAACAAAGCAATGGTTGATTTCAACCAAATGTATGTCGCCATCCTTCTTGTGTTAAGTTCCACCGCATGTGGCCGTTTTTCATGGTAATAATTTTACCACAAACGTCGATCGATGTCGAGTGCTTCGCTTTGGAGCAGACGGGGCGTGAAATTTTGGTTGTGGTCGCCACCGGCGCTGTAAAATTGATTGAAAGTAGGGGTGAGAGCGCAGAATGAACGCATGCTTTTATAGGTTTGGGAAGGGATGGCGGCTATTCGATTATGACGGTTGAAAGGTAGTTATCGGTTGAAAGTGATCGAAATTGGAAAAACATCTACCTGTACTATTGAATCAATACGCTTTTTGGGTAAATGACCATCTACCTATTGCTCCAATACTATAGTTTCCATACACACTAAAGCTTCTCAAATTTTCTTGGTAATTAATAATTCAAAAGTAAATAATTCAATTCATATATTAGTATTAATGATTGTGATATTAAATAAACAGGAACTCCTAATTTACATATGGAAATTTGAATACTATTTAACTCTACACATATTGTTTATATACATTCAACACACAATGTTGGTGGGTTAGATGATTTTACATTAACAGTTAAAATATTAAAGTATATTATTTAGATATTCCTATTGAAGTTATGAATTTTTAGAAATATATTATTTTCTACAGAACACCAAATTAGTTTACTTTCCTCGGTACAATTGACAACATTTTTTGGGTTCATTATATATACTTAGCCAATTGCCCTAAATTCAATTACATTATAATTTTTATATAACATCTACGTAATTTTCAGCATGATGTTTCGTAAGGACGACCAACATGATAAGTTTCAATTATATTTTTGATAATATAATTTCTTATGTTAAGTCCTTAAGTTCTATATTATTTGTTTGCAATATTTATTACAACATTTATGTGAAATATATACTCATCCTATATATATATGTTTGTATAGGTTTTCATGTTTCTATGATTTTACATTACATTTATTTGTGTATTTAAGTTACGTACGTAATAAACATCATGTTGCCGTCCCCAAAAATATACTACAAATTTTTTCATTTAAAATTATGTGTTTATTAGATGATTTTTATATTTTCACTCGCATCATACACGGGTCAATATCCTAATTTGGTTAATAAATCTGCTATGTGGGATGCTAATGATACATGTGTATGCGCTCAATTATAATTGTAAGAATAAATAATATGTTCCGTGTCCAACATATAATGTTGATGTTTATTAATTTAGTGTTTTTGAATTCTCGTATAATAAAGGAGCAGTCCTTGGTTGACCTATTACGTGATAAGAGGTGACCGATGGAAATGTATAGGAAATGATAAAAAGGATCTAACAACCAGTGGCGGAACAGGAGGGTCCGGGGGTCCGCTAACCCTCTGGCCCGACCAAATTCCGACGATGTTTCTATTAAGCAGTTACCGAACAAACATTTGTTTTTATACTTTGACCCTATAAACTATGGCTTGTATTATGAAAGCAGAGAAAAAATACCAAGGATAAATCGTAAATTTTCCGGTGGATATGGTTTAAGCAGTGGAGAAGAAATGGTTTTTTTTGTTTCTTGTTTTGAGAAGAAGAAAGAGGAGACTTAATTAAAAGTTTTTATATTATTAATCTGACAACATAGGTGATATTATCTAACAAAGCATGTGTCTTTGGATTCGGTTTGTTTGGCAAGTGAAAGAAAACGGTGAAGGCAGCGGCTTTGTGTTCTTTTTTGGTGGAAGAAGCCTTTTTGAACAAGCGTGAGTTAAAAGTATGGGATGGCGTCAAAATGAGAAGGGTTTACATGAAAAGAGAACTGGTACGTAAATTTGAAATGTAATTCATTATTTACATACAGTTCGTAGTATGCATGGATGTACCTTGATTCATCTGTTTGAATGACTTTAGTTATAATTAGATAGGGATTATTAGACTATATAGGGGTGGGAACTTCTCTAATTGTCGATGATGTTGAGAGGACAACGAAGATGACCATAAATAGGTTTTCTTGCTAAACCAAGCCACGAATGGTGGTGATCTTGTGACACCGATAACGGTCAATTAGTGTTTATGTGATTGTGATACCTTGATGGAGAAACAACATGTTTTTGAAAATTTTGGCGGTGGAAGTTTAAATCGCGATAGTTTGGATGTGGCAGGGGAATAGATCGTGTGTCTAGGAAGAGTCAAGACAGTAATGAGCGGTGCCAGCGGGATGGCACGACCTCCAAAAAGGTGTTCGGTTTGTTTTTCACTTCTATCAACATAGGAGCCATTGAAGTTGTTAGAAAGAAATAAGGAATCCACAAACATATGAATATTCTTAAGTTCTAAATCCTTGGATAACTGAAGGCCAACAATTAAAGCTTCATATTCGGCTTCATTATTGGTGGCATGGAAATCACATCTGATCTCCTGGGTATTATGTCCCCATATGGCGATTTAAGGATTATTCCTAAGCTTGTCCCCCTAACATTTGAGGCCTCATCAGTAAACAATATCCACTTACCCTTATCTTAGTCTAGTTGTTGAACTTCCCAATCAGCTTCCCGCTGGATATCACTACTGAAATCAGCCACAAAAGTCGGCTAAAGCTTGATAATTGTTGTCCTAGGCTCATAAACTAAATCACAAGTACTCAATTTAACGGACCACTTAACCATCCTACCAAACATTTTAGTCTTTCTCAAAACACTTTTAACAGGATAATTAGTTTTAACAAAAAAAGGTATGCATCTCAAAATAGCGTCTTAACTTGGTAGATGCCATAACTAAAGCTAAAACTAACTTTTCTAAATGAGAATACATGGTTTCGGCATCAAGTAAACTTTTACTTACATAGTAGATAGGATGTTGTTGCCCTTCTTGATCATTAACTATTACAACACTTATAGTGTCTCACGATACCGCCAGATAGGGGAATAACACCTCACCATCTTCAGGCTTCATTAGCAAGGGTGCTAATGAAAGATATATTTTCAAGTCTTCAAGCGCCTTATTATGTTTTTGCCCCCATTCAAATGTCTTGTTCCTTTTCAGTTTATTGTAGAAATCCTTACACCTTTCTGAGGATCTTGAAATAAGTTTGTTTAAGGCTGCGATCCTGCCTGTCAACCTTTGGATATACTTCACGTTGGCTGGTGCCTACGGGTTCACGATTGCTTTGATCTGCTTTCTACTTGCTTCTACCCCCCTTTTGGTAATCATTTATCCTAAGAACTTTCCAGCCCCCAATCCAATGTGACACTTGGACGGGTTCAACTTCATGTTGTATTTTTCCAGGATTTCAAAGGATTCCTGATGATCCCAGAGGTGATCCCTAGATTTCTTTGATTTTACCACCATATCATCGATGAATACCTCCATGGTGTCCTACAGTTTCTCTTTGAACATCATGCTGATCAATATTAGATAGGTGGCACCTGCATTTTTCAAACCAAAGGGCATTGCATATAACAATATATACATGTTGGAATCATGAATGCCAAGTCTTCCTGTTTTTGGGGTTCCATTTGGATTTGATGGAATCCCGAAGAGGTGTCCATAAAGGTCAGCATATCATCCCCAACAGTTGCATCCACCATGGAGTCTATGTGTGGAAATAGGAAGGATCTTTGGGGCAAGTTTTGTAAGGTCTGTGTAGCCGACACAAACACTCCACTTGCCATTCTTCTTCTGGATTACCATCACCTTAGCTAACCATCTTGGGAACTTTACCTCCCTGCTTTCAACAATCTCTCTACCTCTTCTTGGATGATGACATTTCTTTCAGGTGCGAACTTTCTTCTCCTTTCTTGAATTGGCCTGAAACTTTTATTCAAACCTAATTTGTGAGTAATAATGTTTTTATAAATACCTGTCATGTCGTAGAGATTATACTTTGAGGAACTTGACCAAATGATCTTCTTTATCTTCAGGAATCCCAGTTCCTCAACACTTTGATGTCAGGATCCTGATCATCTAATCGTACATCTTTGACCTATTGTTTAGCTGCTTCCAATACATCAAGTTTTTTGTTCTTAGATTGATATACTTGAGTTGGTTTCACTGTTGGTTTCATTGACGAGGCATAGAAATCCTTAGCTTCTTGTTGATCTCCTTGAATCTTAACAATCCCCCAAGCTGTTAGCATCTTGATGCACTGGTGATAGGTTGAGGGGATCGCCTTTATCTCGTGGATTCAGGGCTGTCTAAGATGACACTGAAAGAAGTCAGCACATCAATATTTATGGATAGAGTTTACTCCCTCCACATAGACTGGAAGTTTGATTTCTCCCACTGTACTCTTCGCTTCCCCACTGAATCTCACCAGAACAAAAGACTTCGATATAATCTCTGATTCCTGAATGTTCATCTTCTTAAGGGTGTCCAATTGGCTGATATTCACCGAACTTCTATTCCACCAACATCCTGCGCACAATACAATTAGAAATATAAAGGGTTATGACTAAACCGTCATGATGAGGGCCCCGAAGGTTGTTTCAGTCCTCATCATCGAAGCTGACTCCGTATTCTCGGGGTAGGGTCATCGTCTTAGTTGGTCCTTCGGGTTTTTCAGCCTTGGCTACTTTGAAATTCTCTAGCCACTTAGTAGGACGTGACGCATATATATCTGATTCTCCAGAGATAATGTTCACAATCAGAGCGTCCGGTGGTGGAGATTCTGCCCTTTTGGGATTATGCTCGGGATCCCGATTTCGATTATTCTTTCCCAGTAACTCTTTTTAGCGACCTTTGCTGAGTAAGTAGTTGAGCTCCCTCCTTAGAGAAATGCAATCTTCCATCATGTGATCGAAATCCTCATGAAAAGCGCACCATTTGGACTTGTCTTTCCATGCACTGTTTTCTCGTTCTTTCGTGGTCATCTTGTCTTACCACCTAAATCTTGCATAACACACATAAATCCGTAAATATCAAATGAAAAACAATAATCACTTAAGTTTGGATAAGAATGAACCTCGTCATCTTCCACCACATTGACCCTGTCATTTCTATAATACAGATTGGATCAATATGGCTTAGATGATGGGGAATCCGACTTCTTGTTCGAGTGATTGTTTCTTTTAGGACCATCCAACCTCTGCTGAATCATCCTATTTCCTTCAAGCCTGATGAACCTTAAAGCTCTGTTTCTTGCTTCGTCTAGCTGCAAGGATTCATGGCGAGATCCGCATATAAAGGGGTATATTTCTTGACACCCATCTTGAAAGCTTGCACAGTTGTTGTAACATCTAGGTTGGGGGAACTCTTGAGCTATCTTGCTGAATTTTCTGATGAAATCCCTAAGGGTTTCATCATTACCCTGTGTTACTCTATACAAGTCACTAGCTAACCTTTCAAAACTTCTACTCCAAGAAAATTGGTTATTAAACAAATTACCTAAATGAGCAAAAGATTTAAAAAAGAAAGAAGTGACACTTAGGAGCCATTTCAATACAGCTCCGGTGAGAGTTGAACCAAAGCCTTTGCATAATCAGGCTTCCTCGAGATTATGAGGTATGGGGTTGATCTCCATTAACTCTCGGTACTAGGTTTCATCCTCTTCAGGATCCGTGGATCCATCGTACAGCTTGATGCTTGGAGTCTGGAATCGCTTTGGGATCTCAGCATCACATATGGGTGGTGCGAATCTTGAGATCATGTGGCTAGTAAGAGCCACTTCTGGAATTGGCTGGATTATTTTAGGTACGCTGGAGATTAATTCCTTTAGTTTCTGCAATTCCTACTGAACCATTGGACTAATAGCAGAATCCAGCGCAACATCATGGTTAGTTACATGTATAATATTATTAAAATTACAAGTATCGGGAATCCTACCCGGGGATCCTGGAATAACACAAAATTCTCGAGTAGGGGTGATACTGGTGGCCTAGACGGGATCACTAGTTCTGGTTGCTGATTACATGGGAAGGAAATCGTGATAGCGATTCCCTTGGGATCCTGATGCATTAAAGTTCAGGTTCCTAGGTAGCAATGGAGTTAAGGATTCCTCCACTGATTTCTTCCCTTGTAATATCCTTGTAGGGTATACATTTGGTGGTTTGCACTTAGTTTTATGTTAAATGGGTTTCGTGTTTGGGCTATGTATGTAAACCAAGATCCTTTAGTGATCTCGGTGGGCTTTGGGCTTTATGTTGGGCTAGGTTGTTGGTTTCCCTATATATAGATGACATGTATAGGATTAAAGTGTTAGCCGTTCATATTGTTTGTGGGGTGAAAGATTTTGTGTAACCTAGTGCTTAAGCACCGGACGTTAATACAACGTGTGTTTTGAAGCAAAATCTCGTGTTCTTTACGTATTGTTATTTATTGTCTTGAATCACCCTACGTTATATTCCGCAATAACGTTGGTTTTTTGATATCATATTGCATAGATCCGGTTTCGGGACTTACAATTGGTATCAAAGCCTTTTGAACCATTCAAGGCTCGGTTTGATATTAACAGATTCAAGATCTCGAGGTTTTTGTGGTGTTTGTGTGTATTTCTAGCGAGGTCTGAACTGAGAAGAAGGAGATATTATGGTTTGGTCAAGGATCTCATTATCTTTGGAAACAATTTGAATCTCATCAAAATAGGGATTTAGTTGTTACCAAAATAAGCCTGTCAAATGCGTTTTTGGGTGTTCTCGGCTGTATTCCTCAGTTTTCGGCTCTTAAACAAGAGTTCTCGACCAAAAATAAGGGTTTTCGGCCAAGATCAAGTGATTTCGGCCAGTTTTGATCGTTCTCGGCCATATTAGAGGGTTTTCGGCCTTTAATTGTTCTCGGTCAACGTCGTTTACGGTCAACTGTGGTTCTCGGTCAACATTTCCTGTTCTCGGGCAACGTTGACTGTTAACATATCTTGGGCCTAATCCTTCCACGTTGGGCTCTATTAATTGGACTTTAGGATTTTCGGGCTTAAGATTGGACTGATTAATCTAAAATAGACTCAATAACTAATACTAATGGATCATCCAATGCCTTACTTCACCAAGAACCGGACTCCATAATGGGAACCACTACTCGCGTACCCCATTTGCTGTATCATGAGGGCTTTAGCGAGTGGAAATTTAGATTCGAGAAATATGTCAAAATGAAAGATGCTAAAATTTGGAGAAGCATAGTTAGGGGTCCTCAAGTCATCACTTACCAATGTGAGAACTTGACAGAAATTGCTGTGAAGCCTGTTGCGATGTATGATGATGATGATCTCGCTAAAGTAGAAGAAGATGAAAAGGCACTTTCAACTTTGACTATGGCACTCTCACCGGAGATTACCCTGGGTTTTAGAGAACTACAATATGCTAAGGCACTTTCGGAAGCATTGATTAAAGTGTATGAGGGGAATGAAGACATGAAGAGAAGTCGTCAAGATCTGCTGCGACAAAAATTTAATATGTTTAATCATGTTCTGGGAGAATCATTGGAGACTCAGCTACAGAGGTTCATAGCCCTTGTGACTGAGATGAGATCTACAAGCATCTATCTAGAAACTGCTAAAATAAAAAATAACTTGGTGAACTCACTACCTAAAAGTTGGGATATGTATGTTGCAGTTATCAAAATGACCAAAGATCTCAACATGTTGTCAATATCCGAGATGATGGATATCATTAAGGCATGTGACATGGATGATAAACAATGTTCTATAAACCACACAAACTCCTACAGTTAGTTGGTTAAAGTGTTGCTTCCAATAATGCACTCATCTCACAAGACAACTTCTCAATGTTCAAGACTACTCAGGGACAACAACAATTTCCACTTCAAGGCAACTACCAAATGCTTAAATCCACTCAGAGTCAATCATCCTCAACCTCACCGCAACCAGCTCGACTCTTTTTCACTAAACCTACTCAATCTCCTGTTGCTAATGTTAAACCTCAATCATCAGGTGTTGCTCCTGGTTAGGACTCCAGTCAGATTCCCTCTATTCCAAAGGAAACTCAAGAGAACATTGCTTTAATGGCGGGATTCATGAACAACTACAATGCATTCGTTGCTGGAGATTTGGTTCAATTTGTAGTTGCTGCTGAGCTTGATCAAATTCATCCAGATGATGTAGAAGAAATGGATATCTCTTGGCAAATCGCCATGGCAGTGTTTCGGGCTAAGAAATTTACTAAGAAAACGGGAAGGAATAATTGGAATATGCCAAATAATCAGAAGGTGGGCTTTAACAAGGACACTCTGAGGTGTTACAATTGTCACGCGCCGGGTTACTTTGCTCGTGAATGTACCAACCCAACAAAGGAAGGAAACACTAGAAGGGTATTGGATCCAGTGGGAAATACAAGAGGAGAAGTTGGGGGTAGCTCCAGATATGGTGAGAGGGGTTTGGTTTCTCAACAATTTTCTTGGGCTGATCAAAGGGCTGCTCTCAACATTAGCAATCAGACTGCTAAATATGCTCATGTTGAAGACACTGAAGAAGAAAATGCTGCTGAGGAGCAAGTTAAGGAACTTCAATTCGCGTTCATGGCATTCACTTCTCCCAGCTCATCTGAGGTAAGTTCTCAATCATGTTCTCAAGATTGCATTGATAAGATAAATTTGTATAAGCTTCACAATAATAACTTGATTAGAGAAATGGAAGTGGTAAAATCTGAAAACTCTAAACTTAAGAAAAATGAGAAAGCCTTCCTAGATAAAATAGAAGCACATAAGAAGGATTTTTCTAAGCTTAAGTCTGAATTCAGTATAAAATGTTGTCACTACCTAGATGCCAAACAGGAAATCGTTGAATTAACCGCTAAACTGGAAGCCTCCAAAACATAGATTTTAAATTTAAGTACTAAATTTGAAAGGGCTGAACTTGATTTTAAAAAATTCGAAGGTTCCAGTAAAGTGGTCAATTCAATGATTAACAATGAGTTGTGGTGGAAAGAAAACGCAGGTGAGGGTATAGGATATAGTCAGGTACCCCCACCATACAATGACAACTATACTGATCTTCCTCTTACCAAAGAGCAGGAAGAAAAGGTAAAGGGCATGAAGTATGGTAAACAAGATAAAGATGATAAGGCTGATCTTGTGAATGCACCTGCATCCATCCCAGGTGTGAACGATTCTAATGTGTTTGTTTCATGTGCAGAGAAAGTAGTCGTTGAGGAATGGACTGATGAGGATGATGACTCATGTGTTTCACCTAATAAAGACATTAATTCTGATGTTTCTTTAAAACTACCTGTTTTGAATTATGTTATTTCAACTGTTTGTGTGGGCTCTGGTTTTAAGAGCAAAGACAATTGTGTGGTTGATTCTGTTAAAACTTTGAAATATGAAGATGTGGTTTTTAATAAGAAAAACAAAATTAAGAAGTTTACTAAAAATTACTCACCACCCAAGTCACTAAAAGAGGGATGCTCAAACAAACAAAAGGGTGTTGAACCAAACAACGTGTCAAATGGTAAACATCAAACTAAGCAATCTGACTCACACAATAGTTCAAGACAAAGAATCCACCACAATGATTTTCATATAAAACGTCAAACATGTTTTAATTGTGGGATTCCTGGTCATATTGCTAGAAACTGTCCACATCGTCCATATGTTCCATACTATGGATTCTATCATAGGAATATGCCTCGTGATACCTATCGACGAAATTTTGGGTATCACAAGGAAAATCCCTTTTATGGTGATAGGAACAGAAACAAGTTTGGTAGGTTTATTCCTCATTATACCAAGCCTAACATGTTTGGTAGGAATAATAGGAACCGTGATTAGATTTCAAAAACCAACTCTGTTTTTAAGTCAAAGCCTGTCGAGAAAACAAATTCGTCTGTTTTCCCTACTCGCAAACCAGAGACTGAACCATCCATTCGTACAAACAATAGTAAATCTTATAAACGGTAAATACGAATGGTTGCCTAAGTCTCCCATGACAAAAGGTTTCAACTTCTATATTAGATAATCGTGATGATATGTCATGGCAACCTGTGACAACCGTAGATGATTCTGGATCACCCAGTGTAACTATGGACTGGGTATCAAAGTCTAACTAATCTCGCACATCGTGCAAGAACAACTATGGAGGAATAGTATCAGACCTTGGTATGTTGATAATGGCTATTCCAGGCACATGACAAGAGATATTTCCCAGCTACACGATATTCAAATCTTTAACGGTGGGTATGTGTCCTTTGCGGGAGGAGAAAAGGGGACGGTCACTCAGAAGGGTACTGCAAGTAACGGTGTTCTTAAATTTGAATATGTTAATTTTGTTCCTGAGTTGAAACATAGTCTGTTAAGCATGTCATAGATATGTGATAAAGGTTTTTCAACTCATTTCACTAATAAAGAGTGCTTAATTTTGAAACCTGGTATCATCATAACAGAAGAAGTTCACGCTGATAATAATGTGGCGGACTTATATACAAAACTGGTCGGGACGACCAGGTTTAATGTGCTTGTTGGTTTTCTTAAAATGCTTCGTTTGGAGGATTGAGTCTTTTTGAGGATAAATTTATACGTATTCTATTTCTTGCACAAATTTAGGGGGAGAAAACTAAAAAAATCAAAAAGAGTGTGTGTGTGTGTGTGTTTATTTTAAAAAATTCAAAACGGGTGTGTGGTTTCTTTTTTTAAAGGTTGTCTATATACTCTCGTTTAAAATTAATTCGGTTGCTTCGGTTGGAAGAACATATACTTTTATATGTTTCGTCCTGTCATCTATTCATAGATTCACGGGATAGCCATTCACCGAAAGATTGAAAGCATCTGGGGCGATTGTGATGTGGTCTATTTTTAAATTCTATCACTTAAAATTATGTCGGTAATTCTAAGTTGGAGGGACATGTATTCTCATATGCGTTAGGTCCTTTTAACCACTTGTAGACATGTGGGATAGCCATTTACCTGTAAACTAAGAGTGACCGGGTGATTGAGTTTTAAAATTGTGTCTTTTGTATCTCTCTGGGAAGTGATATGATTATTCAGTTAACAACTTTTTGAAGCTTCAAAACATTTTTCAAATGAAAATTGATCCAACCATTGGAAAGTGATAGAAAATTTGTTTCTGTGTGCCTAACGGGTGAAGTTTTTAAGCTTAAAAGGCGCTAGAACAGTCATTGATGTGTATGGTAGCTTTCCATGATGTGTAAACGATGAAGTGATATAAACTAATTCTGCTAAACTTACTGTGGAGAGTCATTTTAAAGAAATGTGCATGTCTCCACATACATCTCTCCGAATGATAGGCAGAAAAACAATTACCCAGTCATATAAGAGCCCGTTAGTGTCTTGATCACCAAAAATATTGTGTTGTTTTTGTTTAAAAAAAATGTTTAATATAAATGTGTATATGATTTGAGTTGTTAAATTGTTTTTTTTTCAAAAGCTTAAAGGGTCAAACTAGAACTACAAGGGTGGGACATTCAAATAAGTCCTAAACACTCTGAATGAAAGGCATTTAAGTCCAACGTTCAACCTTAAAGCTTAAAAGTTTTCCTTTTTTTTTTGTAAAATTTTCTTGATAAAGCACTAGGGGGTTGGAGTCAAATTGGGGTTATCTTGGGAAAGCCAAATACGCTTTGAGAAAAGATAGGAGGCATCACAGGTCCATGAGTGATGTCCATCTAAGATTTATGCCTAATTGCACCTAATCCATATCACTGATGCAATGAAACTCATGCTATGATTTATACCTGCTATCAACTTGTCTCTTTATGTCATAATAACGCTGACCATGAGTCCTTGTGAAAGTACCTTAATCAATATGATTCCATGTTCGGATGTTTTCATAAAAGCGGCATTTTTATCAAAAAAACTGAATTTTGATCCCAAAAATTTAGCTAAATTACAAGAAGACCGGTGCTTCGTGTTATTTTATCTATTCTTGTTTATTATTTTATTTTTCTATTTTATTTAAATTTGTTTTCATCTCGAAAATAATCTTCTAGAAACAAGTGCTATAAACGAGCTATTTTTGATTTGGTTAAAGCGTTTTGGGCCTTGAGCCTATGTGTTGTCTATATTGGTCTTGTGCTGAACTTCTTATTTGGCTCGTTGGAGTGGGCTCATCGGGGTTCTCGGCCCACTAGGTTTGGGGGTATAAATAATTTTGAATCTTCATTATTGATGTCATTCACAATAATCTTCTCCCCTCAGAGAACTCCTGGCCGAAAACCCTTGCTCATTATTATTCTAATCAAATCGTTTCTTAGCATTCTAGCTTTCAGTTACAGGTAAGAGATCTATGGATGATGTGGCGTGATACTACTGTGATAATATTAGTGGGCTTGTTTGAGATGAGATGTCAATGATTGTCCGGATCTTTGTTCATTGATTCAGATAATGAACTCGTATCGTGTTGGTTGTTCGATTTGATTGAGACCATTGTGGTGGTCTTAAGAGCTTGTTGCAGGTCTTCTGTCCATGGAGTTATCGGTGTTGTAAGAAGATAACTCGTCTTTCGAGGCTGAATTCAAAGAGCCTCTTCCCTGATATGTTGACCGAAAACCTTTGGTCAAACCAAGAGTTCTCGGTTGACTTTTGTCGACCGAGATCTCTCATCTTTGACCGAGACCTCTTGTTATCCGTGGAACTGGAAAGAGAACAACCTATTGGACCAAAATCTATTATAAAATCATCACTATGTTTCATTTATGGTCCTTGTAACTTGTTTCTATCATAATTGGTCCTCAGTGTTTAAGAAATTAAAATCATATCCTTAAACTTATGATTGTTATTCAAGTTGTGTAAACTATTGCTAACTTGACTTGTTTTTTGCAGTAATGGTTGATCAGGCATCACAAAAGTTTGTTGACACTCACAATATAGCTGGATACTTGTTTGATCCAAGGACAGGAAAGACCATGGTGAACGTTATGTGGCATAAAACAAATAAGGCTACTCATATTCCTGTGCCTAACGCCATTCCAGATGGTACCCTGGATAATATGAGATTCTGGATGTTTGATAGTGAAGCCGCTGTTGTTGTCATACTTCTATAGAAGGGTAAGGGTCAATACGGGTTCTTCGATCCAAGAGATATGCTAACGTTCGGAGAAAGAGACATCAAGACCTCAGTAAATTTCAAATAATTGCTGATTCAATTTTTGAAACGGCTGCAAAGGAATACACCAGTATGGCGGCTTCCATTATCAAAACTGGCTTTTGGGCAGGTGGTTAAAAGGATGCAGATATTGATATAATGGAACACGATTAAGGTGGTTTAAAGGATGCGGATATCGATATAATGGAACACGATTTAGAACAAAGCTACAAACCAATGGGGAGATTGTTGAGTATACATTTGGTGGTTTGTACCTAGTTTTATGTTAAATGGGTTTCGTGTTTGGGCTATGTATGTAAACCGAAACCTTTAGTGATCTCGGTGGGCTTTGGGCTTTATGTTGGGCTAGGTTGTTGGTTTCCCTATATATAGATGACATGTATAGGATTAAAGTGTTAGCCGTTCATATTGTTTGTGGGGTAAACGATTTTGTGTAACCTAGTGCTTAAGCACCGGATGTTAATACAACGTGTGTTTTGAAGCAAGATCTCATGTTCATTATGTATTGCTATTTATTATCTTGAATCACCCTACGTTATATTCCGCAATAACGTTGGTTTGTTGATATCATATTGCATAGATCTGGTTTCGGGACTTACAATCCTACTTTTGATATTAATAAACAAAAGAATTTCGTTTACTTAATTGTGTGCTATTATTTAGTTAAGGGATGGTGATGGCTTTTAGGTCCATGAGCTTAGGGGTATTTAAACACCCTTAAACCTCCCTAAAACCCTAAACCCTCAATTCCACCTTTGCCTCCACATACGCAACAACACACACAAACACTCTCCTTTATCCCGGATCTAGATCGGAGCAAGAAAGAGGTTGATTCGCAGCTAATTTCCATAGACAAGAAAGAAACACATCTAGATCTACGTCTAGACTCGAACCAAAAAGGTATATTTTTAATTAAAAAGCAAAGTGTTTGAGGTCGGTTTGTCATGAAACCGACTAGGACAGTAAATTGGATCATGTAGTGTTAGAAATATTTTATGGTAAACAACCTAATGGGTGCGAAATAGGACGGACATGTTACGTTCAGACCACATAAGAGCTATTATATGAATCTGACATAGCCCAGAACTTGATATATTGGTAAAACAGGCATATGGGGATAGAAGAAAACGATTAAAAGGGAAAGATATGAAAAATGAATCTATGAATCGAATTCTTGAGAATTAGATTAGTTTGAAGAAAACATGCTTCGATTCGTTTGAAGAAAACTCGATTCGTTCCGTTTCAGAATTCGATTCGTTTCAGAATTCAATTCGATTCATTTAGATTTTGATTCGATTAATTTCAGAATCCGATTCGATTCGTTTCAAAATTCAATTCGATCCGTTTCATAAATTGATTAGTTTGTAAAACTCGATTCGATTCGTTTAAAGATTGCATTTTTCTGATGAATTTTTAATGAAGCCTTATTAATGAATTTTTTTTCCAAGATGACCTGCCAGCTAAACCCCAGCCAGGGGCTATGCCCCTTGAAACCTACTAGGGTCTGCCACCCTCTAGGATCCAGCTGAGAAGAGGTGTGACCATAAACTCTAAAAGGAACTGAATTCAGGTGAGTTTCTAGCCTCATTTCTTTGTTTTGTTTTTGGGGCTATGTGCATACTCGATGTGATTAGTTAATAAACTTAGCTTAAATGGTACATGTATGCTAGATGAACATATTGTGAATGATTAATGAATGTTGTATGAACATAGAAAATGTTAGAGTTGATAGATCTATATACTGTTATATATATCCAACATATGTATGATTGTATGGTAAAGTATGTATGGTTAACCGATGCGGAAGGGACCGGACCCTAATAATATCCGAGGTAGATGTATATTTGTATTGTTATCCGAAAAGTAGGGACCAAACCATAATAATATTCAAGGAAGAAGGGATCAGACCAAATAGTATTTTAGGAAGTATGGTGAAATGCTCTTTAAAACGTAGAGATAGTATGTAATAAAATATGAAATATGTTTTAAGACAAGTGTTTAATTGTTATGATGAGATTTGGATGATGATGAGATATATGGTTGAAGTTTAATGTTTCCGCGAAACTTTTAATTCACTATGATGTTTAGAACTGTGTTTATGAGTAAATCCAACGTCCAATGAAGGGCACAGGGACGGGGCCTTGCAAGTTGCTATCAGAACATAATTTCAAGAGAAATAAGCATCCTATATGCTTCGACTCGAACAGAGAATGGGACATAAGTAAGAAATGAAAGCAGATACCGGTTCAAGAAAGCCATGTGTCACTCAAGAAATCTGAGTAAAGGTAAAGTACATCATTAAATTCATCTATAATGTATGAATGTATAAGAAAGCTAGCTTAAGTGCTAGAGATAGGGTTATGTGATTATATGAAATGTTTGATTGATTGTTTAACCGTTTAAAATTAGAACCTCGCACAAGTGGACTCACAAAGGGAAGTGTATATGACATGAAAAGTAACATGGTCAGCTAATCACAGCCGGATATTGTTATTAAATGCTATCCTTACTATCCTTGTACTAAATAGTTCCTAGAGTGATGACGTTTGTGTTTCTGTATAGAATACTGATGGTTAAAGCAAAGAAGGTTGTAAGTCAAGGAGGTCGTACGGGACGCCGTGGTACGCCGCGTGTCACCCCGATACCCTCTGAAGAACCAGTTACTAACACCATAGATGAAATAAGTGTAACCGAGCGAGACGAAGGGAATCAACTTGAGCTAGCTATTCAAGCTGCAATTGCTCAAGATGTAGCTGCTATAGTGAAGAATCTGCATCCAGAAGGGTCTGTTGGAAGCCAAGTTAAAACCATTGAGAAGACCGGAGAGAACTCCAATAAAGATGATGAGACTGAGAAAGAAGAATCGATGAAGTTCGGCCTATGAAAGTTGGAGAAAGGAAGAGAGGCCGATGTGATTGCAATTACAAGTCATTCAAGGGTTGTGGCCAACGAAAGCTGATTGGTTTGGAGGATGCAATTGCTACTCTCTAGTTGTTAACCTCTATGGACAAGGTTATCTGAATTAGCGAGTGTCGTCCCGATCAAGCGGTGGGTTATGCCACCTAGTCGTTCGGTGATGAGACTATGGTCTAGTGGGAGATAGTGGAGCAAAGAAAGACTCCACCTAAAATCAAGGCCATGAAGTAAAATGATTTGAAGGAGATGGTTATGAAACGGTTCTGTGCTAATGCGGAAGTTGAGAGGGTTGAGATGAGGTTTTTGACTCTGAAGCGGGAAAGATGACACACAGGGAGTACATTATTGAATTCAACCATATATCAAGGTTGGTGCCTGGCATAGTGAACACTAAAGCAAAGTGAATCAAGTGTTACATCAGAGGACTTCCGCAGAATGTCCGCACCTTAGTCAGGACTAGTAAGCCAGCAACATTTGACTTTGGCGTCAAACTAGCAGAGATGGTTTACGAAGATCTGGTTGTGGATGAAGTGGTAGTAGAAGAGAATAAAGAGAAGAAATGGGTCATCCCTGCTAAACGACCCGGTGCTCAGTCATGGAACCTAAGGATAAGAAGTAGAAAGTATGAGAGAAAAGGACATGCAAGACTTGTGGGAAGGTTCATGGTGGTGAGTGCATGTGGATTACTAGTACTGATGTTTGTTACAAATTTGGAAGGGCTCATGGTGGGGAGTGCAAGCTTGGGTTCTATGCGTACTATAAATGTGGAAAGGTAGGGCATTATGCTAATGAATGCAGTGCAAAACCAGCGTGTTACAAATGTGGCAAGACGGGTCATATGGCGAAGGAGTGCACTGATGGTGAAGCTGGGGGGGGGGGGTGGAAAGAAATATGTTGAATAGTCTAGGCTAAAGACCAAAGCCTACATGTTGACGCATGAAAAAGCCCAGAAGATCCCAAATGTTGTTACATGTACGTATCAAGTAAACTGTATTTCTGCTTCTGTATTGTTTGATTCAGGTGCGAATAGAAGTTTCGTAGTCACCACATTTAGTGTGTTAACAAAAATGAAATGTTTTCGTGTGCTTGAAACTTTTATAATAGAAACCGTCAGTGAAACCTCGGTTAGTATAATGAGAATGGTTAAGGATCGCAAGATAGTGTTAGAGGGACGTGAGTTTCCTATTACCCTTATGTAATGACCTTAGGAGGGTTCGATGTCATTTTGGGAATGTATTGGATGTCTGAGTTTGAGGCTCAAATAGTGTGTAAGAGTAGACTGATAAGGTTGAAATTTGCGGATGGTGGTGCCGTGACGGTTTATGGTGATAAATAAAGTTTTGGGTTTAATGTCATTTCGATGATAAAAGCCGAAGGTTTATTAAGGTGAGGATGCGGTGCCTACATGGATTATGTTATCAAAGTTGCGACTAAGACAAAAGAAGTGAAAGATGTTCATATAGTGTGTGACTATCCAGAAGTGTTCCCTGAGGATCTTCCAGGCTTACCACCTAAACGAGAGGTAGAAATCCAGATAGAGTTAATACCAGCAGCATAGCCCGTCACGAAAGCACCTTACCACCTGGCGTCGTCAGAGATGAAAGAATTAATGTTCCAACTGCAAGAACTCCTCGACAAAGGTTTTATAACGCCGAGTGTTTCCTTGTGGGGCGCACCAGTGCTGTTTGTTAAGAATAAGGATGGAAGTATGAGAATGTGTATAGATTATCGTGAGTTGAATAACCTTACGGTGAAGAACATATATTCGTTGCCACAGATTGATGATTTGTTTGATCAACTACAAGGTGAGAGTTCATTCTAATGAATAGACCTTAGATCAGGCTATCATCAGTTAAAGGTGAAAGAGGCAGACATCCCTAAGACAGCAGTTCGGACACGGTATGGACACTACGAGTTCCTCATGATGTCGTTTAGTCTGACGAATGCTCCAGCAGCATTTATGGACATAATGAATAGGGTATGTCGACGATGTTAAACAAATCAGTTATCGTATTCATTAACGATATATTAATTTATTCGAATAACGAGTATGACCATGCTAAGCATCTAAGAGAAGTCTTCGAGATACTAAAGAAAGAGAAACGGTATGCTAAGTTTTTGAAGTGTGCATTCTGGTTGCGCGATGTACAGTTTCAAGGCCACATAATCAATCCTGAAGGGATTACCGTGGACCCGGCTAAGATTGAAGCAATAAAGAATTGGAAGACTCCGCAAAAATAACTGAGATACACATTTTCTCAGGGTTGACTGGCTATTATAGGAGATTCATTCAAGGTTTCTCCAAAGTAGCCGCACCGTTGACCGGTATGACCCGAAAGGCTTTAATATTCAATTGGGGCAAATATCAGGAAGAAGCTCTTGAAGAGTTGAAGAAAAGACTCACACAAGCTCCAATCCTTGCCCTACCCGATGGTGACGAGGATTTGGTTGTTTGTACTGATGCTTCGCATCGTCAGTTAGGTTGCGTGTTATTACAACGAGGAAAGGTGATAGCTTATCCGTCCAGACAGTTGAAATTGCATGAGAGTACCTACCTGACACATGACTTAGAGCTAGCAGTAGTAGTGCATGTCCTCAAGATCTGGATACATTATATGTATGGTACTAAGTGTACTATTTATACAGATCAGAAGAGTTTAAAGTACTTCTTCGAGAAGAAAGAGTTGAACATCAGACAAAAGAAGATGGCTAGAGTTAATAAGGACTATGATTGTGAGACCAAGTACCATCTTGGTAAGACTAATGTGGTTGCTGACGCGCTAAGTCGTAAGAACGAAGAAGTCATTGCAACTGTGAAGTCTTATAAGTTAATCATTAACTTAGATATCTTCGGAGAGATCATCAGGGTACAGCCAAAGGCACTTATAGATGAAGGATTAACGAAGAAGGAAAGAATTTTCAAACAACAAGGTGAGCTGACGGATAACACTCATGGATTAAAGACTAGGTTTGACTGTATATGGATTCCATGCCATGGGGATCTTAGAGGTCGAATATTTAATGAAGCTCATAAGTCGAGGTACTCAATTCATCTGGGATCCAGCAAAATGTACCAAGACCTGAAGAGAGACTACTGATGGCCGGGTATGAAGATTGAAATGGCGGATTATGTCAATAAGTGCTTAACTTGTTTACAAGTCAAAGTAGAGCACCAAAAACTGTATGGAAAGATTCAACCATTAGAGATACCTGAATGGAAATGGGAACACATCACCATGGATTTCATAATTAAGCTACCGTGTACAACTAAACATCATGATACCATTTGGGTGATTGTGGACCGTTTAACGAAAATCGCTCACTTTCTGCCTATACGAGAGGCAATCTCATAAGAAATGTTGGCAAGCGTGTTCATAAGAGAGGTTGTGGCTAAGCGTGGAGTTCCATTGTCGATTGTATCCGATAGAGACACTCGCTTTACTTTGGAAGAAATTCCATGAAGCTACGGGAACAAGACTTAACATCAGTACAGTGTATCATCCTCCAACAGGCGGGCATTCGGATAGTATTATCCAAACCCTTGAGGATGTACATGCCTGTGTTTTAGACTTTGAAGGAAGTTGGGATGATCATTTGCATCTAGCAAAATTCTCTTACAACAATAGCTACCACTCAAGTATTGATATGCCACCATTCGAGATGTTATATGGTCATCGTTGTAGAACTCCTGTATGTTGGGGAGAGATTGGTCAAAAGGATATTTGAAGTTTATAAATCGTACAAGAAACCTCTTCAAGGTTTGGTCAGATCAAAGTGAGAATGAAAGCTTCTTAAGATCGTCAGATTCCTATGCGGATAAGCGGCAACGTCCAATTGAGTTTAATGTTGGTGACAGCGTGATGCTTAAAGTCTCGGCCTGGAAGGGAATTATTCATTTCAGAAAGAGGGGAAATTTAAGTCCAATGTACATTGGACCGTTTTGAATCATGGTTCGTGTGGGCGAAATGGCTTACAAATAGGATTTGCCTGAAGAGTTAGAAGGAATTCACTCTACTTGTCATGTCACTCACTTTTGAGGGTAGACTTGTAACATCCTATGTAACAACTTGGAACTTTTCATTTATTATTTAGTTAACCGTTACCTTACCCGTTTCTATGTTCGAGAAATTTTATCAATAAAGTATCGCCTCTATCGAATTATTATTATTTTATTATTTTTTGTTTATTATATTTATTTAATATATATATATAATTTCAAGCTTATACAAATTTAACCGTAAATTAAAGTTTAACCTCTTTTTGTATCCATCTCAATAGTGGACGAACCTAAATGCAAAATATGCCAATCTTATTATCCAAACCCAATACCCAACTCGTTTACCAAACCTGCGACCCATGTCCATGATTCACATTATGTCTTGAACCACAATTCTCGTTCTAATCAAGGAGTGGATCTGTGGTTATTATACCACATGCCTTAAACGACCTCACGGATGTATTGATTTGGTAATAACAATCAATTTTGATACGTATTGAGTATTATACTAACCGTCCTTAACTCATTACGTATTATGCATCTAGAGGGTATTATAACGCAATTAAACGCGTCTACACCATCATACCTTCGTCACAATCAAAACCCCTATAGCGAATTGTATTATTGTAGGCTGTAGTACATGTTCGTAATTGGGTTCTGGCCGTCCTTAATACGAGCTAATTAACCACCATTCAAACATTAACAAAGGTAAATGATTTCATGTTTAGATTCGTTTGATTGTCAGTATCAATAGCCCCAAGATTAATCGGCCAAACGATCAACGTTTTGGCCGATTGATTTTATTAGGGTTCTTAGATTGAACTCGGTTTGAGTCCGTTGAGTTATATATTATTATTTCTGAGATATTATCAACAGGTGTGTGTGTGTGTTAATGGTTAGGTGGGCAGGAGGGCGCGGGATCCCCTCCAGACCCGTTTTTGGTGTTTTATTTTTGGAAATCAGTTTTTAGTTATATATTGTTAATTTAATTCATTTAAACCACATAATAAATATAATGCATATAATCATTAATTGATATTTTATTAAAATGACATATTAACTAATCGTTTTTCCGATTCCTTGATAAAAACCTATGTGTATGTATATATATGTATATATATATTTATATATATAGGTATATATAATAAGTATTAATATTTTTAAAGGATTAAATAATAAAGATTTTAAAAGGTTTTTAGTCTAAAGGGGAAAGTTCATGTACATTTTAACCTTAACATGAGAACGCAAGAAATAATACCAGTGTATAAAAAAATGAGAATGTAAGAAACAATACCTACTACAATACCAATATGCATAAACAATGATTTGTAATAACAAAGAAAAAAACCTAAAAAATACAACAAAAGAATCAAAATTAAGAACAACAAAATAACAGCAAATACCAACAAATACTTATAACGACTCATAGTCGAAAATTAGCATACACGAACAAAAAATAACAGCAAACATCTATAAAAATAAATCGAATAAAAACAACAAATTGGTTCTCACTGTTTTCATGTTAAGAATAAAATGTATTTGATCATGTTTTACATAATTAAAATATATAAATAGATCTTATTATTTTACATGCTAAAATAAATATTGGCCGAGTATTTTGATAAACAAATATTTATATATATTATTTATTACAACTTTAAATAGAGATAATACACAATTTAAAAAGGATTTTTTTTACAGTTATATATATTTTAATAACCTCTATAAAATAAACTTTAAAAGAATTGTTTAAACTCTCGATTTCCCGTTCAATCTCAAATCTCTTTTAATCTAAAGAATTCATTTATTTATCTGATTATTACTCTTAGTTAGAATTTGTGCGTTGATATTCTCGAAGAGCGTGACGAGTGTTTATGTTACCATTCTTATCACTTTTATGCATCCGCCTATTTGATAAGGTGAGTAACCACTCCCCTCCTTTTTACTTGTTTTCCAAACTCTTAGGGACATGTGCGTGCTTACAATATTTACATACGATTAGAAGTCACTTTAGCAACTGTTAACCTTGTGTGCTATCAATTATGCACCTAACTTGCTACTTGTTAAATTGTTTATTTAAACGCATTCAGAGAGGTCCATCATAATCACATCATAGTATGATCGTAGTAGCCAAAGCCCACTTCGCATGGCGATGGTTTTACCGACACTCATTTATTGCTCATTTGGCTTGATTGTACATCTCATAAGGAGAGTTTGCTTATTTTTCTCATATTGTATTATATTGAACTAATTGGTGCTTTACTCACTCAGCCTAGTGTTGACAAAATATATCTATTTTATACGCACATGCAGGTTTTAGATTGAATTGATTGCAAGGTTGGTGAAAAACTTAGGGATAACTTATGCTAGAAGAATTAATCAAGACTTGTCTAAATTTTAAATATTGTATTCTTATTGTTGCTTTTATTTCAAGATTTTGTATTTGAATTATTTGGAATATTTAATTTAATCTAATAGATATTGCCACTTTAAACTATTGCATGATAGTACCTTCAGAGCCATGAACAATCAGTTTGTGCCCCGGCATTTCCGCCTTAGGTTGGGGTGTGACATCCTACTTTTTCTAATAATAAATAAAACATTTCCGTTTACTTAATGGTGTGTTATTAACTAGTTAATTTAAATAAAAATAATAGAGTGTGGACTTGAATAATAAAAGATGGAATTAGGGATGACGATGGGTCTTAGGTCTATGTGCTTAGGGATATTTAAACACCCTTGAACCTCCCTAAAACCATAAACCCTCATTTCAACATTTGCCTCTAGCCATTCAAAAACACACACAAACACTCTCCTTCATCCCGGATCCATATCCGAGTGAAAAAGAGGTTGATTTACATCTAATTTTCAAAGACAAGCAAGAAACACGTCCAGATCTACATCTAGACTCGAACCCGAACCATAAAGGTGCGTTTTTTTATGAAAAGACTAAGTGCTTGAGGTTGGTTTTCTATGAAACTAAGTAGGACAGTAAATCGGGCCTTGTAGTGTTAGAAAAACGTAAACTTTATTGTAAACAACTTAACGGGTGCGAAACGGGACAAACGGGTGACGTTCGAACCACATAAGAGCTTGTATATGAAATTAATATAGCTAGAACTCGTTATATTAGTAAAACGGGCATATGGGAATAGGAAGAAACGATTAAAAGGAAAAGATATGGAAAACAGGATTTTGAATCGAATTTTTGAGAATTAGATTCGTTTGAAGAAAACTCGATTCGCTTTGTTTGAAGAAAATTCGATTAGATTCGTTTGTAGAAAATTCGATTCGATTCGTTTCAGAATTCGATTCGATTTGTTACAGAATTCGATTCAATTTGTTTCAGAATTCGGTTCGATTCGTTTCAGAATTCGATTCGTTTATAAAACTCAATTCGATCCGTTGATAAAACTCGATTCAATTCGTATAAATATGCAATTTTCTAATGAATTTTTAATGAAGCCTTAGTAACGAAAACAAAATTTTTCCAAGCTGATCTGGCAGCTTAACCCAGCCAGGGGCTCTACCCATTGGACCATACCAGGGTTTGCTGCCCTCTAGTACCCAACTGAGAAAAGGTGCGACCATAAACTCAAAAAGAAACCAGATCCAGGTTAGTTTCAAGCCCGATTTCATTGTTCTGTTTTCGGGGCTGTGTGCATACTCGATGTGATTAGTTTATAAACTTACCTTAAGTGGAACGTGTATGCTAGATGAATGTCTTGTGAATGATAAATTAATGTTGTATGGACATAGAAAAGGCTAGAGAAGATATATCTATAGATATTTATATATATCCAACGTATGTATGAGTGTATGGTAAAGTATGTATGGTTAACCGATGCAGAAGGGACCGGACCCTAATAATATCCGAGGTAGATGTATGTTTGTATGGTTATCTAAAAAGATGGGACCGAACCCTAATAATATCCGAGGAAGAATGGACCAGACCCTAATAATATACTAGGAAGTAGGGCGAAATGTTCTTTAAAATGTAGAGATAGTATGTATGAAATATGAAAGAATAAAAGTATGAGATATGAAAGTGTGAAAATATGAAACTATAAACGCATGAACGTATGCATGTATGTAAGTACAAAAGTACAATAGCATGTTAAGTAATTAATATGTATCATCGGATACGTATGAGTAAGAATATAAATGTAATGTATGTTTCCTAATTAACGAGAACTCACTCAGCGTAGCTGAATTTTAGTATGCACGTAGGTAAATAGACTGAGGCAGCTAGCTTGAGCAAGACACGTGACATTAGACTGAAGAGGCTGGCATCTTGAGGAGAATGTTATGATGTTTTAATATGAAGTTTTATATTATGTTTTAAGACAAATATTTAATTGTTATGATGAGATTTGGATGATGATGTAATATATGGTTGAAGTATAATGCTTCCGCAGAAGTTTTAATCCACTTTAATGTTTAGAATTGTGTTTATGAGTAAATCCAACGTCCAATATAGGGCACCACGACCGGATCCTTACATCCCTTGTGCCCGGATGTCCTGGAGCTCCCTCAAGACAGAGTTGGTGGATTGCTTCTGAGTCTCCATATGCTCATTCATGCTGGTAGAAGGCCTTGAGGTGGGAGGAAGTATGCTTCTTGATCTTTCGGCTCCTGGGATGCTAACGCCGACGTTGGTCATCTTCCTTTGGACAGCAGGTAGGTGAAGCTGTAGTTAAGCGGCTCTGGAAATTGCGGACAACATGGATGAAGATGTTAATTTTGTTTGAGAGGTCAAATTTTAGTATAGTTTTGCAAGGTAACAATTTACGATGAAAGTGAATATGTATTTGAGAAAGAAAAACACAGCTTGCCCCATGGTGGGTGCCAAACTGTTTTGGTCAAAAATTACCTAAGCAATAAATGAGCAATTTTGTTAAGTGATGTAGTGTGCTTTTCAATAGTGTAAGTAATGTAGTGGATAAATGCGGTAAAAGCAAAGGTGAACACGGCGATATATCGAGGAAAAACCTTAGATCTTGGTGAGGATCCTCGGAGAAAGGCATCGGGAGGGGAAAAAATCCCTTGCCTCAATTTATTAATGTAAAAATGGTGGGTACAGCTCAAGAACTAGTTGAGAACGGAACCTAAGTACGAGTTTGAGTATTGTGTGTGCAGAGAGTCTCCTTAAACGTTTCAATAGCCCCATTTATATATAAAATGAATATAACAAGTACAAATCCGAGAACCCTAGCCGCGATGACCGCTTGAAGACTTGTTCTCCAATCCCACGTGAACTTGGTCATCCGTTCTTTCAGGTAGAATAAGTCAGCTAGCCATTTAGATATTATACTTTTGCGTAACCTGCAAGCACAACGTAAATATAACAAGTATAGTGGGTTAGTTCAGGATCCTGGAGCTAGCTGGGAATCCAAGCTATCGGGATGCTAATGTCGACGCTGGTCGTCTTCCTTTGGACAACAGGTAGGTGAGGCAGTGGTTAAGCGGCTCTGGAAATTGCGGACAACATGGATGAAGATGTTAATTTTGATTGAGTGGTCAAATTTTAGTATAGTTTTGCAAGGTAACAATTTACGATGAAAGTGAATATGTATTTGAGAAAGAAAAACACAGCTTGCCCCATGGTGGGCGCCAAACTTTTTTGGTCAAAAATTACCTAAGCACTAAATGAGCAATTTCGTTAAGTGATGTAGTGTGCTTTTCAATAGTGTAAGTAATGTAGTAGATAAATGTGGTAAAAGCAAAGGTGAACACGGCGATATAGCGAGGAAAAACCTTAGATCTTGGTGAGGATCCTCGGAGAAAGGCCTCGGGAGGGGAAAACTATCCCTTGACTCAATTTATTAATGTAAAAATGGTGGGTACAGCTCGAGAACTAGTTGAGAACGGAACCTAAGTACGAGTTTGAGTATTGTGTGTGCAGAGAGTCTTCTTTAACGTTTCAATAGCCCCATTTATATACAAAATGAATATAACAAGTACAAATCCGAGAACCCTAGCCGCCATGACCGCTTGAAGACTTGTTCTCCAATCCCACGTGAACTTGGTCATCCGTTCTTTCAGGTAGAATAAGTCAGCTAGCCATTTAGATATTATACTTTTGCGTAACCTGCAAGCACAACGTAAATATAACAAGTATAGTGGGTTAGTTCAGGATCCTGGAGCTAGCTGGGAATCCAAGCTATCGGGATAATTGTCAGGATCACGGTTGGGATAAAATGACCCCTACTAATATCCGGCTTTAAAAAGTCTTGATTTCTTTATCCCAAAATTTTGAAGATTCTACAATAAATTACTCTTATATATAAATATTTAGCATTCGCATTTTAATGCTATAGTTTAAAGATGCATTTCGGATTGTACATCAAGCATTACATTTTATACATTAAGTATTAAAAAGAGAAATAAATACTTTTAAAAAGTAATATGGAGATAGAGATTGAGAATATCAACTCCTCTATAATTATATATAACTAGTAGGTAGACCCCCCGCGTTGTCGGGGGGGGGGGGGTTGTTTATGATGTGGCAGGGTTAGATTAATTACACGTGTGTGACTTGCATAATTTACGTTTTCGACAGTTACTTTATAGGCATTCTTTACACCATATGTTAAACGTTGATAAATCTGAATTTTAGATTACTTGAAGTTAGACTAAAAAATTCAACTGAACATAAAGTCATTACCAGGGTGAATTCCATTTGAGTTTGGAGATCTAACTGATGCAAGAATAGTAATTCGCTGAATAATTATATTGCTGCATGCCTGCATCAACCATCCATATAAATAAACAATATTCTATAATATAAAACCACAAATGACACATGATTAAAACATATCGTTCATACATGCTACATATTGAATGCACATATATATAGTGTGTACCTCAACTTGCACCTTTTAAAAATAATGAACACCAAAGTCAAACAACTTACCCCAAACCATTATGAGCCCTTACCAACCTGCCCACCTGCCAAATGCGAGACTAATGCTTTCCTTTTGACTTTATGTTGGTCACCACAAAACCATTGTATACTATTATGTTACAAAAGTGTTCAACGATGGAGCACATTGATTTATTTCGTCATATCGAAGTTTTTTTTGTGTAAAGTGTTCTCTCGAGTCAAATATTTCACTATGCGTTGGTTTTGTCCCATTTTTTTGGGTTGTTTTAGGCATAAATATGGTAATAATGTGTTGAATGAAACATCTTTTACCTGGCTCGTTGGTTGTCTTTTTTGGGCTAAATGGGGAATGCAGGCTGCAACTGCTTTAATCATCCAGAACACTTTTACTTCCCAGCCTTGGATCTTCCAGTTCATCAAAACTCTCGTTTTCAAGTGCTTGATTCAGTAGAGGTCGGGACTGATAGTATATGATCATGAAGACTAATGAATATAAGTTTAATAAAATAAAGATAATTGAATTCAGCAAATTTAAATAGTTTATAATAAGCCTACCCATTTCAAACTTCTCTTCCAACCAATTCAAATTCATTGCAAATTCTTATCATCATTAGCAAAGTTTCACAATAGAGGGCTCAAGCGAGCATAGCATCATCGCATCAACAGTGTAGGTACAACCGACTAAAGGTAACAGTAAAACCCCTAATGCACAAACAACACAATTAAGCACAAACCAACAAATTTTAAAACCGTATATAAAAACCATCATACCTGCAACGATTTAGACTAAACGAACTTGAAGGAAACGGTAGTAATCGACGATAAAGACGGCGGTTGCCCAACATCACCGTCGTACCTCCACCACCGCCATAGCAACCGCCATCGCATAGGGTATATTCTCAATCGGAGCCACAATAGTTTACTGTCGTCGCCTATAAACGGAACCCAGCAACAGTCAATCGGAGCTACAAAATGCCGCTCAACATCAAACAGTTGAAATCGGAGACATATACGGTGTGGAAGAGCAACATGCCAGTGGTTTCGAGAGGCGGTGGCGGTGACGGCGGCGAGAGATGGTGATGTGCTGCTGGCTAGACACCTTGTGTATGAAGAGATTGATAGAACAAATTACAAAGTAGAGGGTACAATAGGGAATGCACACCGACCATTGAAATTGTATATATATGAATTATCTTACAGGAGTCTGTAAATTCTTTTTGGAAGAAAATTTTTTATCCTTTATTTAATTTTTAATATATTTTAAAGAGTTTGTGAGTGGAGAAGAGAGAAAAGATAATGATAAATATGTAAAAAGTATTATTTAATTGTATATGACAGAGAAATATAATGTTTTTTAGTGTAATTAGAGAGATAGAAAAGCTGCCGGAAATGCTATAAGATGTGAAAAGTGTTAAGAAAAACAAGACATAAATTTAAATATTTGTGATTGTTAGTCAAGTTATATGATAGAAAATTAGATGTGAATGATTCGCATATAACAATTTGATTCGGTATTGTGCTATAAGCCTATAACTGATATAATTCTAATCCTTAAGACGCTTGATTTACTATAAGACATGAGATTTACCTTCTCATTTTGATCATATGACCGGTTGTAACACCCTGATTTAAGCAGGAACGCTTGAGTGTGACGTACAAATTGCTCAAAACACATGTGACACTATTAAGTGACAATATTATCATTAATTAATTTAAGCTTCAAATACGCAAGTTTGAAAGTAAAGAATTACAAAATATATAAAAACAATTAAACAACTTGTCAATTTATTAAAATACCCTAAGTTTTAATGTCTTCCCTGTGTATCATCCTCTAATAACGGTACGTGTAGCATATATATATAATAAAGTCAACTAAACGAATAGTTGGTGAGTTCACACAAGTTTTGATATAAATACGTAAAACTCATACAATTCCATGAAACTTGTGAAATAATAGCGCAAGTAAGGGTCCTTTCCAGTTAGTAACAACCAACGTACTCGGATCTGGGGCCCTTTTCCACTCGAAACAAAATGGTCCTAAGTGCAAAGGGGGGCGTATGATCATACTTATTGAGGAAACCACGTGCAGATATGTTTGAGCAAGTAATCAACTAACACACAAGTCTATGATGTGAATTGTAGTTTGAAACTATGAATAACTAAGCCATTGATTTGATAGGATATATATGCTACCCCCAAAATTTATAAAACGAAAAAGGGGGTGTGAGAAACTCACATGTTAAAGTAAGCGAGTGAAAGCGAACTATGCGTTTAAACGAGCTGAATCGGGCGAGTTCGGTGTGACGAGCGGCCCTAGAAAATATTTTTAGGTTCAAAATAAAATTTAAGTAAATAAACGGAAATGGAAGACTTAAAAAATTCAGTTCATGGTTCAGTGTTTTAAACCTTTGAAAAAAAAAATATATTTACTCTTTAATTTTGTAATTTTAGAGTTTCCGTCATAAAATTTATAAGTTGGATAATTTTGATTATTGATAAAATGTTGGGTAATAAAATTTCTTCGTCATGTTATTAAGTCGGGCTCGTTTCAAGAAAATTTTCAAACGGGCCATAAAATGAGTTTAAGCGAGTGGTTGGTCAGACTCGAAATCAACTTTTATGTCGGGTTCGTTTCCAGCTTGGTAAAATAGTACTTTTGGAATAATAAATGAAAAGAATTTGGTTTTAGATATTAAAATTTGACTAAACCGAAACCAAATACATTCATAAGCGAGTCAAGTTTGTTTTTGATGAACTAATACTAATGTTAAATTAATCATAACATCATGTTTTAAACTATTATAAAAAATGAAATAAAATAACACAAACATAGCCGAGAAATGAACAAAAGAATAAAAACTAAGAAACTTGAAACTTGATCGGTTTGACTTTTGAAAGTCAAAGTAGGCGAAATACACCAAAATGAGAGAATAATAACAATACTTTGTAAATTGAGTTGTGGCAAGTGAAATGGAAGTAAATGAGCTCTATTTGTAGGTAAACATGACCAAAGATGATAACAAAGAATTAAATTTGGTCAAGACTTGTTAATGGAATGAATAACATTCAAAACCTTTAAAATAATCATAAAAGTTGAGTTGAAATATAAGGAATATATTCAACTAAGTTTATTGTCATAAAATGAGTTGAAACACCTTTAAAATCATTTAAAATGGTGTTTAAAAAATTTATGGAAGATCAAACATGAAAATATGTAACATAATCCTAGATTTGAATAAAATCCAATCAACTTATAAAATACATATGGAGTTTAGGATAAAAATTGTAAAGATTGAATAATATTATTATAAGTTAAAATAGAGGGGTTTGAAATTTAATGAATGCTACATCGGTCGGTAGGGAAGCCCGATGGTGACATACACCAATCTTTAGAGTTACGTTTGAATTAGATTATGAGCAACGACTGAAATGTAAACAAGAAACGTGACTTAAGAAAACCAACTAAAATAAATTTTGTATGTATTTCACCTTTTACATTTTATAATATATATATAGTAAACGGGGTTTTCTTATTAAACTAACAAGCTTTAAACCTGTGTTATATATGAGATGAAAAATACTAAAAAGAGTCATTAAAAATTACGTACAAGTTATATATGAAAAAATGTTTATACTAATGATACACGGAATTTTACCTTTGTATATATACTTGATTCTTGAAAATGTGAAAACTACCAATATACTTCTAGCAAATACTTCGCTTAAATATTAGCAAAACAAAGACCCGAAGCCCTTGGACCAAAATGTGTTTCTTTTCTCAAACAAACAAACTTTACACATATCTCTAAAATGCCCTTGGGCCAAAAATTGATGAAATTTTGACCTTAATCAAAATTTAACTTAAAAATAACTCTTTGACCCGTTTAGTTGTTTACCCTTGCAAATGTATAAACTACAGTCTACAGATTCTGTGTTTCAAAAATAACTAAAAAAAATTCTAGAAATAACTTTCAGATCCTAATTTGATTTGCAATCTGTGTTGCTGGTAATCAACACATGTGGGTTTTAAGTTTTAACCATTATTTATTATAAATTCTCTATTAATACCAATTTTTATAACGGTGTTAGGTTCAACCGTTGAGTATAATGAAGAACACCATTTTATTTTGAACAATTATCCTAACCCGTTTTAAATAAGAATAAAAATAGCGTTGTTTTATAGACAAAACCTTTAATAGCGGGTTTTAACCATTATGTTAAAACAGTTAGCATCTTCACATTAGATTCCGTTAATATATTCATAACTTACAATGGTTCTATAAAGACCCGTTCTAAAAACTTAAAACGTTTTGCATATAACAAGCTTATAATTCTAAATCTTTATAAACACCAAACCTTTTATTTTTTAATAATTAAAATTATGGTTAATATTAACTTTACACCGGTTATAATGTAAACCGTTTTGTAAGTTTAAAATAGTTGCACATTTTAAATTGAACCAGATGTGTGATTTAAATTTATAAGAGAACGCATTTATAATAAATGGTTTTTAATAAGGTAGGTGGTCCATTTGCCAACTACTAAGAATTAATATCGATTAAATGAGTTAGGTGTAACCATAACCAAATCATATCAATAAATAGAAGATCGATCACTTTTCAAATTTCAACTTGCTAACGTAATCCTTTAATCTACCCGACCGTGTTCAGAATTCTCCAATTTTTCCTCCTCCAAAATCCCCCATTCGCCAAATTATGTATAACATTCTACTACGTCCTCTTCCAAAGTCACCTCACTAAAGATTCTTGAAGTTTTGTTGGAATTGGTGGTCTCAGAAATATAATATATTTTGACCGACCTTTTGTTTGTTTTGATTTTTAGATCGATTCCAGGCAATGAGAAATGGAAGGCTATACACATTAGATGACTAGATCCAATGTGTTTGCATGTCACGTTCTCTTAGATCTCTATTAGATCTTGAGTTTTATGCTTTCAATGGTGTATGAAAGTTTGACTTTAGGAGGTATTTGGCTAAGCTTTTGAAATTGCTTAAGCTTGCCCAATACCCTCTAAGACTCATGACTGTGTGTCCTTTGAAATGCTAAATGGGATTATCGGTGTAATTGTGTTGATAAACGCGTACCAATGATCCCAAAATGTTATTTAATGTCGGAGAATCATATCCAACTAAGGTATGCATCAGTGTAAGCATGTTGATAAACGTATACCCTAGATACCAAAGTGTTATTCAAAGTTGGAGATTCATATCGTCATCTAAGTAATGATAGTGTCAGATCGTTCGTCAGAAATAGATCTTTGCTCTTATCATTGGCGCCACAGATGAAAGCTAATATGCCTTGGTGAAATCATGTTAAACACATACCTGAGTGAAATTACAAAGACTGTTTTTTAGAAATTCTTGTTGTACTAGTTTCTTTGTACCATTGAACTAATTTTGTTAGTGTTAGAAATATTGTATATTTATGATGAATTATTATGTTGTATATGACCAAATAATAAAATAAACACATTGAACATTGTTTGTGTTTGACTTTTGTCAACTGGTCTCACAAGTATCATATCTAATATTGTTTTTTCATTTATATTATAACAATCACTAACAACTATCTAAAAGCACGTATAAATATTATTAAAAAATGACATAATTATAATTGATAATAATATTAATAAGGTAGAATATTTACAAGTAAAAAAAAAATAGAGAGTAGACAAATGATATTAGTCTAAATCTTCTAACAGTTCAAGTAAAATGATGGAGAAACGTGTATTGACTATTCAACGGGTGTTGCTTATGTTAAAAGGCAAACGTCTTATCGCTATGGCACTCCAGGTCACATAGCTAGAAATTTTGTTCATAGTCTCTATGTATCCTATTATATGAAAAATATAAAACAACATTATGAGAAAGGTTCCATTTAAAACCAATGAAGAAGAACTCACTTAATACAACAAAGAATGTGAATTTCATGGTTAAACTTTCTGATGGTGACTAGAACATAGCCAAGAACAATCAAAGATTGAAGGCGTGTTTCGTACGTGAGAATGGTGGACATCTGACGAAGGAGTCTCCCTACCTTCAAGTGAAAAAGAAACATGTTTTGGTGAAATATACCCAAGGTTTCAAGGTCAATATGGTAGGTTTGCACTTAAATTAATTTGAAACAACTAAAAACAAAATTAATTAAAAGAGCTAATTAAAAAGACACGTTTATGCAAGTTACTTAAACCAGAACTTTTTACAATTTAAGTATAGGTCTTCTATCATAGTTAGATTTTTTTTATTCAGTTTGAATGCATATTCTTGCCTTGTTTTAGTAAATTCATGGGTAGCAAGATTTAACTAGGGGTAACAAGTAAATGATACACGTTTATGCATGTTTTTATATTTTATACCCCTTTCCTCCGTTTATGTGAGATTTAAACCTTCACTTAACAAGTATGTTAGAAAATACGTTTGGTTTAAATCATTGTGATTCATTTTCTAAGTTTGATATATCAAAGATAGCGACATTTTATGAGATGCATCCGAATGATTTTAGTAACAAAGAAAGATTGTGTATTTCAAATGATGATCTTACGACCTTTTATCACAAGTTAAAGGAAGATGATAAATTTGCAAAGTTGGGTGTAATGTGTGACCTTGCTCGTGTAATGGTGGAAACCAGAAAGCACGTCACGCTTCCTTTGCTTTATCAAATATTGAAGCCAGCGTTGATTTTACTGGTTGCAAACGCAACCGTTGAAAGATGTTTTTTTTATAAAATTGTGCAACCGAATGGGTGATAAGTATTTGAACAATGCTTTAATTTGTGCGGTCGAAATAGAAACATTTGATAAAGTAAAAGAAGATGATGTATTGACTCGATTTTAAACTTTCAAAAACAGAATACGAGAAATCTGCACCCCATGTGTTTAAATTTATTTATTTTTGTTTTTTTATTTTTGTTACGTTTACGTTGTTTGAAATACGGTAAAAAATAATTGAACGTTACCCATAAAATTGATGTCTAAATCTGTCACTACCATGACATTCATTGTTAATGAAATATAGCGGATCAGATGGTGTCACCACACATAGGCTCGAAGCTTGCCAGGGGTTCTTCATCTATCCTTGCAAGGGTACATACATATAATGTTATTAATGAAGCAATTTTTTTTCCAAGTGCTGTGAGAACATAATAACTTAAATGGCATCCTATTTTGATTGCAAATTAAGTGCTAATAATCTTTTCTGTTTTCACGTTCTTTTTCTTGCGTAAGGCCTAGTGTAGTAGGAGCTTTATGCCGGCTTTATGGTGGATAACGTCGGGGGCACACCCCCCCCCCCCCGCGGGCGTGTTGGCCAATTTCCCCCCCCCCCCCAGCGTTTTACACATAACGCGAAAAAAAACAACCAAATCCTCTCTCAACGGTCAAATGACCGTTTGAAAATTAAAAAAAAATTATTTTCTATATATCAACCAACTTCATCCCCAATCAAAACTCACCAAATTTATAAATCTTTCTTTCTACTTTATATTTCTTCACACCAACTTTCCTATAAATAGATTCTCCTACTTCTATATATAATCGGTTTTTCAGGCCCGACCAACAAGCCGAAGACAAGGCGGAGGAAGAGGCGGTTACGAGTGCGCTTGTGCTCGCGACAACTTATATGAGTTGTGTTAGCTCTCCTCCTCCCCTCCCCTCCCCTCCCCCCGGTTTTAAAAAGAACATATAAGAACCCGAATACCTTTAGGCGTCACTTTCGGATGTCTAAAAATTTATTTATGCGCATCACCAACGATTTGGAGCGTGAGCTTGATTACTTTAAGCAAAAGCCGGACGATCGAGGGACTCTAAGATTCACGGCTATTCAGAAGGTTACGTCAGCCGTGCGCGTGCTCGCCTACGGAAACACGACCGACATCAACGGCGAGTATTTAAAGATGGCCGATAAAACAACTCGAGACACCTTGGATTATTTTTGTTACGGTAACTTTCACTTTTTTTAAATAATTATATCACTTGTTTACTTTAATCAATTATTTTATAAAAGTTGTGTAAAATATAGGAATATTGAAACTATACGGACAACATTATCTGAGAGAGCCCAACTGGAATGATCTGCAACGTCTTTACAAGGCCTATACAAGGGTGCATGGTATACCCGTCATGAAAGGAAGTGTAGATTGCATGCATTCGGAATTGGCTGATTTTCCAACTGCATGGCGAGGTCAATACACAAGAGATGACCAAAAGGGACCAACGGTCAGCCTTCAAGCGATTGCTTCATACGACCTTTGAATTTGGTCGGCTTTCTTTGGTGTTCCCGGTTCCAACAATGACATAACCGTCTTAGAACAGTCGCCTGTGATGGAAAGTTACATATCTGGGACAGTTCCCGTCGCTTCGTTTTGGGCTAACGATAACTTCTACCATCATGGGTACTATTTGGGTGATGTAATATATCCAGAGTGCGAAAATCGTGAAAACATTCAGAGACCCGTTAGATGAAAAAAGACAGTATTTTAAGAAAGTACAAGAGTCTGCGAGAAATGATATCTAGAGGTGTTTTGGTGTTCTTCAACAACGATGACATTTTTTTAAAATCCTTGTCGTCTATGGTCTTTAGAAAGAATGAAATGTGCTATGTATGCGTGTATCATAATGCATAACATGATCATCGAGAACGAGGGAAGAGCAATATGTCCAACCTTCATACCGGACTCGGATCCACTACGAACTCCAGCAAGTATGGAGCAAAGACTCGAAAACTCGGATTTCGTGCGGTCAAGAGAGATACATAACGCACTAAAGGGGGATTTGGTCCAACATCTTTGGATGAATCGGCGTTTTCATGGTGAAAACGATTAAACGCCTGGTGAAAACGATAATTAAAACAAGGGCAACAATGAAGACGATGATGAAGACGACGACGAGAGTGAAGACGATGAAGACGACGAGGCGAAGACGACGACGAGTAGTTTATTTTTTATTTTAATGTAATATTTATTCAATAAAATATTATTGTTATTCGATTACTCTTAATAAAAAATAAAAAAAATAAAAAAAACAAAAAAAGTGTAAAAGTGACCGGGCACCACGTGGCTCATAACGCTCATTAGTTGGGCTTTATGACTACACCATATTTTTTGTAAAAAACCAAAACCTTGATTGCGCCACGTGACGCATAACACCCAGGGGTGAGCCTTTATGTTCTAAGGCCATGGGGTATACTCTAACCTATACATAGGTTAAAGTGACATGACACTTTAAAGATGGATTAAACCACTCCCCACTTGTGTTAAGTGTGTTAAAATGGCCCATGGGTTATGCTTTTAAAGGGTTAAAAAGAACAATATGCATTAATTATGTATTAATTACTAATTGATTTGTTATATTAATTATGTGTTAAATGGGGGTTAAACCATTTCCTTTGGATGACATAGAGTGAAAGAGAAAAAAATGAGTGATGTGAAACTTATGTGGAGTCAAAATGGGTTAGAGTATACCCCATGGCCTAAGAGTACAATCAAAAGAAAATGTTAAGTGAATGCGTGTGATATATTCATTAATTGTTGGGTTCATGTTAACTTCATGATACCATTCAATACCCGTGCACGGCTAGCAAGTGAAATATAAAATGTTAAACTTTCATGTAGTCTTTTATATATAAATAGTTAATAACCTAAATTAACGATATTAGCAAAACCAAAATAAGTAACATTAGATTACGATGATGCTGAAACGTTCGCTTTCTTTACGTTTATGGTTTACAAAATTAATTGTGGTTCTTGTCATCATCACTTCTGGTCTCTATCTTAATGCTCTTCGTAATTTATGTTTTGAATATTTTTACATTGTCTTATTGCACATTTTGATGATCACGAAAAGAAAAGTATTTTGTGAGATCATATTTAGTTAGGTTTGCAGTCTATCATATTAATTAGTCTTGGTTAGTAAATTACAGTGATGACAAAAAGTATTGCTAATGGTGAAGAAACTTTTGATAATTGTTACTTTACAAGCAAAAAGTTCAAGGGGAAATGTGCACTTAATGATGCGAAAGCAAACAAAAATTGTGAAAATGATTGCAAAGAGGAAGGCGCACTTGTTGCTGGAATTTGTCATCAGGAATTGTGTTTATGTAAGCGTTGCTGATCAACACACACATGCATGTTTTTTTATAATAAGTGTACACCAATGATAATAAGAAATAAGCCGAATCAAACTTTATAATTTGTTTAATTGGAAATCTAGTATGATCCTCTTAAACTATTTATAAAACAAAAGCAAAAGAAATAATAATACATTACATAACAAAAAGTTGCATGAAATGAACTATGAAATGCTGATACATGTTTGTCGTCTCGGTTGGTGTCATATAGTATTTGATCAATTTGTAATAGTTAAAGAGCTTGAAATGTAATTTACCGTTTCTCCATTCGCCGAGCATGTTCGGGGAATGGGGTTTTAGGATTATTTGTCCTTACACTGGAAATGTCTGTATATGAAGGGTCTTTTGAGTTAAGCCATTCGCTGACCTGTTAGCGAATGGCGTTGTGAATGAAGGTCCATTCGCTAGGGATGTTAGCGAATGACTTGCAACTATAAATGCTTTGTAAATTATGTTTCAAGTAACGAAATCAGATCATTATTAATGAATTAGTGTCCAAGCTCTGTCCAATTCACCTCATAAAACATCTATAACACACACTAGCCCTAATTGAACAATTTCACTATTATCAAAGAACTAGATATATGTTAACGATTTAATTAATGTTAATCATGCATTCTCAAGTGGTATAAGAGTTTTAGGATGTTCCGATTAGTTGATTTTGTTCGTCTATTAGGTTTAATCAGTTTTAAGGACTTGAAATTGATATTGGGCTGTTACGCACTTATAAAACTGATCAATTCGTTCAAATTATGGATAATTGTTATTAAAATGAATTGTGGATTGACCGTTTGTGTGTTAATTGATTATTGATTGAATCAATTGGTTTAATTGATTAGAATTAAGTGATTTCAGTTTAAATTCGCTATGGTGGGATGCTGTTCGGTTATAAATTTTGACTTTGAGAAGTCAAAATTGATTAGTTTTTGACTGTGGATTTGGTATGTTTGTGTGTGAATTGGTTGAGTTGGTTTGGTTATGGTATTAGAGTTGTGATTGAACGGTTTTGGAAAGGTTTGGTATAGTTTTTGGTTTGGTTGTGAATTAGGAATTTAAGATGAATGCTTGAAGACTTATTTGAATACATTTGCCGAAATATGAATTCATTCGCTGAAATATTGAATTTTTTCGCCAAGTTAGTTGTAACTGCCACTAATCGCTCATTCGATAGATAATCAGTCCTTTAGCTGCTATAGTTCCTTTCTCTTAACTTTCCATCAGTTTTCAGTCGATGATACAACCATCTCATCACCCGGATACTCATATTCCAAATCAGCTCATTCGTCAAACTATCATTTGATGAAATATGCATCCATTTGCCTTACCCATCGCTTAATACATCTTTGACAGCTTGTCAAATCTTACCCTTATACTTTTAATCTTGTTAGAGTTTACCATATTTTCTCAAAATGACGAATTATTATGCTCTTGCTTCGCAAAACGTGATATGAAAACCATGTTGAATTAAGATAATGAGATTGGTTCACATGCTAAAACGCCGAAGCTGACAAATTTCAATGATTTTTAGAGATGGAGCCAGAAATTTGAATCTCTACTTAGAGTTATTGATTGTTTTTCCCGATAAAGATCGATGAACTCGATATTGATCTACGGAATCGAAAACGCATGGTGTTTGTTTCGATGCATTTCGGTACTAATTGATGAACGAAAACGACCTAGCATGTAAACGATATGTAAATAATAACGCGTTGAAGCTCTATTTGAAATTTCGGTATAGTATCATTACAATATGTGACTCGTAAGAATGAACTCTTTTAAAACTAACTAAATGTGAATATATTTATAGTACAACAGCTCATTCGTTACTGAACTCTATACATTCGTGAACAAGCTTCCATCCATTTGTTAGTCCTTGCACACTCCATTCGTTAATCTTGATCAGCCCTCATTCGTTCCTTTAACATCATTGTTCATTAACCACGCATGCACCCATTAGCTAACTCCATTCCATTCATCCCCAAGAATAAACGACATGTCGATTCTACTTCCAGCACTTGTCACATTTCATGTACTAACAAACTCCTCCTTGACAGTTGCTGGAGTTCGTTAAGCTTTAGTCTTTGACGCTTTCAGTTGATCTTTCAGTTGATCGTCACATGTGTCTTTGTATAGGTAATGCCATGCAGACACAGCACTAACAAACTCCCCCTGGCGTTAGTTGTACGTCTCCAAGCTTTATCAACATCAATCTTGTACACATGAACAACATCTTCACTTCCTTTTAACACGAGTACTCTGCCATAACTTAAATTCACCATCTTGAGAAGATTCAAGGATTGAATAATCAATCATCTTGTTATTATCACTGCAGTCAATCAACACATTCCATCAATAAACCGTAAAGTTTATCTTAATTTACATTTGAGCGCAAAATAGTATAAACAAGAATGTGTAATGGTGAAAACACTTTTGTAACACGGAAAAAGCATTAGAAAATGTATATCACTTTTCGGAAGATCAAAATAAATTGAAGTAAATCTTTTTGGCTTTTACAAACTTAATGCTAAAGCCCACCCAAAATATTTTTGATATTTCAAAATATATATCAAAACACACCAACAATCTTTTTGTATTTTTCTAAAAATAACGAAAAGAAAATTAAAGCAGTAAATGTAACCAGTAAAAATAATTTATATTTTTGTGAGAAAGATCACCACATGGGATCATGTTGACTAGTAGCGTCCTAGACTCCACTTCAATTTCGACATTATTATGCACGTAATCCAAGGATGATTGTATGTATAGTTGTCCACTTTAAAATTTATACAGATCCTTCAGTAGCTTTACGATACGTATTACGATTCAATTAAGCACAATTCTTACGTGGACCCCAACTTTTAGACAAAGTTTTTATATCTTTATACAGTGAATTTCACACGTATGTATTTTTCATTCTTGAAATGATTAGTTGTGACCCATGCAAAAAAAACAAATAGAAAAAAAAGTAGAAGGTTAAAATTTTTCCTTAAGATCGGTATTACTACACGCGGATAAGGTTCCATTTAAACAAAATAAAAAGATAAAATAACTTGAAGTTACATGGCCTTAACCTCCAGTTCGATACATGACTTTCACATATTTGTGCTTATAGTATACACATTGAAGGTCCAAGGCTTGTACGAAGCACCAACAAAATAAAGCATGATACTTAGGTCTTAACCCTCAAATCGGTACTACTACACGCAAAGAGGATCCAAGACTTAAGCAAAAAATAAATAAAAAATAACATCGTAAGAACTGTGAGACTTTTCAAGAGGTTTAACAATGGATTAATATAAACTCTTTGTTGTTTAGCTTTTTGTTCAAGTGTCTCAAATTGCCCAAAAGTTAATGGAACTTTGTTAAAAACATCAGTCAATTTTAGTCTTCTCCTGTAATTACAATCAACAATCAAATGTCCATGAACATTGCAGTAAAAACATTTTCTCATTTCAACTCGCCTTGAAGATGACTATTTTACAAGCTTAGATGCGGGTGGTTGATTTATCTCACGATTCTTCTTTTGGAAAAATTTAAGATTTGAACATTGTGTAAAATTGTTCAATACATCAGAACCAGTAGTTTTGATTTTAGCTTATTCCTTTCCCTATTAGGCTTCACTAATGTATCACAATTAACAAAAACTGAATGATCACAATCATAAACTTTTTTGACACACTTAGGTTTGACAAGAGCTATCGGAAAGAGCTCATTAGCAAACATTTTATCAACGCCTTTTAATTTGTTAACTTTCCAATTTTTACCCTTAACACTTGGTTTAGGAAATGATTATGATATCTTTTCAGAAACAACTTTCTTCTCACATGTCCATGGTGTAACAACCAATTTTTATTTACTAGTTTTTGATTTCTTAGCACTTTGTGGTTCACAATGAATATGATTTTCATTCTTATGAACCACCACTGGTTCAACCACATCTTCAGTAAGAACATCATTATCAGTATGACAGAGAACCAGATTGCTTTGAATATGAGATTTTGGAGTTAAACAATTTGTTTCTTTCTTAACAGTCCTCTTTGGATCAACTGGTTTAACTTTCTTCTCATTGATTGTTTTAACCTTACTAACAATCACAAGAAGATTTAATTTAAGTTGATAGTAATGTCCATTTCTTTTAGATTTACCGTGTGTGGTCGTATGGTGTAATCATTATGAAAAGGAGGAGGGATTTCAACAAACCCTAAACCATTTTTACCACCCTTTTGATGATTGTTGTTAACTTCAATAATTTCATTGAGTAGAAAAGATGAATTTCTACTTAGTTATTTTGGTTGTTGTTACCACCCTTTTACCCAATTTATTCTATAACTCCAGCACCTCATTTTCCAGCTTAGTTATTTTGGTTATGAGTCTCAAAATATATTGAAACTCTTTTTCAATCATGGTTAAATTAACTGAAACATCAGCTTTCAAATCATGATTACTATTAGACAGACATAAATTTTATCTTTAGATTTTTGATAAATTTCAACCACTTACCGATAGTTATCACGAATGATAGTTAAATCCAATATTAATTGATCATTGTAGTTATGAAGTGATTCAAGTTTAGACTTATATTCACCACAATGAACACACTTTTTTTTCATCAAACATAGATGAAATTACATTATTAGCACAAATTTCACAAATAAATGAATCAGTTGATTTAGAAGATACCTCAGGTGACATTGGCATAGAATCATAGGATTCATAAAGATTATTTGGAAGAATCACCTGGGTAGACGTGATAAGCTCCATTGCATTTGGATCTTCATTAACATTCATTGATGATGCGGGCTTGGTTATATCATCAGCAAGCATAGACTAGTCATCATCAACATGAGCTTTCTTCAAAGCCATTAATCATCCCTCATCAACTTCAAACTCAAATGATATGGTCTCACAAGTTGAGAAAAAAGTCATAATACATATTTCCATTTATGTAATAGAAAACTCATCAGACATTGGTGATGTCTTAGAAGATTTAGATGATGATGTTGAAAAACTCTTTCCAAGAATAACTCCTGAATTCTGGGCATGAAGAATGTCGAACAATCTATCTTTAATCTCTTCATTTGAAACATGAGCTTTGTTTTCATCCAATGCCTTCAACATATCCAAAAATCTCTCAATCATCACCATTAGACTTTCATCGGGCAAGTGCTTGAATGTATCAAACGCGGGCTTAAGACGTTGTTAAACGCGGGCGTATTGTCGATCAAGAGAAATCCATATCTCATATTAATATAAATATGCTTTGAATTCTCCTATGGCTTCTTCGAATTCATATAATACATTAAATGATGCTGCTGATTTAAGTATAGTAAATGCCTTCTGTTCATCATCATACTCAGTTTATTCACAAGAATTCCATTCAAACTCTGGTTTGTACGGACGAAATTGTTCATTCCTCAACGAAGGACAAAAAGCCTATGCTTTTATCAGCATCACAAATCTTTGTCAATCGAACCGATATATTCTTCAAAACGAACTTTCCAAATCATGAGATCAGCAATATTTGTAGCTTTGGAACTTCGATCTCCTTAGAGAAAGAACTGAACGGCACAATAGATTTTGTAACAGCTAATAATAATAATAATAATAATAATAATAAGGCTCCATGATTTAATTTAACGAATCAGCAAGCTGAGCACTGAAACGAGGTTCGAGAAAATTTTCTTGATACGAACTTAAAATGACATATTTGACCGAATCAAACTTTAAGTCGTTGAAAAGTTTGATTAAAAAGCGTTTGTTAAGCTCGTGAAAACTTTCAGCTTGAGTGTTCATGGTATTTACGAAACTGTCATTGCAGTAACATTACAAAATTGCCACTTTATTTAATTACAGAAATGCCACCAGCAACGAAACTCGAACAATCTAGCATACAAACTGAGCCGAAAAAAATATTTCTTCAAATATTATCCTTGAACAAGTCAGACTCACGATGGCAAAAAACTTGGTCAGATATTTCACCAAAAAACTCGACAAAGATTTCTTTCGTTTTAGCCCGTTTGACTAGTGAAAGTCAAATAATCAAACTTTTAACCAAATTCCGTAACAAACGCCCAAAATCTCGCCTCTTAATGTCAAACCTAGAATCTGAACCGAACTCGAACTTTACTAAAACTCCTTTTCTCCGTGAATTACCAAAATTCTCGTTAACGTAAACATCCAAAAATACCCCTAGCGTTCAATCTAAAAATATGACCCGCTCCTCAAACTTTATTCGTTTCAACTCTTTTTTATGAATGTCCAAATTACCCTTTGACTCGAAAGTGACCTGTTTGACAAATAAAGTCGAACGAAAAATCTTCGAAAAAACACCCAAAGTTCACCATTCGAAGCAAACTAAAAATTTGAGCCGAACACAACCGGGACCTTACTCGTTAAAACTCTAATTTCTGGAAATTACTAAAACACCCTTTTTGTCGGCTTCCAAATATCCCAAGCTATAATATTCACTAAATTGTAATCTGTGCGAGTTCACAATTCCAGATGCAAAAATTAATATTTACTAGAAATTATTGGCATTCACAATTTCAACTTCATATTTATGTGAGTTCCAAATAATTGAGACGTTTGGAATATCGATAAAAAAGTTGGCGTATGAGTATGTACATGTCATCATCTTTTCAAGCGTATGAATCAGTAACCCAATACCAAACGAATGAAGCAAATTAATTCCAAAAATCAGCAAATGGGTTTCCAAATTTCAACTTATGACCCCAATTCCAAACTCTAATCGGCGAATGAATCTCTTAACAACGGAAGTATTTGTCAGGCCACCGGACAATACTGTTACAAACAATTATTGTCGGAGAGCCCTATTGCAGCTTAGTTACAGAAAAAAGTTGTTTTCGCCGGAACAAATCTTCTACCAACGAATCCGTAAGGATCGTAACAATCAGATTGAAGTGAATTAAAAACAATCAGATCTGGTTCGTAACAAAGTATACGAATGTAGCATGATTGTATTCAAAATTGAAGAGTTTCGATGCTGGAATATATTGTTAATGTTGCCGGAATATTGAAGTTTGCCGGAAAAAGTGGTTAAGCTGCCGGGAAAATGGTTTTCGTGTCGGAAGTTCGCCGGAATCTCCAAAACCTTCACCAAATATCAAATTGATCACCAATTCAAGCATGAAATCACTCGTATATCAATCCTAAATAGTTCTCAACATCAAACATCAACCAATTGATCCGAATCAACTGAATTTCAATCTGAAGAACGCGAACACTCGGAATCAAAATCGAACACGTTATAAGTAACGATTAAGCACGAGATTCATCGATTAGGTGTAGAAGCAAGCACCTAAAGCTCTAATACCACTTGTTTTTACCGATGAGGATCGATGACCTTGATACTGATCTACGAAACCAAAAACGCACAGTACTTGTTTCGGTGCATTTCGTTACTAATCGATGAACAAAAACGACCGAGAACGTAGAAAATATGTAAATAATAACACGTAGAAGCTCTATTAGAAAATTTGGCAGAGTACCGTTACAATATGTGACTCGTAAGAATGAACTCTTTTAAAGCTAACTAAATGTGAACATATATATACAGTATAGCTGCTCAATCGTTACTAAACTCTACACATTCGTTAACATGCTTCTATTCATTCGTTAGTCCTTGCACACCCCATTCGTTAATTTTGATCAGCCCTCATTCGTTCTTTTGACATCCTTGTTCATTAACCATGCATTCACCCATTAGCTAACTCCATTCCATTCGTCACCAAGACTAAACGACATGTCGGTTCTACTTCCAGCACTTGTCATATTTCATGTACTAACATTGATCTGGATTGTATTCCATTGTTGGAAACTCCTTACGAAAATTGATATTGCTAGTGTTGGCCCATAAAAGAAGGCTATTGAACACTCAACGGCTAAAGTGAAGAAGAAGTGTGATTTAGAAGTCAAGACTTATTTTTCTCTTACTATGGCATTATCTGAAAGTATCTTTCATTAGTTTTGTGATATCAAGGTTTCAGCTACTGTGTATGCTTCTTTAAAGGCAAGAAGCTTGGGAAATTCACAAAAAAGAAAGAAATCTAAGTTAAAAGTGTTGGGATAGGATTATGACAAAGGAAGATTGGAATCTTCTCAACCTCCTTAAAAATGGCTTAAGTATGAAAACCAAGCAAACTTAGGCCTTCAAGCAAGCCCAAACTTTATCAAGCAAGTTATTTTGCTTTCCGAGCAAAGTTATCTTTTAGAAGCCTTCTAAGTGTTGGTACGAGCAAACTACACTTCGTCAAGAAAGGTTGTTCTTCAAGTCGAACAAGGTTTGTTTCAGAGCAAACTTTTGACTTAACCAAGCTAAAACTAAGTATATTGGTGGATCGAGCAAGGTTCAATATATAGTGGTCCCAGCATACTTGAAGGAAGTTTACTGAAGAAATTACTAAGCACTTACAATGAGCAAGGTTCAACCTTGAGCAAGCTACAGTGTCATCAGCGCATTTAACTTGTTCAAATAAGTTAAGCAACAAAAGGTTGAAGGGATTCAAGAAGAACAAGTTTCCTCGTAGGCTATATATCGAGCAAAGTTTGATATAAATCAGAAGATTAAAGTCTGCTTGAAGAATAAATATTCTAAGTAAAGCTTACTCAGAGAACTGTTCCAAGCACACTTAATGGTTACCAGGTCTGCTCGACAAAGACAAAAGCTTCCAAGCTTACTCGAATACCTGTTTACACTTAGTAATTTTTGTAATATGTTTGAATATGTTTAGTATCAATCATTAGGGTTTCTAGAATGAATGTCAGGTGTGCCTATATAAGGAATCTTTAGGGCACGCCTATGACAACGGACACTGAGCGAATATTGTGATTTTACAGCTGTCTCTTCCTTGAAAAGAATATCTTTGTACTGAAAAGCTGCCACAAATACAAACATTCCACATAGAAACCCTAATCGATTTTCTTTGTATTCTTCACAATATAAATGGAAATCTTTTGAGTTAATTTGTGTGTTTGTTACTTTTCTGTCTGTGTCAACAATCATTTGAGTATCATTGATTACGCCTTTGATATTCATCGTTCTTTCACAAAAGTAGTATTTCGTAACCGTCTTGTCACACATTCGTGTTGGTTACGATACTGATTATTGTGAGCCTAAGTAAGCCAATCGGGACCCGACAAGTGGTACCAGAGCTTGTGTTGTTGCATTTGTGAAGCACTATTACTAATTTGTTGCTGAAAACTGTTGATTTCAAAGATGAAGAATGACGTCAGCTGACAACTGTTCCATTGATTTGTGATATCAGCTGCCCTGTTTTTCATTTTTCTCAGATCTGCGGTTGTGCTGAGGTTTTCAAGTGATCTTTATTCTGATTTACTTTGATTTCTTACCTTTTGTGTCTAGATCTTGTTAATATCCATCCAGACTCAACAGATCTGATGATTTATTTCACATATCTGATTATTTTTCAAAGTTTATTAATGTTTAAGTAAGTTTTCATTTCAAAAATCTTTCAAAATACCAAAAACATGTCTGGAGTAATGGATGAACAAGTGGCGTCAACTAACAAAATTCCAAGACTGATAGGACAAGAAAACTACATTAAATGGAAGATTATGTTTGAGGCTACCGTGTGCTATAATGTTGTGGAAATGTGGAATTTAATCAAAAATGGACCTTATGTCCTTGATGGCACAAACAACAATCAAACAGTTGAAAGACAGATGAGAAAGAAAGATGATAAAGCATTGTCTATGCTGAAGCTTGGTCTGTCTTGGGAAATATTGACTAGTGTGGCTCATCACACTACTGCAAAGGCTATGTTTGATTCCATTGTGGAAATGTTTGAGGGAAACACTGAACTTAAAGACATCAAGAAGGACAGACTAAAGCAACAGCTAGATAGATTCAAGTTCAAAGAAGGAGAAATATTGAATTCTGTTTTGCATAGGTTTGTTGCTATTGTCAATGAAATCCGAACCACTGACCTTGTAATAACATATTTTGATCTAAACAAGAAGTTAATCATATCTTTGTCTGGAGAATGGTATACTGCAAGCAAATTCATCAAAGAAAAAGTTAATTTCCTAACTTTCAAGCTTGATGATGTGATTTGCTTTTTACAAGCTGTTGAGCATGAAATGATTGAGAACAACATCATAAAGAAAGATAAGCCAAGCTTCCAAGTGGCTAATGCCTTTATTACACATATGGGAAATCTTTCAACCAAGAACCAAAAACAAATACCCATAATTGAAGAACCAAGTGAGTATGGTGTTGAAACACCAAGAGTGTTTGTTGCTGGTCAGTCAAGTAATCAAGGAGGATAGTCAAGATTCAATATTCAATTAATAGATGATAATGATACAAATGGCTAGTGGTCAAGCACCTATATTGCTGGAAATGTGAATCAAGGAAATGAGTATTAAGCTCTTTTCTCTATGTTCACTGAATCTTATAATGCATTTGTTGCCAAGAATCTGATTCATACAAGTGTAGTTCAAGAAGACCTTGAGCAGATTGATGCAGATGAATTGGAAGTAATGGATCTGAAGTGGCAGGCTGCAATGCTAGCTGTAAGAAGTAAAAGACTATATGTCACACCCTCAAAATCCACTAACGGAGTTTTACCGTCAGAGGGTGTGAACTAACAGGATCAGAATCATTAGTTATAATCAAACCATAAAAACGTTTAAATGAAAATAAGTGCGGAAGCGTAAAAACCAAAAGATAAAAGTTGTGTCACGCAGGACGACTCAAAACCCCATAATAACAATTTAAAATCAGGTTGCATAAACAAAAGCGTTTCAAATAATGCATGATCCTATACCGCGCGCCCGCCTCGGCTACCTGAGAATAACATACTAAAAGTGTCAACACGAGGTTGGTGAGTTCACAAGCTTATATAAAATAAAGCGTTTAGCGTTTGCGTTCAGCGTTTTGCGTTCATCGTTTTGCGTTACCAGATAGTGTTATGTCAATTATATATCTATAGGTAGCTAGCCTATAAAACAAGTATTACTAAGTGTTCGACACCGAAGCTGACTGTTTATCATTTGCCTTGCCACTAGGTCTATCCCGACCATGGTATGTGTTTAGCCAAGATTACACCCACTCGACCTCCAGTCGAGTTTAGCGTTGGGTGGGGTTTGTCAAACCCAATAGTACTACTCAACAATGACTCGCTATTATCCAATATTAAACTGTTCGATGTGAATGAAGGACTTTAGTTATTGCGTTTGCCACTTAGTCTTTACAAGTGATATATAATCTATATTAACAAAATCTTAAATGCGTTTTCGGAGTATGTTATCTCCCCAAGTGAAAAGCGTTTGAAAATAGTTTAGAGGGGTAAGTGAACTCACTGTTTGCGAAGAATTCCCAAAATAAATCACCAAAGGATGCGCGGCACAGAAAAACTCTCTCTAGCGTTCTAAAACAACAAGGAGATTTTTCTAAGTGTCGGAACTATTATCGAGTCTCTAGACTCGGCACATAATACCTATGCACACAATATGTTTCGTGTTTCGTTTGTGAATCGTGTGTGACTTTAACAAGTACATTTGTGATACATTACATGTGTGAGCAATTATTTACGTGTCATGTATTAATAATGTACATCACTAGCAATTACTCCCCGTGAGGGCAATTTGGTCAAAACACGACAATTAATTAGCAATTATTCCCCTCAAGGGCAATTTGGTCAAAACACGACAATTAATTAGCAATTACCATGTTTCATGCAACTTTTACAAAATTCAGCAACTAGTTTCTTAATGACAGAATTCTACTTGTAAAACTAGTCTATTCCACCGATCATAGCATCTCAATTAATTTACCAAAAATCATCACAAAAGCATACATGTATTAGGTTTCCAGAACATATTTTATTTTATTTTTATTCCACATATGTTTCTCACAATGATCAAAACATTACAGCAAACTCATAACAGTCAAATTCATGCGCAACAGAATATTATTTGAAATTCCCGTTAAACTAAAAATCCAACAAATGCAAGACCACTTGGGTTAGGTTCCTAACTCAACAAGTCAACTTCCAGAAGTGGAACCAACCCAATTGGTCTCGTAGTTCATGAGATATAATATTTACAAAACAACCTAACAGCAGGTCTAACAACTCAGCGTTGCACAACGTTTTTGTAAAATCATAAAGGTTAACTTTTACACGTTAAAAAATTGCAAATTTATATTCTTTAGAAACTAGACTCAACCTAGTTTACTGTAGTATCAATAATCTCAACCAATTTTTACATTTACACCCAGATACAGTCAATTGAACATCAACAACACAATCTGTCCAGAAACTGTTTGCAACAAAACTCAACATATTAACCATCTATAGACCGTAATCCGTTCATATAACACTCTAAACACCATAATCACTATCCATGCACATCAATTACACATTACATCCATGATTAAGGTTTTACTTGAACTCAAAATCAAGAAACAAACGATTAACATGCATTAACACCAATACTAGTTATCAATTCAACAATCAATACATCTTTCAATCAAAACAAGACACATGAACACAATCACATATAAAAATCGGACCTAGGGTTTATAATTAACCCATTAAAAATCGAAATTAAGCATAGAGGATGCATAGGATAGTTGTTTATACCTTCCTAGCACCTTAATCTTCAATCAAACTTGAACAATCTTGATTGTATGTGTGTGTATGAGGGCCGATCGCAAGGGGGGGGGGGGAGCAAGGGGCTGCCGATCGGGTTTGGGGAGAGAAAGAGAGGCTAGGGTTTTAGCTTAATATTATTTAATAACAATCATGTTACCTCTAGGTCCTCCACTTTCAAATGTTACTTTTCTAGCTTAATTAACTAGTTCTAGCACATTGAGTTAAAGTTTATAACAATGTTATCACATAACACATAAGTCTAACACATAATTATCACATAATTATTGTTTTAACGTTTTTCGTTTATTCCCCAATTGTTTGCGTCAACTCGTTTGCGTTTCGGTGCAATTCCCGAAAGACTACACATGTAGTAAGTGTCAAGCGTCATTTAAACCCTAGTTTAAATGTAATGAGGTGTGCGTTATAGATTCAATGATCTTTAAGTTTGAATTGACGGAGTTGAGTTAACGGAGTTAACCTGAAATTGACGATTGTCACATCATTCCCATGTTAAAGAATTTTCGTCCCGAAAATTTGAGTCAAGTCGCGATGAGTGTCGGAAAAAAAACAAGAAATATTTTTCAGTTTGTCATACTATATAATAGAACTGGTAGGTCATTGGTGTCTGGGCCAAATGACATAATTGGGTTTGACAAGTCCAAAGCAAGTTGCTACAATTGTCAATTACCAGGACATTTTGCAAGAGAATGCAACCAGCCAAGACAGTTCTAAAACAACAATAACCAACAAAGAAATCAGTTTCAATTCCAAAATCAGAATCAGGGTCAACAATGGCAGTTTAACAACAACAACAAATTTCAACAGCAAAACCATCAACAAGTAATCCCACAACAGCAACCATATCAACAAGTCCCTCCACAAGCTCCTGTCAATCAGAACAGAAACAATGCAAATCAACCAAGAAATCAAGGGAATATTGCATTAGCTCAACCGCAACAAGAAGGGGTATTTAATTGGAGTAACCACGCTGATGATATTGAAAAAAGCCAATGTAGCATTCATGGCAAAGATAGAGAATGAAGCAGAGTCCTCTTCATCTTAGGTACATTCAAATCTCATAAATCTTGAATTGCTTGAAATGAATGATTCCCTGAAAAAGAAAATTGGTAATTTGCAAAGTGAATTCTTTAAGAAACAAAGCATCATAAATGTGTATGAAATGAGTGATGTGACATATGAAAACCAAATCAAAAGTTTGGAACAAGATTGTATAGACAGTTACTTCATTCAGTCAAGATATGTTATTGAAATTGAAGAACTAAAGAAAATGTATCTTGATGAGAAGTTGAAAAATACTCAACTTCAAGTTGAGGTAGACTTTCTAAAGAATTTGGTGTCAGCTGGAATATTTGCGGTAAGTTGAAAAATATCCAGGAAGAAGATAAGTATAAAGTTGTTCCTCCACCTTTTAGTGATAATTACTCATTGAAAGTGGATAAGGAAAAGAGAAATGCTTACCTTGATCAGTTTAGAGAGGTGTTTGAAGATAGAAAGGAGTTTGTTGAAAATTACAAGTTGGTTGAGGTTGATGACAAGGGTAATTTTGTAATGAAGGCAATTGAAACAAAGGTTGAAAACTCTGTTGGTGTCCAAGTCTCAGAAGATGACTTTGATGATGATTTATTGGATATTGATGATTTGAGTGATTCAAGTGACAAAAGTTCATGTTGTGAAAGCTTAAAGTATGAAAAGAGAGGCAAACAGAAACCAAAGGACAAGATTCCTTTGCTGCCAAAGATTACTCCCAAAATGAAGAAACATCATGAACAAATGAGAAGAGAACACAAATCATTTTATCTATGTGATGGTTCCAAGGCAAAGAAGAACATTGAAAGATCAACATACAATGTGCCACAAAGAAGGGAAAGTGTCAAAGAAAACAAGAAAACAGAAGAAACCATGAAGAATGATGATCTATTCATTCTTGTCTATCCCGTCTTCTCTAATCAAGAACTGTTTGATGTTGGAGAGATGTAAAGCATGGAAGAATATGAAAGAAGGTGGTCAAGATTTAGAAGCAACAAAGATGACAAACCTATCAAAATGGAAAAGATAACCTTTGTCAAGAGTTCAGTTGAGAGACAAGACATAAAAATTGAAGAATTTATACCTTTCTCAATTAACTATGATGGTCTCTTTACTCAAAAGACTATTGGAGTTGATCCTCCTAGACCAAGTGAAAGGTTTAAAAGAGGAAACTCAAGTGAAAGTTTCAAAGGACAAGTTTGGTGCAAATTTTGCGATGCGTATGGGCATCTGACTGACTCATGTAATGAAAGGTTTACCTTCAAACCAATTCATGTCCATGATACAACAAAGTTTGGACAAGATTTTGGTTTTACAAGAAAAAGTACAATGAGTATTTAGGAAAGGGTAAGAAGAGGTTGATAATTCAGTTAATGATGTCGAAGATGGAAATAAAAAAAGAGATGATCTAACTGATAAGGGAATGAAGAAAGATCTTAAGAACAAGATGAAGGCTCCAATGAACAGACAACCTATCAGAATTAAACCTGATGTGGCTTCTAAGTCAGTGAAATCTATTGATTCTGGAAAGTCAACGGGGTATGAAGAGAAGATTAAGAAGGATGTTTTCAAAAGAAAGAAGTCAAAATAATTAAATGGTGATGAGAATTTCTTCTGAAACATGGTTTTAAGACACATGGGTTTTTGTGGAAACCTAGAACAGAAACACATGTAACAATGGTGAAAAAGGAATATGTGATTGAAGAATGCAAAAGCATAGTTCCTTATGTGGGAAAATTATGTCCATATAGATATGAATCTAATGATTCATGTGAGATTGTTTGCGAGGACCCCAAACCAGGTGCAACAGTTGGTCATGTTGGTCATGTTACTGATGATTTGCAAGCTATTTTATGTAACATCCTACTTTCGGTTATATTAATAAAATAAAGTTCGTTTATTTTATAGCGGGTCGTTATCGGTTTAGTTGAATAGAATACGAGATGGACTTGTGTTGGGTAAATGGATATGGGTTATGGACTTGGGTTATGGGGGAATGAAGGAAAGACCATGGGCTTAAGCCCATGATCAAAAATATATATACCCTTAATCCTCCATTTAATTCATTTACACATATCCCTTACACCATCCAAAACACACACTTAAGATTCTCTCTCTAGTTTCTCTCTCACTCTAGCCGAAGTATAGAAGAAGAAACGGATCCCGACCCAAGGTATGATAGTATTTTGTTGTAGGAGCTTAAATCCGTTAGATATAATCATGAAACGACGAGCCGACACCGTTAAACCGTTTAAGTCACGAGATCCGGGTGGATTCGGGTATAAACCGAACCTATGATGAGCTTAGGAGTCACCCTAGCTTAGATCTGGATCGAACGGGACGAAAAACGGTGAAAAACGAGCTAAAACCCGTTTTTCCGGTGAAAACGCGTTTTTTCGGCGGCTTTCCGGCAATGACGGCGCCGGAAAGGCGGCGCCGGAAAGTGGTACGAGGTTAAGGGGAATGTCAGGGAATGTTCTGACATTCCTGACCTAACCCTAGTTCGCTATGGGGACTTAACGAACTGAGGGTGATTCGTTAGTCGATTCGCATAAGGGGGCACAGCGAACTAGCCTTAGTTCGCCTATGATTCGTCCCTGATTCGTTAAGGGAAAAGGGTAACGAATTACCCTTGATTCGTTATGACCAGTTGTTAAAGGAGATAACGAATTAGAAGGTCCAATTCGCTACTTGGACTGGTTCGCTACGTGGACTGATTCGCTAAGAGTCCAGTTCGTTAAAAGTCCAATTCGTGTAAGTAGCCAGTTCGTTAAAGGTTCCAATTCGTTACAAGAACCAGTTCGTCATGGAAAGTCAGTTCGTTAAGGATAAGTAACGAACTAGAAGTTTAACAGAATGACAGAATGGTCCTTGGACTTAGAAAAGAATGATTTAATTACAAATAAGCCCTTGAACTTTTAAGTAGCATATTATTCAATGATTCAAAATGCTAATGGAAAATGTGTTAAGACAGTTAATGAAAATAAAATATTTCCAAGCTGACCTGGCAGCTTAACCCCAGCCAGGGGCTCTGCCCCTTGGACCCCGCTAGGGGCTGCCGCCCCTAGAACCCCGCTGCCAGGGGCGCTGCCCCCGGACCCCCGTTCGTTGAGGGTAATGAATAAACTACAAAGACGATATGTGTAGTGATAGTTTATTGATACGTATAATTATTATACAGTTAGTCGTGCACAGCTCAAGAAGGGAATAACCGTAAACGGTGAACGCAACCGCATTGAGGTGAGTTTCTAGTCCCACTTCCTTGTTATGTTTTCGGGGCTGTGTGCATACTCGATGTGATAGTTAATACACTTATCTTAAGTGGTAAGTGTATGTCTTGTATGATTTATGTATGATGATTGTTTGACAGTGCGTGAACGATCTTCGGATATTGCATGTACCGTCAGGTGGTAGTTAAGATATGATCGATACGTATGATGAAAGATATGATGTGTGTATGAATATATGATGTATGCATAATGTATGTATATTATGATAATGGTACGTGAACGCTCTTCGGAGATTGCACGTATTGTCAAGGAAAGTATGTATGAACAGTTACGGTACAGTTACACGAACAAAGGGACCAGACCCTAATAATATCTGTGATGGTTGGAACCAGACCCTAATAATATCTGTGATGGTAGGGACCAGACCCTAATAATATCTGTGATGTTAGGGACCAGACCCTTATAATATCTGTGATGTTAGGGACCAGACCCTTATAATATCTGTGATGTTAGGGACCAGACCCTTATAATATCTGTGAGGTTATAGGGCGAAAGGCTCTTTAAAACGTATGATTATGTATGTAAAGAAAGTATGAAGGTAAGAATGAAAGTATATGCACTTACGTGTGTATGAAAGAAAGTTAAGAGGTTAAGTATGAAATGTAAGAAGGTATTGTATGATTATGTGATTAATTAGAACTCACTCAGCGTAGGTGACTTTTAGTATGCACGCAGGTGAGTAGAATGAGGCAGGTAGCTTGAGGAGGACACATGGCAGAGTTGGACGAAGCTGGCATCTAGAGATTTTGCTATGATGTTTTATTTTATAAGACTATGTTTTGTTTTTAAATGACTATGAATGCTCGATAAGACAAGAATTATGGTTATGGAATGTAATGGTTTGAATGTTTTTAATGTTCCGCGAATGTTTTAATTAACTCTGATATTTAGAACTGCGTTTATGAGTAAATCCAACACGAAAGTAGGGCTACCGGTATCGGGGCCTTACATTTTACCTTATATTTCATCACTTAACTGATTCCTTTTCTTTGATTTGTGCAAGAACAGTCCACAACATAAAATGATGTATGGTATATGGACAGTGGATGTTCTATGCACATGACTTGTGAAAAGAGGTCATTGGTTAATTATGAAGAAAATTTTTAAGGTCATCTTTCATTTGGGAGTGATGAAAATGGAGGAAAAATTGTGGGGAAAGGCATTCTCACCAATGGAAAGTGTCATTTGATAATGTGTTCTATGTGAAAGGTTTACAATATAACCTATTGAGCATAGCACAGATGTGTGATAAAGGTTATAAGGTTGGATTTGATGATTATCATTGTTTCATCCTCAAACATAAATTTGTAATTCCTCCTTATATGATAATGATGATGGCTTCTAGAAATGAAACTTATATGAACTGAAAATGAAAGATGCTATTTCTAGAGATGGTACTTGTTTTGTGTAAAAGGTCACTGAAAATGAAACAAAATTGTGGCACAGAAAGCTTTGTCATGTCAATTTGAAGAATATGAACAAACTTGTTAAATGTGAGCATGTCATTGGTTTACCAACAAGGGAGTTCAAACTGGATGACAAGCGTGTTTCATGTCAGAAAGGAAAGCAGCATAAATCATCTCACAAAACAAAACTCATAAGCTCTATTGAATAAGTACTTGAAATGATTCATATGGATCTCTTTCGTCTTGTGAGTGTTGTTGGGATGAGGAAAAGACATAATGAAGATTGGAATCTTCTCAACCTCTCTAAAAAATGGCTAAGTATGAATACCAAGCACACTTAGGCCTCCCAGCAAGGTTTTACTTGATCTAGCAAGGTAATTTGCCTATCGGGCGAGGTCATCTTCTTGAAGTCTTCTTAAGTGTAAGTTCGAGCACACTTCACTTTGTCTAGCAAGGTTGTTCTTTAAAGTCAAGCACGGTTTGCTTCCCGAGAAAACCCTTGGCTAAACCAAGCTGATATCAAGTCTTTTGGAAGATCTAACAAGGTTTATTCTTAATAAACAGTGGTCCTGGCAAGCTTGAAGGAAGTTGATAAGAAAATATGCTAAGGACTTCTTAGTAGCAAGGTCAACTTAGAGCATGCTACAGTGCTAACATCATAAGCTACAGTGTTACCAGCACACTTTGGTTTGCTCAAATAAGTTAAAGTTAACAAATAGTTGAAGGGATTTCTGAAGATCAAGTTTGCTCGTAGGACTATATCGAGCAAAGTTTGATATGGTCAAGAAGATTGAAGTCTACTAGATGGATATTTTCTAAGGAAAATATCCTAAGTAAATTCTGATAAGAGAATTGTTCCCCAACCCAGTTTACGGTTACCAGGTCTGCTCGATGAAGACAAAAGCTGCAAAGCTTGCTCGAAGACCTGTTTACACTTAGAATCTTTTGCATTTTGTTTTAATATGTATTTTTACTATCATTAGGGTTTCTAGAAGGAATGTCAGGTGTCAGGGCAGGCCTATAAAAGGAATAATTTAGGGCATGCCTAAGATAGACGACACCTAGACCTTACACCTGATTGTGATTTTGACGGCTGATATATTCCTGTACGGATTTCTTCCTAAAGATCAAAACATTCCATTATGAAACCCTAATTGATTTTTGATTATTTCTGACATTATATTAATGCAAATCTTTTGAGTTACAGTTTTTGTTTGTTACATTTGTGTCTAGCAAGCTACATTTAGTGTGTTAGTGTTTCCGCCATTAATACTATTTTGTTCTTTCTCAAATTAGCAATTCGTTAACCCTCTTGTCGGCACTTAATGTGTGGGCTATGACATAGTGATTGAGCGATATAATCGGGACCGACAAGTGGTATCAAAGTTAGTTTCGATATTTTGGTAAAGGACTGTTGCTGATTACTATTGATTATTGCTGATTTGAAGACGATAAATGACGGCAGCTGACTACTGTTTCATTGATTAGTGACGTCAGCCAAACTGTTTTTCATTTTTCTGATCTACACTTTGTTGGAGGTTTAAAAGTGTTTTCTCTCTAGATCTTCATTTCTTTGTTTTTAATCTTGCTCTAATCAATTCGGATACATCAGATCTGAGGATTTCATCCACAGATCTAATTATTTTCAAAAGAGTTTTTTTTTTAAGTTTTTGCTAAGTTTTTCTTTATTGTTCAAAAAATATCTTATAAAATACCAAAAATATGTCTGGATATGATGAGCAAGAAGTGTCTACTAACAAAATTCTCGAATTGTACGGAAAAGAGAACTTCATAAAATGGAAGGTGCTATTTGAAGCTGCCGTCTGCTACAATGATGTAGAGATGTGGAATTCTATCAAGACTGGACCCTATGTGCAAGATGGAATGAACAACAACCCGGTTGTTGAAGCTAGAATGAAAAAGCTCGATGATAGAGCATTAGCCATGTTGAAATTGGGCTTCTCTTGGGAGATACTAACCAAAGTTGCTCACCATACAACTGCCAAGACATGTATGATGCTTTGTTGGAAATGTTTGAAGGCAATATAGAGCTAAAGAATATCAAGAAAGAAAGGCTGAAGCAACAACTTGACCGATTCAAGTATAAAGATGGTGAAAGACTCAAGTATGTATTGGAAAGGTTCTTGGCTATTGTCAATGAAATCATAGCAACTGATTATGCATTCACAGATTTGGATTGAATACAAAATTGCTTTCATCTTTGTCAAAATGATGGTATACTGCCAGCAAGTTTATTAGGCAGAAACCAAACTTTTCTGAATTGAAACTTGATGATGTGATTTGTTTCCTACAAGTAGCAGAGATAGAGATGATTGAAAATGAAATGATCAAGGAAGACAAACCATGTTTTCAAGTAACAAATACACTCATTCCACCAATGGGAAATTTGTCCGCAAAGAACAAAAAACAAATTCCAATTATTGAAGAACCAAGTGAGCATGGTGGAGATACACCAAGAAGTTTTGTTGCTGGAAGTTCAAGTAATCAAGGTGGACAATCAAGATTCAATGTCCAATTTATTGATGATAATGAAACATCCTCAATGGCCAATGGGCATACACCTTATGGGGTGGTAATGTTGGTCAAGGAAATGAATACCAAGCCTTGTTCTCAATGTTCACAGATTCATATAATGCCTTTGTTGCCAAGAATATGATCCACGCCAGTGATCAGATGACGTATAGGACATGGATCTAAAATGGAAAGCTGCTATGTTAGCCTTGAGGAGCAAGAGGTTGTTCAACAGGACAGGAAGGTCCCTTGTCTCCGTTCCTAATGAAAGAATAGGTTTTGACAAGTCAAAAGCGATATGCTACAACTATCAACAACCTGGAAATTTTACAAGGGAATGCAACCAACCAAGAAATTTCCAAAACAATTAGTTTGTACAACCAAGAAACCAGTATCAATATCAGCAAGGCCAGCAAAGAAACTTCAACAACAACTTCAACAACAATTTCCACAACCAATAACCACAGAATCACCAGCAAGTTGTTCCCCAAAACCATAATTATCAAAGAAACAACAATCAGAACCCTTCACAATCTCCTACAAACAACAATAGAAAAAATGTCAACAATCAACCCAAAAACCAAGGAAATGTGTCAATTGCTGCTCAACAAGAAGGTGGATTTGACTAGAGTGATCATGCCAATGAAATTGAAAAGGAAAATGTGGCATTCATGGCCAAAATTGAGAATGAAGCTGAATCCTCTACTTCTCATGTACATTCAAACTCAACACTTGAATTACTTGAAGCAATTGAATCATTAAAAATGGCAGTAGGGAAGCTTCAAAGTGAATGCTTCAAGAAGCAAAGCATGATTAATGTGTATGAATCAAGTGATGTTACATATGAATAGAGGATTAAAATTCTTGAGCAAGACTGCATGGATAGTTATAGAAAGCAGTCTAGATATGTAACTGACATTGATGGGTTGAAGAAAGTGGTTATTGATGAGAAAGTGAAGAATACCACACTTCAGGTTGAGAATGACTTCCTGAAAAATCTAATCTCAACTGGAAATATATGTGGGATTCTGAACAAAATCAGGGAGGAAGATAGATACAAGGTTGTTCCTCCACCTTTCAATGACAATTATTCATTTAAAGTTGATACGGAGAAAAGAGAGGCATACCTTAATCAATTTAGAGATGTGTTCAAAGATAAGAAAGAATTCATTGAAAATTATAAGTTGGTAGAAGTTGATGAAAATGGAGAACTTGTGGTGAAAGAAGATGTGAAAGAAGAAAAGTCTGTTGGTATTCAAGTTTCTGAAGATGACTTTAATGAAGAATGTTTGAATGTGGATGACTTGAGTGATTCCAGTGTTGATGGTTCCAAAGATTCAAATCCACCAAGAAAGATCCCTACTCTATCAAAAATCACACTGAAGATGAGAAAACATCATGAACAAATGAGAAGAGAACATGTGTCATTTGACTTATGTGGTGGATCAAAGGTTAGCTACAATGCTGTTAAGCCACCAAGTAAAAAAGATCTGAAGAAGAAAAGGGGTAATGACAAGAAGAAGACTGAAGAAATTGTTACAAATGAATAGTTTATTCCAGTTTATTCTATGATTTCAAGTCAAGAATTGTTTGATGTTGGTGAAGTTGAAACAATGGAAGATTATGAGAGAAGAGCACTGTTGAAAGGCAAGAGATCAATATTGAAGAATTTGTGCCTTTTTCAATAAACTTTGATGGTCTTTCTTCACAAAAGACCAAGCGAAATATTCAAGAAAGGGAAGTCTAGTGAAAGCTTTGAAGGAAAAGTATGGCGCAAGAAATGTGATGTATATGGACATCATACTGATTCATGTCATGAAAGATTCACTTTCAAGACTTTCCATGTACCAGATACTACAAAGTTTGGACAAGATTTCAGCTTCTACAAGAAGAAGTATGATGTGTATTTGGGAAAAGGGAAAAAGTGTGCAAATGAAGAAACTGTCAAGAATGAGAAGAAGAATGGAACTGTTGATAAGACAGTAAAGAATACTGTGGTTCAACAAGAAACAAATAAGATTTCAAAGAACACTCAACCAATCAGAATTATTCTGCAGAAAGATTCTAGATCAGTAAAATTTGATGAAAATAATGGATCACCAAGAAGTGAAAAGAAGGTGAAGAGAGATGTGTTCAAAAAGAAGAAGCCAAAAGAGATTAATGGTGATAAGAACTTCTTATTGAAACATGGGTTTGAACCATAAGGTTTCCATTGGAAACCTATAAATGAAACACAAGTGGAAAGAGAACCAAAGAAGTCAAGTGATACTGTTGTTACTGGTTTGAAGAGAAGTTATGTGATTGAAGATTGCAAGAGTATCATTCCTTATGTAGCAAGCACAACTGATCAAGGATATGAATTAGATGCAACTGAAACTTGTGAAGTTGTTTATGAGGACCCTAAACCTATTCCCTTCCTAATCTAACAATTGTTAATGTCACTAATGTTTTGCAAGTTGATCTAGCTTGCACTTCATTACTTAACTGATCATTTTTCTTTGATATGTGTAGGGACAGTCCACACAAATTAATGAAGTATGGTATATGGACAGTGGATGTTTCAGGCACATGACATGTGACAAGAGGTCACACGTAAATTGTGAAGAGAAGTTTGAAGGCCCAGATGCATTTGGGAGTGATGAGAATTGAGGGAAAATTGTAGGGAAAGGAATACTCACAAATGGAAAAGTCACTTTTGATAATGTATTTTATGTTGAGGGATTACAATATAACCTGTTGAGCATATCCCAGATGTGTAATAAAGGTTATAAAGTTAGGTTTGATGATTCTCATTGTTTTATTCTCAAACCTGACTTTGTGATTCCTCGAGACATGATTATGATGATGGCTCCAAGAAATGGGAACTTATATGAATTGAATATGCAAGATGCCATTTCAAGGGGTGGTACTTGCTTTGTCTCAAAATCCACTAAAAATGAAACCAAATTGTGGCACAGGAAGCTTTGTCATGTAAATCTAAAGAACATGAACAACCTTATGAAAGGTGAACATGTAAATGGTTTACCCACAAGGGAGTTCAAACTTGATAAAAAAAATGTATTTCATGTCAAAAGGTAAGCAGCATAAATCATCACACAAAACAAAGCTCATAAACACAATTGATCAAGTGCTTGAAATGCTTCATATGGATCTCTTTGGTCCTGTGAGTGTTCCAAGCATTGGCAAAAGGAGATATTGTTTATTGATTATTGATGATTTCTTAAGATACGCGTAGGTTTTTTCCTAAATTCCAAAGATAAAGCTACTGAGTTGATAAAGAATTGTGTTACTAGGATTGAGAATCAATTGGATGTAAGGGTAAAGGTTATGAGAAGTGATAATGGAACTGAGTTCAAGAATGGGTTAATGGATGAGTTTTGTAATGCAAAAGGAATTTTACAACAATTCAGTTCCCCTAGAAATCCTAAACAAAATGGAGTTGCATAAAGAAGAAACATAACACTTATAGTGGCTGCAAGAACGATGCTAAGATGCTTTTCTTCCTGTCACCTTTTGGGCAGAAGCAATCAATACTGCTTGCTATGTTCAGAATAGAGTTCTTCTCAACAAAAGTCAAGAGAAAACTCCCTATGAGATTCTGTTCAAAAGAAACCCTACATCAAGTTTCTCAAGTCATTTGGTTGCAAATGTTCACTGTTGAACACCAAGGACTATCTTAACAAGTTTCAATCCAAATCATTGGATTGTTTCTTTGTTGGATATTCAACAAACTCAAAAGCTTATAGAGTCTATGTGAAAGACCATTTGAGTGTAACTGAGTCCTCTGATGTGATATTTAATGAAAATCAGTTTAATAAAGTGGATGGAGCATCATGTTGTTTGATCTTGAGAAGCTAATCAAGTCTTTCAAGATTTATCCTGAAGACTTTGATGAAAAAAACTACAATGTCCATCTCAACTGCTGAAGCTGAGTATATTGCTGCATCTGCCTGCTGTGCACAAGTTATTTGGATCCAAAATCAGATGTTGATTATGGTTTGAATTTCTTGAACACCCCTATCTTTATTGACAATACTGCTGCATTCTTTATTGTTAAGAATCCAGTTCAACACTCCAAGACCAAGCATATTGAAATTAGACATCATTTCATTAGAGACTGTAATGAGAAAGGATTAATTGAAATGAAAAGAGTTGAAACTAGTGACAACTTGGCTGACCTATTCACCAAGCCACTAGATATAACCAGATTCCACTTTCTCCTAAAAGACCTAGGAATGATCAACTCTGATGAAGTCTGATTGATGATATGTGCTCACTGTGCTAACTTATTATCTTTTTGGTCTTGAGTGAGTTATGTTTGTGATTATGTGTGTGAATGATGATTGTGTGCTTGAGTATGTGTTTGATCTCAACTGATATGTGCTTTAAATGATTATCTGTGTGACTTAGGTTTCTTTGATACTTAGGTTTGTTATCAGTGATTGCGTGTGATATCAGGATAAGTGTTATGAAATAATCTATTTGTTTTCTTATCTGATGTCCTATTTATGTGGATAATCTGATATGGTGATAGTCTGCTTGTTTTGAAGATGCCATTCATGTTATGATTGTCTTTGAATATGTTACTTACTATTTGTTTCAAAGTGTGTTTTTGTGTTAAAATTGCATGCTCGAATGAAATGTTTTCAAGAAAATCTCTACTCAAAACGTTTTTGACAAAATAGAGCAAGTTGTTATGATGTAGAGATATGATAAGATTATTCAGTTCAAGCTTTATTGAAGCTTAACAAGGTTATTTCAATGAAAATTGATCCAGCATTTGGGAAATGATAGTACATTGATTACTTTTGCCAACCATATGGATTTAATAGGCTAAAAAGGCAATTAGTGCAGTCATTGATATGTATGGGTGCTTTCCATGATGTGTAAAAACTGAGGTGATATAAACATAATGAAAATGCTAAACATAATGTGGAGTTACATTGTTGTCTATGCATGTTCCAATATACATACTTCCGCATGATAGGCAGAAAAGTGATTATTCAGTCATTGGTATTTGGTCACCAAAAATGAATTGTCTTATAAACAACGACAACGAACAAATGTGAACAAAATTTTTATCTTTATTCAACCAACAGTTGATATATGTTCACAAACTTTGAACGAAAATCAAAACATGAGGGTTAATTATAGAACTACCGAGATGGGGGCATAAACGTAAGTCCTGTCATGTCTCGAATGAAAGGCATGTAAGTCCGAACTGTGTGGAACGTAAGTCCAACGTTCAACCTCACATATGTTTGAAGTTTCGAAAAGAAAATTCAATAAATTTAAATGTTCTGTCATTAAAAGTTTTGATCAAATATCAGGTGGTCGGAGTCAATTCGGGATGATCTGGAGAAAGCCAAATAAGCCTTGAGAATAGATATGGAGCACCATAGCACAATAAGTGTTATATATTTCTGATTTATGCAAATTAATTGAACCTTAATTTTATCACCAAAGCAATGAAATTCGTGCTAAGTCTAGACCTTCTATTAACCCGCCTAAGTTGTCACAATAATGCTGAGAATGAACTACTGAGAAGCGACTTAATCAATATGATCCCATGTTGAGATCTTTTCACAAAAGCAGAGGAAATGTTTTGGAAGGAAATAAGACTGAAATTTGATCTCATTATGCACCATTTGCTCTTAAACATTGATCTTTAATGATAAAACTATTTGATATATGGTTTAAGTAAAAAAGAGTTTCATTTTACCTTGAATAAGTATGAATATGTTATTTCGAGTAAGGTTTGATGATTGTCAACCTTTTCAAGTAAACTTAGATGTTTTTGTATGAAGTTTATCCATTTCGATCATGCTTTGATGTTTTTCAAACTTTCGTATAGATTTATTTGTTTTATTTAAAGTTTAACTCATTCGAGCAAGCTTGATGCTTTGAATATGTCTGAATATGTTGTTCCAGCAAGGTTTGATGATTTCAAACTTTCTAGCATACTTAGGTGTTTTGCTTGATTGTTTAACTCATTCGAGAAAGCTTTATGATTGTCTGAACTTATGTTGGTGCATGATGCCAGTAGTTCAATATCTCGTGTTTACGTGTGTTTGTAATCGTTTAAATTGTTTGTTTTGTGTTGAACGTGTTATTATATGTTCGCCCTTGTTTTAGGCGAACTTGATGTCAGCGAAGTTAAGACAACTTCGCCTAGTATGTTAGGCGAAGTTGTCGAGTGTTATAAACCCATAACTTCGGCTGTTTAGAGAGTTTTGGGAACGATTGGTTTTTGCAATATATCAAGTATCATCTTATATTCTTGTGTGTTTACTCATATTCAACGTATTAATCATCTCGACACTCCTATCGTGTACGTGGGGATTCCGCACCCTCGTGTTACGAGATACTCCTGTGTAGATCCGGCTGGGAACCTACAATTGGTATCAAAGCATTTTGCTCGTGATTGTGTGGTTCGGGATTATCACACGGGTGTTAAGATTGTTCCGTTAGACCATTCGCGGAACGAGTTTACGTTGAAAAACCTAGTTTTTGTCAGTTGTTCATCATCACTCATCAAATACACCTTCAAATAACCCTCTTGTCCCTCGAAATCGACCTAACTAAACCTGCAAAACATCTTTGTTCTTCTGGCAAATTTGCCGTCGCCCATACTAGGGTTTTGGCGAACATATAGGGTTTTGGCGAACTTAAGAACCTGCGAAGTTGTTGACAGCGAAGTTAGAGATCAGCGAAGTTCTTAACGCAGTGAAGTTACGAACTAGCGAAGTTGTTGGCAACGAAGTTAGAGATCAGCGAAGTTCTTGACGCAGCGAAGTTACGAACTAGCGAAGTTGTATTAACTTCGCTATTAGCTGTTCACAGAATCTTGTTTTAGATTATCGAGTCCCGTTTCTTACAACGATGACTTCGATAAACATCACTGAACTGGTGAAGATGGAAGTTGAAGCTGGTTCAGCAACTAAAGCTCCAAAACTACTTAAAGGTACTGATTTCGTTGCATGGAAGGATAGATTTGAACAATATGTGAAGTATCAAGACGCAAAGATGTGGGTATGCATTCAAGACAGGTACATTCCACCAACGTCCATGTTTGAAGGTCGTGAACAGATTAAGTAGTACTGTAAGATGGAAGATGATGAAAAGAGAATGTATGAGGCAGAAAGTAAAGCGCATGCAGCTATAACAATGACACTTCCACAAGAGATTCTTCATACTTTCAAAAAATACAAAACTTCTAGAGAGCTATGGGAAGCACTAGAGAATAGATATGAAGGAAATGTTGGGATACGTACCTCCAAGACAAAGCTGATGAAAACTCAATTCTCCGTAATCAAGTATCAGAAAAATGAATCACTTGATGACATCATCACACGATATTATCATCTGATGACCGAGCTAAATAACTACTCCATTGAAAATAAGGAAGAAGAGATAGTGGAAAAGCTTCTTGATGCTCTCCCACCAAAATGGGAGATGTACACTGTTTTGATGAGAGAAGATAAAGACTTTGATAAGATTGATTTGGAGACGGTGGTAAATAAGTTACGGAATTTTGAACTTAACATGGCTCGAAAGGAGACACCTACTGATCAGGTTCAGGATCTGGGAATGTATGGTGCTAAAGTCACCCCAAACTCAAGTTCAAAAACTGAATCCACTGCCTAATACTCAAAGGGGGAACCAAACTCCACTCCAGATGGTCATGTGATTCTCAATATGGATGGCGACTTTTGTTTTGTAGCAGGAGGTAGCAGTTCCTCTAAACCTCAAACCACAGCCGGTAATTTCTCAACCAATGCTTCTAGTAAGAACTACTCACAGATGCCTATAAGTGTGAAATCAGCTGAACAACAGTTTGCTCTTTATGCCTCCTTCATTGCATCTTATGAAAATTACATCAAAGGAAAAATAGTCGACCCTGAAACTTTGGATGAAGACTATGACCACATCAACGCTGATGATCTGGAAGAAATGGATCTGCAATGGCAGATGGCTATGATAGTAAGAAGGGTAAAGAGATTTATGAAGAAAACTGGTAGAAAGTTCGTTGGAGAAAGACCGGGGTTTGATAAGTCAAAAGTTCGTTGTTATAACTGTCAACAAAATGGTCACTTTGCTAAAGAGTGTGCAAATGAGAGAGTCGAACGAAGTCAAAACAGGCCTGCTCAACAGAATGGGGGTGGAAGTGAAAACAAGGCTATGGTATCTCAGCAAAACGGAGGATACAACTGGAATATACAAGTTGAGGAGGTGTTCGAACAGGCAAATCTAGTGAATATCGAAACTGGAGGAAGTGACAAAGAGATGGGGGAAGATCAAGCATACATGGCAGAAGTGAACGATCAACCCTCAGAGGTATGTTCTGAATCTCATTGTGAACAATGTGAAAAACTGTCTGATCAATTGAAAACATTAATTGATTAGTTTGTTAGTTTGGACACTCAATTTAAAAATTTAAAAGAAGAAAATCACTATTCAAAAACTAAAGAAAACAGTTACTCGGTAAAAATAAAATCTAGCGAAAAGGATATCAGAAGTCTTAAAGCCACTCTAGCTGAAAAAATACAAGTGATTGATCTTAGTTATGAAGTGTTAGAACAAAAGACCAAACTAATTGCTGAAAAAGATAAACAGATAGCTGATTACCAGGTAAAAGTGGTGGAACTGAACGGAAAAATTGAACAATTTAGAAATTCTTCTGCTGTGTTAGATCACATCATAAGTGTTCAACGTTCCCCGGTTAACAAAGGGGGAGTTGGATTCTCTGAAGTTCCACCACCATACAACAATAACTATACTTATAATCCTCGTAATCAGCAATCTGCGAATGTTGAAATTAGTCAGACAGTTCCAATAAAAGTTTATGCTAAAGGAACTGAAGTTAATGAGAGTGAAACAAGTAAGTCAAGTTCTAATGTCACAAGTTATGTCTCTAGTTCTATCTCGTCAAATTCGGACGAGTCGTCCGAATCGGGTGAGATAAAAGAAGAGGTTGTGTTACTAAAACGAGGGGATGACTATAAGTTTGATGAAAAGAAATCTTCCCTAAATCCGTTCGTTCCACCATATGTGAGACAAACGGATATTAACGCAACCTCGACATCTGCAACAACTTTTGAGACGAAAGTTCAAAACAGCAAGAATAGTTCGAACAGAAGTTGTTTTAGATGCAACAGGATAGAACACCTTGTTGTTGATTGTCCTCTGAAACAGAGAAAATCTAGAAATATGAGGCCTACTAAAACTGAGAATAAAACGAATACTAATTATGATGCTGGTAAGAATGTGAACACACCAAATTTCAGTCATTGGACTAATCCAATATTTCAAAGAAATCAGTCTCGTTTTTTCCCAGTGAATTACCAAACCAACAATTATAATTCCATTAATTCATGAAGGTTTGGATGGCTTCATAGCCAGTCATCAAGAAATTTTCCTTTCAGAACTTATAGAAACTCTCCTCAAACTGACTTTGGGCAACCAAGGTACTGGATGTCGGATAACAGGTTTAATCAACCCAAGACCGGATGGTCTTGGGTCCACAGATTTTAATCTATTTCTTTAATTGTGCAGGAACAGTCAAACAGGACTGTAAACAATATGTGGGTTGTTGACAGTGGCTGTTCCCGGCACATGACTGGTAACAAGAAATTGTTACGTGACTGGAAGTCTGTTCAAGGTGGAAGGGTCAGTTTCGCAGGAGAGAGTGGAGGAAGAATTAGTGGTATTGGGACTGTGACAAATGGCAGAATAAAGTTGGAAAAGGTGAATTTTATGGAAGAGTTGAAGCATAACTTGTTGAGTGTCTCCCAGATTTGTGACAAAGAATACACCGTTCATTTTACTAAAGATGAGGCACTCTTACTTTATTCTGGTTTCAAGATACCAGAGGCTTGGGTTGTGATGAAAGCTCCAAGAGAAAAGAACACGTATGTAATGGATATGAGATCAACCGAGATGACAACAGAAGAGTCATGTCTTCTGTCAAAAGCAACAAAATCTGAGTCAGAATCGTGGCACCAAAGAATGGGTCATATTCATCTTCGCAAGATGAATTACATTGTCAAGAACGGGCTGGTACTAGGGGTTCCTTTGAAAAACTTCAATTTTGAAGACCAATGTGTATCTTGCAAGAAAGGAAAACAGTACAAGAAGCCTCATCACTCCAAGAAGGTTAACTCAACTGTCAGCACCTTGGACCTACTTCACATGGATCTCTTTGGTCTTGTTAATGTAAAGAGCTTAGCATGAACTTCATACTGTTTGGTGGTAACCGATGATTACTCACGATACTCTTGGGTCTATTTTCTGAAGGCAAAAGATGAGACAGTTCAGTTGGTAATTAACTTGATTACCAAGGTGGAAAATATTGTTGGGAGGAAGGTTAAGTACATCAGGAGTGATAATGGTACATAGTTCAAAAACTATCAGATGGAGATATTTTATTTACATAAAGGGATAGAGCATCAGTACAACGCCCCATACATCCGCAACAAAATGGAGTAGCTGAGAGGAAGAATAGAACTCTAATCGAAGGCGCCAGGACCATGCTGGCGGATGCTAAACTTCCCGTGGTGTTCTGGGCTGAGGCTGTTGCTACAGCCTGTTATATCCTTAATCGAGTTTTAACTGTTAAAAGATTAAATAAAACCTGTTATGAACTTATGCATGGTAGAAAGCCTAATTTGAAAGGTCTTGAATCTTTCGGGTCCCCATGTTCGATATTAAAGACTAACTCTAAATTTGGTGAGAAAGCTGACGAAGGTATCTTAGTTGGCTATGTTATTGGGACACCCAACAGAAGAGTCTTTAATCTATCAAACAGCAAGGTTGAGGTGGTCTGTAACACTGACATTACTAGTTACAAATCACCAAGGCCTAGTATGGGACCAGCAGAGGCTTTCAACTATGATAAGCTATTCAAATCTTTTAATGTACCTTACTTGGATTTTGCAGATATTGATGAGAAAATGGCCTCACAGATGCTGTTTGATGAAGAGGAGACCATCGTACAACGTCCGCAATATAATGAAAATCCACTGACCTCGTCAAGTGCGGTTGAAACTCCTGTTGTCTCGAATGAAGATGAATTCTACAATCCGTTTCACACTCAACCTCAGCCTCACTCTGATGAACTCTCTTCAAATCTTGGGAATGATCTGGAAGTCGGTCTGGTACAGACCACCAAAATTCACAAGAATCATTCTTTGGAGAATGTGATCGGCAATCCTTCTGATGGTGTATGCACTAGAAGAAGTTTGGAGGAACACACATGTGTGTATGCAAGCATTAAAGACACGGGTATTATAAATAAGTGCTTGTACACCTGCTTCATCAGTCGGATTGAACCAAATAATTACCAAATGGCACCGAAGGATAGCTCATGGGTTGAAGCCATGCAGGAAGAACTGGCACAGTTTGAGAAGATGGAAGTATGGCAGTTAGTTGAAAAACCGCAAGAAGTGAACGTTATCGGTACAAAGTGGGTTTTTAAATGCAAGAGAGATGAGAAGGGGATAATCATACGCAACAAGGCAAGATTGGTAGTGAAAGGGTTTAATCAGCAGGAAGGAACCGATTACAACGAAGTTTTTGCTCCTGTGGCAAGATTGGAGGCAATTCGACTGTTTCTGGCATTTGCTGCACACAAAGAGATGAAAGTGTTCCAGTTAGATGTGAAAAGTGCCTTTCTAAATAATAAAGTCGATGAGGTGGTATATGTTGAACAACTTCTGGGTTTTCCTGACCCGGATTTTCCTGATCATGTGTACAAACTGAGCAAAGCACTATATGGCCTACATCAGGCACCTCGAGCCTGGTATGCAACTTTGTCAGACTACTTGCTAGAGAATGGGTTTGAAAGAGGGAAGATTGATAGTACGTTGTTTGTCAAGAGGAAAGGGGGAGATTTCCTACTCGTTCAGGTTTATGTGGACGATATCATCTTTGCTGCCTCAAGAGTTACTATGTGTCAGGAGTTCGAAGCAGTCATGAAGAAAAGGTTTGAGATGAGCGCCATGGGCGAATTAACTTTCTTTTTGGGATTGCAGGTAGATCAGAAGAAAGATGGCATGTTTATTCATCAAACGAAGTATGTTCATGATGTGCTTAAACGCTTCAAGATGGATGATAGTACCCCATTCGACACTCCAATCTGCGTCAACCACAAACTGGGTGCTGATTTCGACAGTGATGAAGATGTGGATCACACTCAATATCGGGCAATCATAGGTTCTTTAATGTATCTAACTGCATCTAGACCTAACATTATGTTTGCAGTTTGTCTTTGTGCTCGTTTTCAGGCAAACCCGAAGGAATCACACATGAAGGGAGTGAAAAGAATGTTGCGGTATCTTAAAGGAAAGCCTAAGTTGGGACTATGGTACTCGAAAGGGGGAGAACTGGATTTGGTAGCATACAACGATTCTGACTATGGAGGCTGCAATCAAAACAGGAAGTCAACAATTGGTGGATGTCAGTTTCTCGGAGGAAGATTGTGTCGTGGCAGTGCAAGAAGCAGACCTCGGTAGCCATTTCCACCTACGAAGCAGAATATATAGCAGCATCGAACTGCTGCTCCCAGGTTTTATGGATACACAACAAATGCGTGATTATGGTCTGAATTTCACTCAAACTCCTATTTGCATTGATAAAACTGCTGCTATCTCAGTAACTAACAATCCCGTTAAACACAGTAAAACTAAACATTTTGACATTCGTCATCATTTTATACGGGATTATGCTGAGAAGAAATTAATTTTGCTTGAAAAGGTTGATTCACTGGATAATTTTGCCGATCTTTTTACTAAAGCTTTTGACCGATCCCGTTTTCAAAACCTTGTTGAGCTTAATGGGATGATCAATCCCGAGTAACCTTGTTTTCTCTTTTATCTTAAAAAAAACATCACTATCGCTTAAAATTATGTCGGTTGCTTAAGTTTGAAGGACATATCCCAAGGATATGTTTGGTCCTTACATCTACGTGTAGATTATAAGGATAGCCATTAATTGGATGACTGAAAGCGACCGGGGCGGTTTATGATGGGTTTTATTCTTTCGCTTAAAATTAGTCGTTCATACTTAGTCAGAGGGACACATACTCGTATGTGGTCGCTCCGGCTGATCCACTGGATCTTCAGGATAGACGTTTACCTAAAGACTTTGAATTGATCGGGGCGTTTGAATTTAAAATTTTTTTTAGGGAGATGATATAATTTTTCAGTCTATAACTTCGCAAGAAGTTTCAATACGGTGTTAAAATGAAAATGGATCCAACCTTGGAAAGTGATAGATAAACTGATTTTGTGTGCTTAACTGGTGAAGTAATTAGGCCTAAAATACTTTAGAACAGTCATTGTATGTTATGGTAGCTTTCTATGGTGCGTAAAAGTAGAAGTGATACAAACTAAATCTTCTCGATTTACTGTGGAGAGTCATTCTGAGTTGTGCATGTCTCCACATACATCTTTCCGAATGATAGGCAGAAAATTGATTACCCAATCATACACGACCTCGTGAGTGTTCTGATTCCCGCAAAGATAGTGTTGAGTATTTTCAGTGATCCAGATTCGGGACATGCAGTTGTCTTAGATTTGTAGTTGTAAAAAAAAAACTCTAGTTATTATCGTTAAGCCTCATGAAGCTAATCTTGTTACAAATATCAAGAAAGAGGCAAGACAGAATATTTCAAAGTATAAGAAAGATCGGGAAGACGACTCAGAAGATCGACATGTGATCCTTGATTAATCAGAAACTACGAGTCGAAGTCAACTCGGGGTGACTTGGGGAAAGCCAAAAACTCTTTGAGAATAGATAGGAGGCATCACAATCTCTCATGTGATGTCCATCTAAATTTTGAGCTTAATTGAACCTAATACGTATCACAGAAGCAATGAAAACCATACTAAGTTTTATACATGCCTACAACCTGTTTCTCTATGTCGTAATACCGCTGAACATGGATCTGAGTGAAAGCCTCTTAATTAGTATGATTCCTGTTCAGATCTTTTCTAAAACATGCAGGTTTTCGTCAAGACTGAAATTTGATCCCGTTTATTCTTATTCAAATTTTTGTTATGTATTTCGCATTATAGTTTAAACTTTTAAACTTTTGGTTACTTGGTTCTTTGATCGTTAAGATTTAATCTTTTTGGGCAAAGTTAAAGGCGAAGTTGACCATTGGTCAACTTTGGACAAAGTTGTTTTAAGTTAAATAATGGGCGAACTTATTAGATGGGCAAAGTTAGACAACAGGCGAACTTACATGTGGGGCGAAGTTAAACTAACTTCGCCTCCTGGGTTTTATGAAACTATATAACATGGATCTTGGTCAAATTTTGTCAAACCTTTAAACTTCTAAACCCTCGACGAAGTTACTAGTTGAATCGAATCTCTCGTTTGTCAATTTTGTTCCATAAAACAGGTTGGTCCGATCGGAGAAACACATAATCCTTATAGTATGAGATTAATCGGTTTCTAAATTATCTTTTAAGATCTTCTTCTTGTACCAAACCCTTCACACAATGATGGTCCGATTTGAATGCAATTTTCTGTGATATTAAGCTACTTAATGCCTAAATCGCATTACCCTAGTCCTATTGCTTCTATCGGATCGGCCATTCGTTGCTATAACTGGGTATGAATCTTGCGCCGATTCGTATGGCGAAGTTAGGGTTTCAGGCGAAGTTGTTACAACTCCGCCAGTCATTTAACATCGCCTAAGCTATAACTTCGCCTGTACCATGCAGGGCGAAGTTGTAGCCTGCTGATGCACAGATCTAACTTGGCTCGTTTGTTTCGCAGAGATTGCTGCTGTGGCAGGTGCTGGTGGAACTGGTGGTGATGAAGGCGGAAGTGATAAGAGACAATTTTTTCCGGGTCACAATATGTATATCACCTTAGATCCGGATGCTCGAGGAATTGATGATTACCATGAGATCATTTCGTTTCTCATACGTTCTCGCGTCTTCCATGCTATTACTACTACTCTTCCGATCTCACTACCGAACATTGAAGATTTCTGGAATACGGTTGAGTATGACTGTCGTGTTGAACCACCTGTTATGCGTGCTACAGTTAATAAACAAGTGGTACAGTTCTAGGCCGATCAAATAAGGGTAGCTTTACAATTGGGGGTTGAGACTACCAATGACCCCACTGACTTTTCAGCCACTTTCCGAAATGGTGCTTTCGTTCGTATGGGGTACTCGGGTCCCTTGTAAGATTCTCAGAGACGAAAGGTATTTCTGTTAGATCAGTGGAGGTTTCTGATGCCTGTGATGATAGTGTGCATGTCCGGTCGCAAAGCTGGTACAGATGGTATGGAGGCGACGATGCAATCGGCTATGACTACTTTAACCTACAACAAGCCTTATAGTTTTAGCCAGATGATTTTTTATGAGATTGATAGTCAGAGACGTGCTGTTGCACGGGAAAGATTTTTGATGTATCCGAGATTCCTACAGATGATTCTGAATCATGTAGCTCCTAATCTGCCACAACGACGTCCTATTTCGTATGTGGAAAGTGTGTCTAAGAGAATCTTTGCGCAATGTAAGTTATCAAGTGCTCGTAGCAGACCTGCACGTCGTCCGAGGCACACTGCCTTGTTTGGTTATTTAGTGAACCCTGCATATGTTGCTCCTCCGGAAGATGAGTTTATGGATCCGCAACCACAACAGGCTAATATCCCTCAACCACCTCCTGTGGTTCAACCACCACCCGTGGTACCGCAAGCACCGCCTGCTGATCCTGTTGCAGCTCTAGAAGAACAGGTTGATCTTGAAGCTGCCTTTGGAGGACAAGGGTTCTTTGATATGGAACGGATTGATCCAGCTACTGAAGTTCAAGCCTCAGTAGCTGAGGTGTCTAGTGTGAATATTTCCGTGGTCTCTACATCTGTGGTGGATTCTGAGAGAACTGACTCTGACTCCTCTACTGACGATGTCGTTGAAGCGCAACAAATCCTTGCCAGCCAAGAAAGGATTCGTGGCAAGCGAAAGAAAGACTCAGATGATAGTGAATCAGACTATGAGGAGGATCTATATCGTCTGGTACGACGATCAAATAAGGAAAGGGTTGGTGAAAGTTCTAGAGTTGGTGAAAGTTCAAGGGTTGTTCGTTTTTCCCCACCATCGTTGTCCGGTATGACTATGTTACCTGTTGCTTCCACTGTCACACCACCGATAACCACAAGTGTTCCTTTGGTGACCACATCGTCATCATTTGGTACTCCTCCAACCACGTTTCAGTTTACAGCACCGGAGATAGTTTCCTTGCCACCTCCTACTCTTACTCCATCGGAGGTTGTTGCTAGATTTGTTGAGTCGACGTTGGTTGCTACTATGGGGTTACCTGTCTCCATACCACCCACGATGACTTTTCAGCCTACCTCTGATAATCTAGTTAGTTTGGGAATTCCACCGCCGTATGCTCAAGATATTTCTCACATGCGGTTCGATTTTGATTCTACTCTGTCTGACACTGAAAGGATTGCGGCTCTGGAACGGGTAGTTGCTGAACAATCACAAATCAACCTCATCCAGACATAAGCTATTCAGCGACAGGTGGCAGAAAATCAGATACAATCATCACTCCTCGTTGAACACGGTAAACTATTTGATGCTCTTAAACAGTTCTTAGCATCTCAGGGGGAGACGAGCTGCAAGGGTGATGAATTGAGAACTAAGAAGAGGCAAGATAAAGACGATGATCCCAATGCGTCGAAAGATGCATGTGGTGAGTTGCCAAGAACTGAACTGAATCTTGGGACTTCCACATCTCAGGGGGAGTCTGCTGGTCCATCAAGCAGTACAGGTGGTGACACAGTGGTGGTTGTATACAATGAAGGGGTGTTGGGAAATGATGATGATGAGTTAATTGATGATGTGTTGACGACTGATGAGATTGGAAAAATTGGGGAACAGATAGAGATTGATAGTGAGTGGAAAGAAGGGGAGATAGTTGATGATTGTGTAGAGCATGATATACCGAGTGTTGATAAGGTGAACCTGAGTCAAGATGAAAGTGTGCCAGATGAGTCTGAGTGGGAAGAACAACCGAGATGGAAAGAAGGCTGTGCTCAGTGGTTCTTCAAAACAAAGAAGCCTGCGGTACCAACAATGTTTAAAAGACTTACAATATCAAGGGCTATGCTAAGTCAAAGAAAGGTATCATTTGCTGGTTGTATGACGAACAGTTGAAGTTGTTTATGATAAAGCGTTATGATGGGATTCCGTATTTTAAGAAGGCTTTGAGATCGCTTAACACATTGCCTGAGTGTGAGGTGAAAGATTTGGCACATTTGAGATTGATTAATCGAAGTGATGACAACTTTGCAAGATGGGTTGGAAGGATTGTGTGGAAAGAAAGCGTGAAAGAGAAAAAGTTTGAGTTGTTGAAACCACATAAAGGAAAGTTAGTCGAAGACAAGGAAAGAGGAATGAGGGCTGACGGTAAGCCTTGGATGGTGATGAAATACAAGCCGATTCGGTGCTTGAAAGAGGTTCCGATGAAGATGATGCCCAAAGATGTGTTGAAGGATCTCAAGTGGTGGTATGTTGACTGCCAGACTGCTGAAGCTGTTATGGAAGATGAGGATGAACAGGAGATCCTGAGAGTGTATGATCCCATGCACCTGGTTAATTTATCTCAAGCTGATTTGCATGTACTTAATGATAAGAAGATTTTCTATATTCCTGCGTAGAAGGATGAAGCTAAGAAGTACCAGAGGGTGGTCTCTGTCTGTGTAAGACAGGTCGTTCATGCTTGAAGACGAGTGGTACGAGATTTTTGGATTACAAGACACGAGAAAGAAGATAGAGATATGAAGCTACTGCCAAGGGGGAGACTGTTGGTGCATGATGCCAGTAGTTCAATATCTCGTGTTTATATGTGTCTGTAATCTTTTAAATTGTTTGTTTTGTGTTGAACGTGTTATTATATGTTCGCCCTTGTTTTAGGCAAACTTGATGTCAGCGAAGTTAAGATAACTTCGCCTAGTATGTTAGGCGAAGTTGTCGAGTGTTATAAACCCATAACTTCGGCTGTTTTAGAGAGTTTTGGAAACGATTGGTTTTTGTGATCCTTTGAATCACGTGTTTGTTCTTGCAATATATCAAGTATCATCTTATATTCTTGTGTGTTTACTCATATTCAACTTATTAATCGTCTCGACACTCGTATCGTGTACGTGGGGATTCCGCACCCTCGTGTTACGAGATACTCCTGTGTAGATCCGGCTGGGAACCTACAACTTAAGTAAATTATTCATGTTTTATCGAGTAGACTTTGATGATTTTATGCTTTCAAGCAAACTTGACTGTCTAGAAAGTTGTTATTATCTAGCATACTTGATAATTATGTGATACATATGTAAATATGCTTTACATGTCTGTTTCGAGTAAACTTTGGTGTTTTAATTGAAATATGTTCTTGTCAAGCATACTTTATGGTTTGAATGTTAGTTTCTGAAATTATAAGTGTTTTCGGGCAAATTTTGTTTTCCCATCAAAGTTTATGTTTCGAGCACACTTGTCAACAGGTAAACCATTCCAAGCGTTCTCCAAGAATACTTGTTAATTTCAGAAAATCTCAAGCATACTTTGCTTTTCGAGCACACTTTATGTTTAGAGCATACTTGTGTATCAAAGGATAAACAAGTCTTCTCTAGCACACTTTGCATTCTTAAAAGTTTTTCGGGCATACTTTTCTTCAAGGTATATCTGAATGAATATTTGTTAACTGTTTTAAGTATTTTCGGGCACGATTTGTGTTGTTCAGATATCCGAGCAAGGTTGATAATTAGAAATGTCTCTAAGTTATTATTTTGGGATTCTTTATAGTTTCCTAGCAAAGTTGTCTATTTGATGATTTATACTTGATTATTTGTCTTGTGATTTATTTTTCGAGCAATCTTGTATTTCGAGTAAGCTTCCTTCATTTTATTTACTTAGGATTATCTCTAATTACTTTATAATTTCTGAACAAATTCTGGAACGAGCAAGCTTTGTGAATAACTTTTAACTAGCAAACTTTGATAATAAATTTTTCCAAGCAAGGTTTGTGAAATATGCTTTATCGAGCAAGGTTTTGAAAGGGAAGATATTTACTGAGATATTTTGACAGCTATTTCGCACTAAAAGACCAAATGCATTTAAAACCCACTTTCAAAAAGTATAAAAGAGGGACTTAGAAATTTTCACACTTCACTTCTCTCTCTTCCCACTATTGCATTATTCCTGCTACTCTCGTTCCAGAATCTCAAACGTTTTTTTTAATTCCCTACCCTAAATTTGTCAGCCCTCATATTCTGACTCGATAAGCATCAATTGACTGTTTTTCGACACTGATTATACAGAATTGGGCTATTAATTTCATCTTAACTAACTTCTCTATTTTTGTGTAGGTTAACAATTTGTCGAAGAACATGTTCATAAAGAAAATCTTTCTTTTCTTCATTAAATTGTTACTTATTACATATCAAAGTTACGAACTTTATGACTAATGTTTGCTTTGAATATGTTTTCGTTTGTGTATGTACATATATGGCGGTTGTTCCAGCATATCCATTTGAGAAGAAACACAATATGTGTTCTCTTATACAAGTAACCGATGATAATCGTCCAGTGGAACAAATGATAAGATGGTTACAACAATCGAACATCCGTGTTGCTTTGACAGAGAGTCCAATATATTTATAGGAACCGTCAATTGGACTTCTGGCACTCTGCCTAATTATACGAAGATGCAGGAGGTAGGCGGATAGAGGCTACCGTGGCACGCCATGAGATTATAATAACGGAACAGCTTATACGAGCAAGCTGCAACTACAAGATAATGTGGAGAACCTAATACACTTCACCACTGATCATTTGTTAAAGATATTCCAAGAGACTTTGGGATATCAGGGTGACGTCCATGAGGGACAATTCAAAAAGGGCATGTTCCCTAATATTTATCGTTTCTTGATACACCATATCGTGCAAGGGTTTGGACCCAGGAAAGGGTCATGGACTTTGGTGAGTTGTGATCTTGCTAATGCCACAGTAGCTGTCATCTTCAGACAGCCATTCAACATTTCAAAGATGATATTTGATGGTTTGGCTGCAAACTTGCGAAAGGGCGATAAAGATAAATTCTTGGTTTATCCAAGATTTTTGCAGATCATCTTCAATCGGGTGTTACCTGATTTGCCAACTATTGGCACAACTCATATACTGAAAGGTCCAAATGTGTACAAGCGAATAGCAAAGTTGGCACTCAGAAGCCGCTTTAACCCTGATGTGGAGTTTGATATTTTGCCATGGCTTTTGGACAACAATTTGGCTATCATGCATGTTCCAGATATAATTTTTGAGGAGGAAGACAGTGAAAGTGATGGTGAATTGGATGATGACTCTGATGATGGAGGTGCTGGAGGTAACGATGAAGGTGTTGGAGATGATGATGGAGGACATTTGATTGATGATGATGAAATTATTGCTGAGGCACAGGGGGAGAATTTCTCAACCCATACCTACAACACCAGCCTCACCAAATAGCCCACCTCAACAACAAATCACATCCCCACCACAACACTAAACACCATCCCCACCACAAGAAAATGAACCTTTTATCTCATCCCCACCCATACAGACCCAATCACCACCAAGCCAAACCCATAATCCACCCCAAATCCAAAACCTAGATCAAACCAAATCACAAACCCGAAGCCCACCCCTAACACAAATCATAAACCAACATAGTATCCCAACCCAAGACCTACCCTTCCATGAACCTTATATACCAGAACATATCCCAGCTCACCTACTAAACCTGCCTAATACACCCTACCAATCCCCAACCCAATCCCAAACAAATGACCAACCAATCTTTGAAATTGTCCACACCACAACTTTACCTTTAGTCCAAAACATAAACTAACTACCCTCAACTAGCACCAACATTTTTGAAAGCCCAAGCCCACCACATGAACCTATCCAACCCCATGCCAATATCCCTACCATTTTCAGATACTCCTTCCCGATCCCCTTCCCCTGGTGCTCATTTATTTAGAAGATATATGGATGAGGCAATTAAGAATGTTTATTTAAGAAGGGAAAATGAAAGTTTGAAAAAGGAGAATGATGATTTGAAATCACAGTTGGCACATGCACAACTCAGATTTCAAACCCTTGAGGCTAAGGTTGAGAAGACCTCAGCTGCACCAAAATAGGGGAAAATCCTTCTATTGTCAACATTTTGAGTGATGATATGGTAAGAGAGGATGTGATGGGGGAGGATACATTGAAAGTACTTTTTGATATGTATGGAGGAAGTGATGAGGAAGATGATAGTGAAGAGAGAAGGATCGATGACTCTGATTATGATGCAGATCAATCAGAAAGTGGAGAGCAAGATTATGATGTGGCGGATGTGATAGCACAGAAGAAGGTTGATGAGGAGGTAGTTGAGAAGGAGATTGCTGCTGATGTAAATATGGATGATGTGCAGACTGATATTATTCTAACTGAAACGATAGCAACTAATGCTATTGGAACTGAGTCTGAAACTGATGTAATCAATGAAGATGGAGGTGATACTGAGGAGGTGGTGTTGACTGAGGAAAATAATGATGATGAAACTTCAAAGAAGAAGGATGATTTTATTGATGAAGAATTGGAGGATTTGATTGATCAAGTTGAAAACTTTCCTAGTAAACCTGCTGAGGTAAGGGAATCTGATGAAGAAAGAAGGAAATTAAAGGGGAAAGCCATTGCTGAAAATGAAGAACAATTGCATCCCCTAGAAACTCAAAAGAAAAGTTCTATTGATGACGTATTGGACGTAAATGAATCTAATGAACAAGCTGCCAAAAGGCATGCTGACACTTTGAATGAGATATTGGAAAGAGAAAGGATTGCTAAATCCTTAACTGAGCAGGAATTTGTACAGCAAGAAATTCTTATGGAAGAGGCTCAAATGACCAAAACTTTGAATGAAGAAGGAGAGCTTGACCAGGAGGTGATTGAAAGCTTGATTAAGCTTAAACAAATTGAAGAAGTTGTCAACACCCTGGCCCTAGTCATCTTTAATCTAAAACAAGCCCAACCTGAAAAACAATTGGTGACTGATGAAGAGTGACCAGGATTGTGTCTAAAGCCTGGATAAAGGAGGCAGAGGAGGACTTAAAGAAAAATCCAGCTGAGTTGGATCCTAATTTGTGGGAAAATATAGAAAGAAATATTTCAGGTGAAGCAAGAGTGCACATACTAAAAGGGCTGAATATGTGGTGGAAAGTCCAAAAATGAAACAAAAGTCCTGAATATACAGTAGAAAGCCCTAAGAAGATGGAAACTCCTGTGAAGGCTGTTCCTATCTAAACTGTTAGGCTGAGCTGAATTAGCCAAGAATATAGGCTCTTGATGACTTTTCTGATGATGCTGATGACACTGTTGACTCCCCAAATGTTGAGCTAAATGATGAACATAGGAAAAGTATACAACAGAGTTCGGATGACGCTGAAATGAAGAATCCACTTATCCTAAAACTCATTAATCATGGCTACAAGTTTAATACCCTGGCTCCAATGTCTGATGAGGAGCTACAGGAGTTATTGGATGGAGAACAGTTAGACATTAAAAAGAGGATGGAAAAGAAAAATCATGACTCCCAAAAATTTAGGGCTCTTTTGAGACTACATGGCTTCTCTGAGAAAGATTTGAGCCACATGAAATTTGATGAACTCGAAAATACCTATATTATGACTGTAGAAGCAGTGAAGAAGGATGAGATGGAAAGATTGAAGAGAGAAACAAATCATAATGAAAAGATTGAAAGACTATTAAATAAATATGGTGGAAAAGTGAAGTTTCAAGTTGACCATGGAATATCTTTTGAAGTTGCAGACAGTCTTACAAAGGAACAGGTTGAAACTCACTTTAGAAGATTTTCAACGAAGGATGAATTTGAAAGATCTACAAAAAGGCCAAGAGTTGTTACTCCGGCTGAAAAAGAGAAGGCTGAAAAGAAGAAGAAATGGGAAAATGAGCAAGTAACTTTGTTTGATAGATTGTGGAGGCAAGGGGCAGAGGGGATGAAACGAAAAATCTGAGAAAATCAGAGAAGTTGTCAATGCTTGAAGCTAAAAAGAACAAACATGATCAAGCAAAGCCCTCATCATCTAAGATTCCTCATATGGTATTTGTAAAAGAGGAACCAGTTGAAAATCTTTAGCCATGGGAAGATGAGAACAAGATCAAGACCCTCAAGGGCTTGATGCTGAGCAAAGGTATAGCTGAAGATGTCTTTAACAATCTTGGCAAAGACCAACTGAAACACCTATTCTATACTGAAAAACCTGAATGGGAAAAACTGGAGGCAGAACAAAGGAAACTCTTACAATTCCAATGTGGACCAAAGGGGGAGATTATTACACAAAGATCTATCCCTGAAGGTCCAACTGATGATGAAATAATGGGAATGATTACTACCATGGCCAAAGAGGGTGAAAACTATCTGAACCTTGTAGTGCTGCCTAAAGATAAAATCATTGAAATGTTTGAGAAGAAGTATGGGCATGTGAGGCTCCCCGATGCTAAAAAGAACCTATTTCAAGACCCTCTGATGTAAGTGTCCCTATTCCGACCACCAGAGCTACTCACTAGAGACAACAAAGACCACCATCTGATGTAGACCTACCTAAAGGCACTTCTTTGATTCTCAAACAGAAACTTTAAAGGTGGTCATGAAGAGTGGAGAGTTAAAGGAGATTGTGTTCAAGGATGACTTCGCAGATTTTAAAATAGAGCAACTGGCTGAGATGGCAACTATGAATCTGTATGACTGTCATAACAGACATAGGTTTGCAGGAAGACAACAGAATGAATTATCCAAGCATCTCAGGAATGAAGCCAGGAAAGGGTTCCCAATGTTGAGTAAAAAGAGGAAATTGGAACTCTCTCAATTTGAAAGGAACAAAAGGATTAGGGAGATCAGATATGTCGAAGAAGCTTACAATTCAAAGACCAAATCCAAAAACCCTCTTGCAAATATGATGGAATGTCTGAGTATGAGGCGGCAAATGTCAAGGCTAAATTGTGAAGTCCAAAGAAATGGAAGGATTGCAACCATTGATTATCAAGACCGAGATGAATCCTACATTCTCAAAAACTTTGATGGGCTATCCTTGGGCATTATCAAAGAGGATGAAGAATTAGAATTCCTGTATGATGAAGACTTGAGGGATATAATTAGGTGGACCCTGCCCCCCAATCATCCTCACCAAAGGGAATTATTTTTGTTTAAATGGAGAGCCGCATCAGTCAAGTTGGATAGAAGACAAGAAGATTCAAGCTCAAGAAGATGACTATTTATTAGCTTAGGCTTACTTTGTAATGTCCATGGGACAGAATTTCCAACTTGTAATACTTTTGACTATGTTATGTAATTTCTCTTTTGAAATTTGATGTGTATTTCAGCTAAGTGTATGTAACCTTAGAGGTGTTTTGGTACAACTGAGGTTTTCCAATCTAGGGGGAGATTGTTGGGATGAGGAAAAGACATAATGAAGATTGTAATCTTCTCAACCTCTCTAGAAAATGGTTAAGTATGAATACCGAGCACACTTAGGCCTCCCAGCAAGGTTTTACTTGCTTTAGCAAGGTATTTTGCCTATCGGGAAAGGTTATCTTCTTAAAGTTTTATTAAGTGTAAGTTCGAGCACACTTCACTTTGTCTAGCAAGGTTGTTCTTCAAGTCAATCAAGGTTGGCTTCCGAGCAACCCCTTGGCTAAACCAAGCTGATACCAAGTCTTTTGGAAGATCTAGCAAGGTTTATTATTAATAAACAGCGGTCTGAGCAAGCTTGAAGGAAGTTGATAAGGAAATACGCTATGGACTTCTTACTAGAAAGGTCAACTCAGAGCAAGCTACAGTGCTATTAGCACAAGCTACAATGTTACTAGCACACTTCGGTTTGCTCAAATAAGTTAAAGTTAACAAATAGTTGAAGGGATTTCTGAAGAACAAGTTTGCTCGTAGGACTATATAGAGCAAAGTTTGATATGGTCAAGAAGATTGAAGTCTGCTAATTGATATTTTCTAAGGAAAATATCCTAAGTAAAGTCTGCTCGGAGAACTGTTCCCCAGCCCAGTTTATTGTTACCAGGTCTGCTCGATGAAGAAAAAAGCTGCAAAGCTTGCTCGAAGACCTGTTTACACTTAGAATCTTTTGTATTTTGTTTGAATATGTATTGTTACTATCATTAGGGTTTCTAGAAGGAATGTCAAGTTTCAGGGCAGGCCAATAAAAGGAATAATTTAGGGCACGCCTAAGATAAACGACACCTAGACCTTACACCTGATTGTGGTTTTGACGGTTGATATATTCCTGTACGGAAATCTGCCTAAAGATCAAAACATTCCATTCTGAAACCCTAATTGATTTCTGATTAAATCTGACATTATATTAATGGAAATATTTTGAGTTACAATGTGTGTTTGTTACATTTGTATCTAGCAAGCAACATTTAGTGTGTTAGTGTTTCCACCATTAATACTCTATTGTTCTTTCTTAAACTAGCAAGTCCTTAACCCTCTTGTCGACACTTAATGTGTGGGTTACGACATACTGTTTGAGCGATATAATCGGGACCGACAGTGTTCCTAGTATTAGAAAGAATAGATATTATTTAGTGATTATTGATGGTTTTTCAAGGTGTACTTGGGTTTACTTTCTGAATTCCAAGAATGAGGCTGCTGAATTAATTAAAGGTTGTGCGCTACTCCAAAGAGTATTACACCCTTGATCGTGAAATATCGATTGCTTGTTGAACCCTGTGAATTGCGATGCCCTAGTTCGATACCTGATGACTTGCCCTACTTTTTGTCTAAAGTGACAAGGATTGAGATTCAACTACATGTGAGGGTGAAGGTAATGAGAAATGAAAATGGGACTAAGTTCAAGAATGGGGTTATGACTGAATTCTGTCAAGCAAAAGGAATTCTTCAACAATTCAGTCCTCCTAGAACTCCTGAACAAAATGGAGTTGCAAAAAGAAGAAACGAAACATTGATTGAAGCTGCAAGAACCATGATAGAAGATGCTTATCGACCTATTACTTTTTGGGCAGAGCTATCAACACTGCTATCTATGTTCAAAACAGAGTTCTTCTCAACAAAAGTCAAGACAAAACTCCATATGAGAGTTTGTTCAAAAGAAAACCCTACATCAATTTCCTAAGCCTTTTGGATGCAAGTGTTCATTGTTGAATACCAAAGACTACCTGAAAAAGTTTCAATCAAAATCTTTAGATTTTTTCTTTGTTGGATACTCCACACACTCAAAATCATATAGATTCTATGTGAAAGATCATTTGAGTGTGATTGAATCTTCATATGCGATATTTAATAAAAATCAATTCAATACTGTTGATGGAGCATCCTAGTTATTTGATCTTGAGAAGTTAATCAAGTCTTTCAAGATTTATCATTAAGACTTTGATGAAACTTTGTACAGAACAAGTGTCCATGAAGAAAAATCAGAAAAGAAAGTTGATTTGGAAAAATTATGGTCCAAGGTTGCTGGAAAAAATGTTGAATTCTCTTTTGATAAAAATGCTTCAGACATTGAATCAGAAGATGAGCAAAATGATGATCTTGAGTAACCACATGTTCAAGAAAGTCCTGTCATGAATGATGTGCAACTAGATAACCAGCATGATCAAGAACAAGCAGAAAGACAATCAACTTTTGAAACTTTGTTTCAAACTTTGAACATTGGGAGTGACATTGCTTCAACATCCCAACAGAATGTTGAAGAAGAAACTGTTGTGAAAAATATAGCATCAGATCTGGTCATTGAGGAACCTGATCTCAATGATACAAATCTTGACTCAGATATTACTTCAAATCAAATCATTCAAACTTCATTTGTGGAAAGAAATCATCCAACTGAGAACATAGTTGGTGACCTTCATGAAAGAGTAACAAGAAGTGCATCTGAATCTGCAAACATTTGTTTGTACTCATGCTTCATATCCCAAATTGAACCCAAGAACATTGTTCAAGAATTGAAAGACAACAGTTGGGTAGAATCAAGGCAAGAGGAGTTGGCTCAATTCAGAAACTTGCAATTATAGGAACTTGTGGATAAGCCAAGAGGAAAGTTTGCAATAGGTACCAAATGGGTTTTCAGAAATAAAAAATATGAGAGAGAGATTGTCATGAAAAACAAAGCAATACTAGTTGCACTAGGATGCTTACAAGAGGAAGGGATTGATTTTGAGGAAGTGTTTGCACCAGTGGCAAGGCTAGAAGCAATCTAAATATTTTTAGCCTATTCTGCTTGTAAGAACATCAGAGTATTTCAACTGGATGTCAAATCTACTTTCTTAAATGGAAATATTGAAGAGGAGGTGTATGTGACTCAACCTCCAGGTTTTGAGGATCCTGAGTTTCCTAATAGAGTCTATAAATTGAACAAAGCTCTATATGGACTACATCAAGCTCCAAGAGCTTGGTATGATGAGTTATCAAACCACCTGCTTGTGAATGGTTTTCATAGGGGAGCCATTGATAAGACCCTCTTAACAAGAAAAGAGGAAGAGATTTTCTCCTTGTTGAAGTTTATGTTGATGATATCATCTTTGGTTCTACAAATGAAAACCTGTGTTTGGAGTTTGAGGAAGTTATGAAGTCCAAGTATTGCATGAGCTCAATGGGAGAAATGAATTTATTTCTTGGTTTGAAAAATTTCAACAAAAGGAAGATGGTATATTCATTTGTCAATCAAAGTATGTGCAAGACATTTTGAACAAGTTCAAGTGTTAAGACTTGAAGACTGCTTCTACTTCAACGGACACACATGAGAAGATGATAGCTGATGAAAAGGGGGAGCCTGTTGATGAACATGAATATAGAGCAAAGATTGGATCACTAATGTACCTGACTGATTCAAGACCGGACATTATGTTTGTTGTATGTGTGTGTGTCAATATTCCAATCATGTCCAAAAGTGTCTCATATGACTGTTGTCAAGAGGATCTTTAGATATTTGAAAGGAAAACCTAATTTGGATATATGTTATCCTAAGAACTATGCCTTTGATCTACTTTCTTACACTGATAGTGACTATGATGGCTGCAACATGAGTAGAAAGTCTACATCAGGTGGATGTCAATTCTTGGGAGACAGGCTGGTGTCATGGCAATGCAAGAAGCGAACAATTGTGTTAATCTCTACTGTTGAAGCTGAGTATATTGCTGCATCTTCCTGTTGTGCACAAGTCCTTTGGATTCAGAATCAACTGGTGGACTACGGTTTAAATTACTTGAACACTCCTATTTTTATTGATAATATTGTTGTTCTATTCATAGTTAAAAACCAGTCCAACACTCAAAGACCAGGCACATTGAAATCAGACACCATTTCATTAGAGATTGCAGTGAGAAAGGTCTTATTGAAATGAGAAGAGTTGACACTAGTGATAACTTGGCTGAATTTTTCACCAAGCCACTAGATAAAACTAGATTTCACTTTCTCCTGAAAGCTTTAGGAATGATCAACTCTGATGAAGTCTAATTAATGACATGTGCTCTATGTGCTAACTGATTATTTTCAATGAGGTCTTGAGAGTGAAAGTTGTGTTTATGTGCTTGATTAGGTGATTGTTAACTGCTATGTGCTTAAATTGACCATATCTGACTTAGGTGTCATTGATGCTTAGTCTGCTTTGAGCTTTGATAATGATATTTTGATAAGTGAAAAATATGCTTTGAATTGATGAATCTGCATGCTTATCTAATATCTTGAATATGTTGAATGATCTGAAAAAATGAAGTGCTTAGGACAGGATAGATTATGCATAATTAATCTTTGTTGAACATTATGTTAGTCTGATCGTGTTAATGCATGACATTTATTCTCTTATCATTCTTGAATATGGTACTTAGTGCTTGTGTAAAAAATGTGATTCTGTGTCAAACTTATATGCTCAAATCATATATTTTTTAAAAGAAGTTTTTGCAAGAAAATCATTTTTGACAAACTGAGCAAGTTGATGGTGTTGATATATGATAAGGTTATTCGGTTCAAGCTTTGTAGAAGCTTAAAAAGGTTTTCAACGAAAACTGATCCAACCTTTGGGAAACGATAGTAGATTAATTATTTATACCAATCATATGGATTTAATAGGCTAAAAGGACTATTAGAGCAGTCATTAATAAGTATGGTTGCTTTCCATGATGTGTAATAGCTAAGGTGATAGAAACATAATAAAAATGCTAAACTTAATGTGGAGATACGTTGTTGAATATGCATGTATCAAGATAAATCTCTCCGAATGATAGGCAGAAAAGTGATTACCCAGTCATACACGAGCCTGTTGGTATTTGGTGATCAAAAAAAATTGAAACATATTATGTATATGACAAAGAACAAATGTGAGCAAAAATTTTAACATCAACCAAAAGTTTATAAATGTTCACAAGTTTTGAAAGAAAAGCAAACATGATGGTTAACTCTAGAACTACAAAGGTGGGGCATCATAATAATTCCTTTGACACTTTGAATGAAAGGCCTGTAAGTCCGAACAGCGTGGCATGTATGTCCAACGTTCAACCTCAAATGTTTGAAAATTTTGAAAAGAAAAATCCATTAAGAAAATTTATATGTTCTGTCACAAAAAAATATTTTTTGACCAAATATCAGGGGGTTGAAGTCAAAATGTGGGGTGATCTGGAGAAAGGCAAATAAGTTTTGATAAGAGATATGGAACATCATAGTGCAATAAGTGTTGTCCATTTTTGTAGTATGCAACTAACTGAACTTTAAGCATATCAACAAAATGTAATGAAATTCATGCTAAGTTATTACCTACTATTAACCTGCCTATTATGTCATAATAATGCTGAGAATGAAGTATTGAAAGGTAACTTAATCAATATGATCCCATGTTGAGATCTTTTCACAAAAAGAAAAGGATTTGAAAAAAGAAAACTGAAATTTGATCTCATAATGCACCAATTGCTCTTAAACGTTGATATTTTATGAGAAAAATATTTGATGAAAAGTTTAAGTCAAAAAGTGTTGCATTTTACCTTGAATATGTCTGCATATGTTATTTCGAATAAACTTTGATGTTTTCAAACCTTCTAGTAAACTTAAATGCTATTATTTGAAGTTTTTAATGCATTCGAGTATACTTGTTACTTATTTGCTTTAAAAATAGTTTTTCATGTATTTTCGAGTACGCTTTGATGATTATGTATTTTTTAGTACACTTGGTTGTTTAGAAGGTCATTTCATTCAAATGCACTTGATATATGTGATACATGTCTAAATATGCTTTAAATATGTGTTTCGAGAAAACTTAAGTGTTTTTATTTGAAATCTGTGTTTATTCAGCATACTTTATGGTTTTGCACTTAGAATGATTAAAATGAATATTTTTCGAGTAAACTTAACTATTTACTTAATGTTTAGCTCTATCGAGTAAACATGGTAAATGTGTCGAGCATACTTGATAAATATTTATTTACGTGTTTCTTGAATATGTTTGGATACTTTCTTTGAAATTGCAAGTGTTTTCGAGTAAACTTCGTTTCTCGAGCACACTTAATGCTTTGAGCACACTTGTTTATTCTTACAATAGTTCAAGTGCTTCTCCAAGCATACGTGCAAATTTCAAGTGCTTTCGAGCAATCTTTACTCCACGAGTACACTTTATTCTTTGAGCATACTTGTATTTTATTATCAAGTATTCTCAAGCATACTTTGAACTTTTCAAGTATTGTCTAGTAAACTCTGTTTTCGAGTATACTTGAGTGAACATCTCTGAAATTTGTTAATTCTTAACATGTATAAAGTGAAATCTAGTAAACTTCATGACTATAAGGTATTCGAGTAGGGTTGACAACTAGAAATATTTCTTTGTTTCTATTTTGGGATCTTTATTGATCTCAAGTAAGGTTGCCTATTTGATAAATTATACTTGACTATTTAACTTGTGATTTATTTCTCGAGCAATCTTGTATATTCGAGTAAGATTCCTTCATTTTATCCACTAAGTTTATTTTTAATTACTTTAAATACTTGAGCAAACTTTTGGTACGAGCAAGCTTTTGAAAGTCTACTTTATCGAGCAAGCTTTTGGCAAAATTATTTAAAATTGGGTTTTTGGCAGTTTTCTCTCACAAAATGACAAAATTCATTTAAAACTCACTTTTAAATATGCACAGAGTACACTATAAAAGAGGGACTTAGAAAAATTTCCATTTCACCTTTTTCCCTCTTTCTCTCTTGCATTATTGCCAAGCTCATTACCCAGAATCTCAATCGTTTTCATAAATTCCTAACCTAAATTGGTCATACAACTATATATGACTAGGTAAGCTTCAGTTGAATGATTTCCGACACTCATTGTATGGGTTTAGGGCTTCAATATTATGTTTACCGGCATCTCTGTTTCCATGTAGGTTACTAATTTGTCAAAGAACAGGTTCTTAAAGACTATCTTTCATTTCTTCTTCAAATATAACTTTCTACATGATAAAGCAATGAACTTTAATGACTAACATCTACTTTGAATGTATCTTTGTCTGTGTTTGTGCAGATATGGTGTATCCGTTCGAAAAGAAGCATAATATGTGTGCCTTTCTCCAGGTTACAGAGGAGAATAGGCTTGTTGAGTTAATGATTAGGTGGCTACTATGCTTTAATCTTCACTTCTCATTTACTGAAAGCCCTATTATATACAGAAACCACCACTTGGATTTATGGAACTCTGCTCAACTAGAAGACGATGAAAATGGCAGACGAATCAAGGCAACTATGGCTGGCCATGAGATTGAGATCACTGAAAATTTGATACGGGCCAGTCTCCAACTACAAGATAATGTGGATGCTCCGATACACTTTCCTACCCAAAGATTGTTGAGGATATTCCAAGAGACAATGGGATACCAAGGAGATGTGCACGAAGGACAATTCAAAAAGGGAATGTTCCCTATTTTGTACCGATTCTTGATTCATCATATTATACAGGGTTTTACACCAAGAAGGGGTACTTGGACCTTCATGAGCAGAGAAATTGCAAATGCTACTGTGGCTGTCATATACAATCAGCCATTCAACTTTTCAAGACTTATTTTTGAAGGCCTGGTGGTTAATTTAAGAAAGAGAACGGATGACAGATATTTATATTATACCAGATTTTTCTACAGATCATCTTTAACATTATGTACCCTAATCTTCCAACATTGGGCATAACACATGTATTGCAAGACCCAAACGTTTACAGAAGAATTGCAAGGTCGGGGGCTACAAGTAATTTTAATCATGAGGTTGAGTATGACGTACTTCTGTGGCTGATTAATAACAATATAGAGATAATAGATGTGCCAGAGTCACCAAGGGTGACTAGCGATGAAGATGACAGTGAGGATGATGATGATCTTCTGGTTGAACAAGATGTTGAGCAAGAGGCGAAGATTGTAAATGTCAATGAGATTGTGCATGATGCGATTGCTCAAGTTCAGGGGGAGGGAACAACTCATGAAATTCCTATCTCACCACAACACCAATCACCACCCAACTCCAAACCCAAGATCCATATATCCATCCCCACCAATCTCGCCACAAACCTATACGCAAGACACATATATTCCATCCCCACCAGCATCACCACAAACCCAAACCCAAATCCAAAACCAGATCCAAACCTGAACCCAATCACCAGACCAACCTGAACATGAATCATATATCCCAGAACATACACCAGCTCATCTTATAAACCAACACAATACACCATTCCAATCACCAACACATTCCCAAACATCTGACCAACCACATATCCCAACTTTCCAAATCATACATACACACCCACCTATAATACAAACCAGAAACCCATTACCACCGACCAGTGAATACATTATAGAAAGCCCACCTCATGAAACTCACCAAACCCAAATCCCTGATCCATTTCCATTCTCACCAATAAACTCCCATTACCCTGATGTTAGACTAAGATTGCTGGACAGATATATGGATGCACTCACTGAAAATGTTGATTTAAGGAGGGAAAATGAGGAGTTGAGGAAGAGGAATATCGATTTACAATCACAATTAGAACAGACTCTGTCAAAAATTCAAACCCTGGTCAGTGATGTTGAGAAGACCTCAGTTGCACCAAAATAGGGGGAGAATTTGCATGTATCTGGTACAAGATGACACTGTGAATGATGATGTGTTAAAATCCCTTGTTGATATGTATGGAAATGAGGAGGATTAGGAGAGAAGTTTTCATGGTTATGAGGCTGATATATCTGAAGAGGTTATCCAAGAATACAACTTAAATGTAAATGATGATTTGGTGGTGGAAAAGATGGTAGTAAATGAGGATGAGAGGGAGGTTGAGAACATTGTAAATGAGGTTGAAAAGGAGACTGGTGATGTCCTAACTTAAGAACAAATAGACAAAACAGTTGAGGCTGATAATGTTACTAAGGAGATGATGATCTCAGGAGACACTATAGCTTTAACTGGCAAAACTGAAGAGTTGATTGATAATGATGATGTGACATCAAAGTTAAAAGAGGTGGATGATGAAATGAATGAACTATTTGATGAGATTGATAATTTTCCTGATGGCTTCCCACTCACAGTGGTAAGGGAAGAAGGTCCATCTAGACCTGTAACCATTGATGAAGAGAATAGGAGGATGAAGGAAAAGCAGTGGCTGAAAATGAAGACCAGTTACAACCATTGAAGCTTAAAATGATTCAATATAGTGATGAGGTCTTGTTTGTTGATGAAGCAGCTGAGGAGGCTATTAAAAGGCATGATCAAATTGTTGGAGAATGGATACAAAGGGATATGATTGCAAGATTTTTATCTGACAAGAAGATGGAGGAGCAGAGGGTACTGATGGAGTAGATTGATTTGAAGAGAAAACTTGATAAAGAAAGGGGAGAAATTGATCAATAAGTTGTTGAGGGGTTGTTGAGGTTGCAGCAGGCTGAGGAGGCTGACAACTCTCTAGCCATTGTTATATATAACTTCCAACATCCTAAATTCCCTGAAGCTAATGTAAACTTTTCTGAGGCAGAACAGACTATTCCCACAACCACGCATGAGCCTGAAGTTGAAAATGTTGATAGGCAGCTGGTCATTGATTATGATGCCAAAACCATTCAAAATGAGATGGTGAAAAAGGCTAGTGAAATGATGAATCAAAGCCTGATTGATGATATAAAGGAGGATGAGAATAGCTGGCCTACTGATCTTTAAAGATATGTGAGGAAGAGGAAAATATATGGAATAAATCAGATTCCTAAGGAAGCTCTACCAAAGAAAAAGAAGAGAGAGATCAATGTTGTACATCTTCAATCAGTGAGACCTGAGGACTTTGAAAATGAGCCCAAGATTGATGCTTTGATCAACTTATCAAGATATAGAATATGAAGCGGCTGATTCTCCTCATGTGTACATGTCTGAAGTTCACATAGAGAATATTCAAACTATGCTTGATGATGCTGAAAGGGAAAATCCCAAAATCATAAGCCTAATAAACCATGGTTTAAATTTGAAGATATGGTGTTGTTGACTGATGAAGAGTTGGATTCTCTACTTGAAGAAAAGATTAAAGAACTCAGAAAGTTAAGGGAGAAAAACAACAAGAACACCCAAAGATATCTAGCTTATCTGAGGCTTCATAATTTCTCTCACAAAAAATTAAGGCGCATGAGCTATGATAATCTTGAAGGTGTGTACAAATCAACTAATGTGAGTATTGAAAGGGGGAGAAGGAAAGGTTGAAGAAGAAAGCTGCTGATGAGAAAGACACAATTGATCAATTATACAGCAATTATGGAGGTAAATGCAAGTTTTGAATTGGTGTTGGTGTTGGTGTTGGTGTTGGTGTTGGTGTTGAATGGTCATCAATATGAGTAAGAAATATGTTGAGGAAAAATTCAAAAAAATATCAGAGAAAATTCATTCTGGATCCAGCTCTGTGAAAATAAAATCAAGATTAATGACTCTAGATGAGAAGGAGAAAAAGATGTGGGAAGAAGAAAAAGAAGTGTTGTTGGAAAGGCTAATGACAGCAAGAGGAGAGGGGGAGAAAATGAAAAATATGAGCTCTAAAGAGAAACTAAACTTATAAGAGTCTGAGCTTGGAAAATACAATATGGAGAAGGAAAGCAAGTGAAAACCAACTCAGACTCCTCCTCTGATTCAAGTAAAAGAAGAACCGGTTGAAAGAGTGAACCTGTTGCCTTGGGAAGATGAAAACATAATTAAAACTTCGAAAGGATTAATGATTAGTAAGGGTATGGCAGAGAATGTGTTCGATAATCTTGGTAAGGCTCAACACAAAGAGTTGTTTACACTGAGAAGGAGCATTGGGAGAGGCTGGAGGAAGAACAAAGAAAACTTTTATCCTTCCAATGTGGTCCTAGAGGAGAGCCTATCCAAAATCCAAGATCACCCCCCACTGAAAGACTTGACAGAGAAACAATGGAGATGATTACTACTCTAGCTAAAGAAGGGGGAGACTATTTGAGGCTGATCATGATGTCAACAGCTCAAATTGTAAATTTATTTGAACAAACTGGGCATGTGAGAAGACATGTACCTAAAAAGAAATATACTCCAAGGGTCTCCACTATAAGTGTCCCAATACCAACTACAAGATCTACACTTCAAAGACAACAAAGGCCACCAATTGATGTGGACCTACCAAAGAAGTTGTATTTTGATGCAGAAACAAAGACGTTGAAAGTGATAATGTCCAGTGGTGCTCTAAAGAATATTATTTTCAAGGATGATTTTCAGGAATACAAGAAGGAACAACTTGAAGAAATGGCAAGACTTAATCTGTATGATTATCAGGACAAATAAAGGTTTGCTGGACAACAAAGAAATGAACTTTCTAGATATTTGAAAGAACAATCTAGGAAGGGATTTCCTTTATTAAAAAAGAAGAGGAAGTTGGAGCTCTCTCACTTTGAAAGAACCAAAAGACGGAGGAAAATGAATGATAAAATGATGATTGAAGCTTCGTACAAACAGACAAATAGGTACTCAAATCCTCTAGCCAACATGAGAGAATGCATCAGCATGAGGCAGCAGATGTTAAGGCCAGATCATGAGGTCCAGAAAAATGGCAGGATTTCTAAGATAGTCTTTGAGCAAAACGACCAATCTTTTATCTTAAGAAATTCTGATGGACTGGCTTTGGGCATTATTGAGCATGACACTGATTTAGAGTTTCTTCATGTGGAGGATCTTGAGGAGATAATTAGATGGAATCTGTCTTCTAAACAACCACACCACAGGGAGATCTCACCTTTTAAAGAAAAGACTTATGTCGTGGTATTTGACAAAAGAAGAGAAGCTGGGAGCTCAAGAACATGAAGATCTGTTTATCTTTCTGTTAAATTTAATTTGTAATATCCATGACAGAATTTTTTCCATGTAATTTTTCCTTCAAGTAATGTAATTTTACTTTTGAAAATTTGATGTTTATTTTGAAAAATGTATGTAGCCAACAGGTGTTTTGGTGCAGCAGAGGTTGTTCCAATCTAGGGGAGATTGTTGGGATAGGATTATGACAAAGGAATATTGGAATCTTCACAACCTCCTCAGAAAATGGCTGAGTATGGAAACCGAGCAAAGTTAGGCCTTCGAGCAAGCCCAAATTTAATCATGCAACCGAGCAAAGTTATCTTTTAGAATAGGGATGAGATCGGGACCGTACCTATACCTATACCCGTACCTGTACCCGAAAGTACTCGTACCTAAAATCAGTAAATCTTGGTACCCATACCCGTACCTGAATTATATGGTACAGGTACGTGTACAGGTACAAGTACGGGAACAGGTAATTTGGGTACGGTACTCGATTTGGTACCTCTTTATTCTTTTTAAAAAAAAAATCTCCACTAAACTAGGTATCGGTAATGGTACGTTACGACAATCAATTATCTATAATACCAAAACCATAATACCGCAACCAAAATATAATACCAAAACTAAACATGAAACAAATCAGCCATAATATAAAATTCATTCCCTTTTCCTTTTCTTAGTTTATTGCTTCCTCAATTTCTATAGAAAAACATGAGAGAAAGTTAATACATGTTATTTAATTATATACACAATTACACATATACGTTCTAATGAAATAAAAATATACGAATACACAATATATGAATATACACATATAAATTGAGAATGAACTTATTCAAGTTTTGAAAATCCCGCTTAAAAGCTAAGTCATAAGTGTTGGAAACCTAATAAAAACCCCTACATATTCTAAATGGGTACTAGTACCCGTTACACCCGTACTTGTACCCGTACCTGTACCTGAAAGTACCCGTATCTATAATCAGTAAATTTGCGTACCCATAAGACATGTACATGTACAGGTACGGGTACAAGTACGGGTACTAAACAGGTACGGGTACGGGTATTTAGGAAAAAATGCTCATCCCTATTTTAGAAGTCTTCCAAGTGTTAGTTCGAGCAAGCTACACTTCTTCAAGCAAGATTGTTCTTCAAGTCTAGCAAGGTTTGTTTCAGAGCAAACTCTTGACTTAACCAAGCTAAAACCAAGTATATTGGTGGATCGAGCAAGGTTCAATAAGCAGTGGTCCCAGCATACTTGAAGAAAGTTTACTGAAGAAATTACTAACGACTTCCAACAAGCAAGATTCAACCTCGAGTAAGCTACAACATCACCAACACACTAACTTGTTCAAATAAGTTAACCAACAAAAGATTGAAGGTATTCAAGAAGAACAAGTTTGCTCATAGGATATATATTGAGCAAAGTTTGATATAAATTAGAATATTAAAGTCTGCTTGAAAGTAAAGCTTACTCGGAGAACTATTCCAAGCACACTAAATGGTTACCAGGTCTGCTCGACAAAGACAGAAGCTTCCTAGCTTACTCGAATACATGTTTGCACTTAGTAATTTTGTAATATGTTTGAATATGTTTAGTATCAATCATTAGGGTTTCTAGAAGGAATTTCAGGTGTGCCCATATAAGGAAACTTTAGGGCACGCCTATGACAATGGACACTAAGCGAATATTGTCATTTGACGGCTGTCTCTTTTCTGAAAAGAATATCTTTGTACGGAAAAGCTGCCACAAATACAAACATTCCACCTAGAAACCCTAATCGATTTTCTTTGTATTCTTCACAATATGAATGGAAATATTTTGAGTTAAAATGTGTGTTTGTTAATTTTTTGTCCATGTGAGCAATCATTTGAGTATCATTGATTCCGCCTTTGATATTCATCATTCTTTCACAAAAGTTGTATTTCGTAACCGTCTTGTCACACATTCGTGTTGGTTACGATACTGATTATTGTGAGCCTAAGTGAGCCATGGGACCTGACATAAAGTATAGATACAAAAACTTTAACATCTTGCCCAATGAGACAGTAAATGAGTTGTTGACTACATACTGTCATCTCCTTGCTGAGTTAAATTGTTGCCAGTTGCATGTGGATGAAACTGCTATATTTGACACTTTAAAGGATGCTTTTCCCGATTCATATGCTACTTTTGTGATGATTCTTACTAAGAATGGATTTTTCAAAGATTCAACTCTAACTTGTATGGAGTTTATTGAAAAACTTGAAAATAGGGAGAATGAAATCATGTGTCAAAGAATGTCAAAGTCTAACCAAGATCCAACTTTGTATGGTGTGCTTAATCCTAGAAACAATAGTGCATCTACACATATCACTCATTTTATACTCAAGATGGTCATGTAATTCCTCCACCTGAAGCATTTCAAGAGCCTCAATACTTTCCAAGTCCAAGTTCCTTATGTTCAAGCTCACAACGTACTCCACGACCACCAAATGTTAACATGAAAGAAGTCGAACAACACTTTGCTTTCATGGGAGCTTTCATGTCATTTTATGAACATTTGTTGAGTAGCAAGGTAGCCAGATATGACTGATGAAGATTATGATCAAATCAATCCTGATGATTTAGAGTTGATGGATCTCAAATGGAATATGGCCATGATTGTGATGAAAATTAAAAAGTACATGGAGAGAACAGGTAATTATATTCCTACAATGAGTAAGAGGATTAGCTTTGACAATGTCAAAGTCAAATGCTACAATTGTGAGGAGTTTGGTCATGTTGCCAAAGAGTGTGACAAACCAAGGAAAGAGTATCCTCAAGACAAGAAGCTAAACATAAACTCCAACTCTCAAAAGAAGTATAACAATAGAGAGTCAAAGGAGGTACCTCAAAAGACCATGGAACAAACAAAGAATAGTGAAAATAAGGCAATGGTGATTCAAGAAGGGGTTGGTTGGTCAATAAAGCTTCTGGGAGAATCATCATCTAGTGAGCAACAGCAAGCAAACATGGCTGTTATCACTAAGATTGATCAAGATTTGATTGATGACAAGAATAAGAGTGTGTAGATTGAGGAATCAGATTCAGAATCAGAATATTCAAGTGATGATCAGAAAAATATTTTCGCTTGCATGACTATAATGGAAGAGGTGAGTTTTAACTCTTTTGTTTCATTTGAGTCATTTAGTTCTATTTCATATACATGTGAGGACTCTAATGATTCACAAGTAACCGTGTGTGTTACTTGTGTTGAACATTTTTCAAAGCTTGTGAAGATTCGTAACCATAATGAAACCATGGTTACTGATCTTGTAGCTTTAAGGGATAATTATAGAACTTTGCTTAATAGTGAGAAACAGTATAAAATTTAAAATGATTCTTTAATTAAAAGTAATCATGATTTGAAAATTGATGTTTCTATTAAGAAAGACTTTATAAATGCCCAATCTGATAAGATAATCAAAGGAAGAAACAATATTATTGAACTTGAAAATGAATTAATGGAGTTAAAAAGAAAACTTGGTAATTTCATAAACTTGTCAGTTTTGCTAAATCAAATTAATGAAGTGAGTAGCAGTGATCCTAAAGGAACTAAAACTGGCCTAGGTTTTTTGAGGTTCCTCCACTATATGGAAATGACTACATTAAACTACCTAACACCGAGGATCTCAAAGAGGTAGATATTACATCTCCTTCACCTGTTGATCCTTTGGTTAAGGAAAGTTTGGTTAAATCAACTAAAGAGGATAAGGTTATTCATGAAAACTCGTTTGAGAAAAATGATATGAAATTAACTCCAAAAGTTCATTACAAGAGTAATCTTGTGTTTACTCAGAGTGATAAAGGTGGCATTGTTGAAAATGTGTTTGAACCAATGGTGGTGCACAAGAATGAAAATATATCTTTAGAAAGTCACACAGAAAGTTGTTGACATTGTTAACTCTAATAAGGTTGTTGGTTTAATTATGAGTTGAAGAAGGCTGTTGACGACAAAAAGGTTGAGCTAGTTAAATCTTGTTGTCAAACTACTAAAGTTGATGTAACTCCTGTTAGCCCTAAGTTGACTAAAAGGTCGAAGGCAACTGAGATGAAACCCAAGACCGAGGCTTGGGTTACCTCTTCAAACTAATTTCTTTACTTTACGTGTGCAAAGCTCATCCACAACTATTTCGGGTGACAAATGGATTGTTGATAGTGGATGCTCTAGGCATATAAATGTCAATCTTAATCTCCTTACAAATGTAAAAGATATTCAAGGAGGTTATGTGTCACACCCCGACTTAGGGCCTAAAAGCACATTAATTGGGCTACGTTGGTTAACTAAAGTACAAATCGAATTTGATGTTTATGTTTCGGTGAAAAAATAAATGAAAAAATCAACATTAAATCTGACCATTATATTTTAAACAAACTGATATTTCTTCTACTTTATATTATAAAATACCTCAACGTACATACAATTATGTTTATCAAGTCAACCTGATCGGGTTTGAGTTAAGCGGGTCGGATTAGTCGGGGGGTTTTTAATCTAAACTAGAACCCGGTCCTGTTGAGGTTCGAGTTAGTCGGGTTCGGTTTATTCATGTTTTGGGCTAGTTGGGTTACTCGGTCTAGCTAGGTTACTCTATATTATTAAGTGTATTTTTGTGTTTTTTTGTGTTTGTAACTTGTGGGCTGCAATAATTTTTATTCTACTCAAATTCCAATTTCTTTCACAAGTAATTAAGTATATGCAAGTAAATTAACCGAATGAACATGAATGAGGGCATGCCCTTGTTCGTTCATTTAACTTTACAAACATGAACACGAACACTTAATCGAACAAATATATGTGTTCATGTTCGTTTGTTTAAAATACGAATATGTTCGTGTTCGTTCATTTAAAATCAAAACAAACTGTTCACGAACATAAATGAACATAATTAAGCAAAGATAAGCAAACATATATGTGCATACATATATGAATACAAACAAACATAAACGAACACAAACAAACCAATATAGAACATATTAGGGTGATATAATATCTAAATGAAAATAATATTTAATAATTTTTATCTTAACATGTAAACGAACATAAACAAACTTAAATGAATGATCATAAACGAGCATTCACGAGCATAGATAAACGAATGAAGCATGTGTTCAATTCATTCGTTTGATTAAATGAATCCCGGAAAATTGCTAAGCACGAGAAGGCATGTGTCGAGAATCAACATGCCTTCATTCCTTTTACTTTTAATACATTTGGGTCCCTTGCTCCAGATGTCGTTACATTTTTTAAAAGAGTTCAGCGGACCATCCATAGTAACATATCAACGCCGAAGAAGTGTAACTTCGTTTTTAGTATAATCGGATTTGTCATTCAAAAGGAGGTCATGACTCACCTTGTTGTCCAATTACCTGCCTCTCTATTGTAATTGGCTCCTTTTATGAAGTTATATAAACGGGAATCTTTTGGTAAAAACAATAAACGTACACAATATAATAAACTTATCGTCGAACAGTTCACGGACATACAAAATAATTAACTCCTCTATAAAACTTCCAGCATGGAGGTTTTAGTGCTTATTTCACATTTGCATCAATATTCTGTTTAACCCATATTAATGTTGCAAATATATGTTGCATGTTTGGCTCTTACATGATAAGAGGTGCTAGATAATATTCAAAACAGTGAAGACTATGTATTTGTGTCCGTTTAATAGCACCAAATCTGTAAACTCAATCTCTTAAGTCATTGAAAACTTGAAACAACTTTTTCTGCTTAAAACATAGCCTTGCAGCTCAGTTAACACTATAATAAACTTGCAACCAAATGCCACTTATCACCTTTAAATTTTTTTTAGTAAGGCTTAAGGTGACACATAAGCAAACATGAAAACATATATAATCTAAATGACACACCCGCATTGCGGCGGCGTTAAACCATTAAGAAAAATAACCCGTTTTATCAACACACAAAAATTGATCTGTATAACCAAGAATCAATACATACCGGCCCATGCATATAATCATCATAGCCTTTATTATCCAAAACTGATGTATAATGAAAACTAAAAAACCAACGACCAAACAAAGTTCGTCTTTGAGCTTCAGATGGCTGCATGAACAAATCGCATAAAAAATAAACATCTACCGACAACATACAAAGTAGAGCGTAAGCAAATCATATATCATTAAACTAACCAACAGCACATAAAGAAGAGTAAAACCAAATCAAATATACACTAAACTTCGCAAAATATTGACTCAAAACGAACGATAAGCCAAACTAAATAACTTGATGCATGGTTGTTAACCGATGCTCAGATCGGCCACATGGCTGCAAGTCTGCAACATAGGTTGCCGCTTGAAACCAGAGCATCATCACAGCCATAAACCATAGAGAATAAAGAAAAATTCACAACAAACATCGCCATCGGGCACCCAACATAGACCCCGCCAACTCTATCAAAAGTAATCGAGTTACCCTTAACGTGAACAGCAATCAAAGCCCATTGTCGCCCAGACTTCCTAAATGAAACCTGACAACAGTCAAACATGGTTGGCGCCACTAGCGACCATGGACGGCAAAGTTGCCGACATCGGCGAACATGAAGATTCGAAGAGCAAGCAAAGTCCATAATCAGACCACTACCATCATGAGATAACCATAAATAACATGCCACCCCCCACCCCGTGTTAGACGATTTGGGGTTTTTAACAAAAACCCTTAAGAACGCCACCACAACATCGGAGTAACCCTAAATTGGGGATTTATTTATATATTTACATTTTCGTCAAGGCTCAAATAAATTATTTTGGGAGTTCATAATAATGAAGCTTCTTGTAAAAGAATCATACCTATGAAGGATGCCAAAAGAGAATAGAAATTCGACCGACTCCGACAAAATTCATCGATAAAGTGACCATGAAAACAGTGTCATAGCCACCTCAGTCCACCACCAAGGCCACAGTCTGCCATCCCAAAAATTCAAGATGACATAAGCAAAAACTTTCTTTTCATTTACCTTTCTTTATATAAATGAACTCGGGAACACATAAAGCAAACAATCAAGATGACATAAGCAATATGTGATTTAGAAGCGCTAGGTACAACCAGATATGCAAAGACTTAGATGAAAATGTAAATATATAAATTAGATTAACGCTGTTAAACTCATTTGATTACATAAGCTCAAACCATTAATAACGATATGGTTTGGTAATATCATTAAAACCAGACTGTAAACACTCTTAGTTTTAACACATTGAACTTTTCTGGATATCTCATGCTTTAAATCAAATATTTAAGTGATTCTAATTGTCATATTATATCATCCATGTATATATTATATAATATAAAAAGAACTAGAGAACATATGTTAAAGCATTCTCAGCCTATTCTTTATCACTAAATTAAAAATTATACTAAAACACACTACATTTACACTCTTCTTTACGATTAAAGAATAATGTTTTATACATATATCATTACCATTTTTTTTTCTTTCACTCACAACCACTTCAAAATATATTAAAAAATTATAGAGGATAAACAATAGATTTTCAAACATACAAAAAAATCACTACATTTTCTAAAATATAAAAAAAATTCACTCACAACACCTTAAATCACTATCTAAATATAAAAACACATCTCACATAATATAAGGGGTTTAATGAAAATGCTCTTATCTTATTAGCACTTCAAAGAATGAGATTTTCCGACTCTCTTTCTTAGTAAACTAGGGAAACTAATATAAACACCATCCTTAATGGGGCACTACAAATGTTTTGAGAAAACTAATAAGTTAAAAATTTGTTTTCAAACTCAATCCCAAACAAGTACATTATATTTCTTTATGTTTTTTAATATATTTTTCTAAGGATCCCTCTTTTAGTATTAGTTAATTTAATTATAACTATCTATTTTATTTTCAGTATTATTGCTTTATAATTTAAAGTAAGAGGGGGCGAGATGGTGCGAGAGGAGGCCGGCATTACGCGTGATGGCTCATTGCACACCGTCGTCGGTTCCCCATCACGCGTGATGGGAGTGGTGTGCGTGATAGCCATCACGCAAGTGAGGGGTGGAAATCGAGGAAAATGGAACGTTTGAGAGGAGGAGCCGTTGGAGGGGAGGGTGTGGTGGTTGGTTGGTTGGTGTTTGGCCGGAAAAAGGTCCATTCCGATGATTTTTTCTTGCCGGATCTCCGGTGATGAACGGATCTGGTGGTTGGTAGTGTCGTCGGGTACGGATCTGGTGGTTGGTTGGTTGGTGTTTGGCCGGAAAAGGTCCGGCGATATGGGGTGAAGGTGGATTTGGGGTTTTGAGGGTGTTTATGAAGTGGATTTTGGTTGGATTTGAATGAAACCCAGTATTGATGAAGTTGTTCTTCAGGATGAGTGAGTTATTTTGGCCGGAAAAAAGTCCAGTGAAGGTGGGATGATGGTGGCCGGAAAATTGAAAATCCACCACACCACACCACCCCCCCCCCCTACCAAATTCCATTAAAATGTGATGGATTTGGGGTTGGTGATGTGGCACATCACCATTGGGTGTGGTGTGTAAGGATCCCTCTTTTAGTATTAGTTAATTTAATTATAACTATCTATTTTATTTTCAGTATTATTGCTTTATAATTTAAAGTAAGAGGGGGCGGGATGGTGCGTGAGGAGGCCAGCATCACGCGTGATGGCTCATTGCACACCGTCGTCGGGTCCCCATCACGCGTGATGGGGGTGGTGTGCGTGATAGCCATCACGCAAGTGAGGGGTGGAAATCGAGGAAAATGGAACGTTTGAGAGGAGGAGCCGTTGGAGGGGAGGGTGTGGTGGTTGATTGGTTGGTGTTTGGCCGGAAAAAGGTCCGTTCCGATGATTTTTTCTTGCCGGATCTCCGGTGATGAACGGATCTGGTGGTTGGTAGTGTCGTCGGGTACGGATCTGGTGGTTGGTTGGTTGGTGTTTGGCCGAAAAAGGTCCGGCGATATGGGGTGAAGGTGGATTTGGGGTTTTGAGGGTGTTTATGAAGTGGATTTTGGTTGGATTTGAATGAAACCCAGTATTGATGAAGTTGTTCTTCAGGATGAGTGAGTTATTTTGGCCGGAAAAAAGTCCAGTGAAGGTGGGATGATGGTGGCCGGAAAATTGAAAATCCACCACACCACACCACCCCCCCCCCTACCAAATTCCATCAAAATGTGATGGATTTGGGGTTGGTGATGTGGCACATCACCATTGGGTGTGGTGTGTAAGGAGATTTGCATTACTCCTTCCCCCCCCCCCCCCCCCCCCCAACTAGAGGTAATTACAATCTTATCTTATTTTAAAAAACTGTTTTACAATTTGTAAATCTTAATCACTAACAGTCTAATTTAATATTCTCTTCGTCCCATTTTAAATGTCATGGGACCCAAAACACACAAATTAAGAAATGTTTAATCATTTTATTTTATGGGCTATAAAACGACCATAATGTTCTTTAAGTTATTATGTTTTGTAAAATGAAACATCTAGTATATGTAATAATAAGGGCACAATTGAATTTATATGTATAGAAATAACATTTAAATTGGAACAACCAAAAATAAAAAAACTAGACATTTAAAACAGGACGGAGTAAGTATTTTTTTTACTCAACACGTATAATACACGTTTTTCTAAACATAAATAATCAACAACCTTGAAACAAAGTTCTTACAAAAAAAATGCAATAAATATTTATTCAATATCACTAACTGAAACTATAGAATGTAGATACACAGCATCACATTTTAACACAAAATCAAACAACTAAATCCAAATTACAAAAAAAAAATTAATAAAATAAACACATAATGTAAAAATCAAATACATGAGTTGAAACAAAACAAATCTCTACATGATCTAAACCCCAAACAAGAATGCAAACAAGATGGCAACCACGGAGGCCACAACGGTAGGAACAAAAGCAGCCGCGTCCGAAGTCGGGGCAGGCGCAGGAGCCGTCTGAGCACTGACATTACTCACGGCCGTGACCGCGAGCAACATGACAATAACTGCTGCGAAAATATTCATGTTATATGTTATCATGTGAATGATTATTGCTGTGAAATGAAAAGGAATGAATATGAATGTGTGAAATTGTGAAAAGGGTGAGTGGGTAAATATAGAATGGGAAATGCGGGCAGGCTGCCCGGGAGGACCACCATGTTCGGATATAATGATCGTTTGGTGACAGGTTGTTTTTGCCATTACAGCTGTTGCCAGCGCTTTCATAGCTTTTTCATGGGCTCCATTTATGTTGTTCTTGTGTCTTTTTAACTTTTACCGCCATGTTTATTTAATGTAATTTGAATTCATAGGAAATATAGTTTTGTAAATTGTTAAGGGCTTATATTATGCATTTATGTTAAAATGGGTCTATTCAAAACTGGTTAAATATTTAAAATAGTTTTGTGACGACAGACGATAGGTTATGTCCAAAAATAGGTTTGGGTTAAAATGGATTCACGTGAGAACCAATCGCTTTATAATAGGTTCATTTTGGTTCGAGTTAAAACGAGTTATGATCAATACAGTCATGTCCAAAACAGTTTTGGTTCAAAATTGGTTATGACCAAATATAAGTTGGGATTAAAAACTGATTCACATCAGAAAATCTTGCTTTATAACATGTACAATATTATTCTGGTCAAAACGGGTTGTGGCCATTACAGTTTCAAGTTAGAATAGGTTACTCCACATCAACCACGGTTCAAAAAAAAACCACATATCTCACAAATATGACGTTGAAGATGATCTAAACATAAACTTGAAGAAAACGATTTTATTACTTTTTTAACCTTTTCCCCAAGGAGGTCTACGTAATTGGTAGGGTGACTAATGGCGGTAAGTTTTAGTTAGCACATTTAGCCGTAAGTACTAGAAGTGGTAATGTGAGTGGTATGGGCTAGATTTGAATGATGGATTAGAATGGGTATGGGTTAGGATGGGTATAGGTTACGGGTTAGGATGGGTATAGGTTACGATGGTTTTTAAAATAAAGGGTTAGGATGTGTAAAGTTAACTCATCTTAACCCAAGTGAATTTTAAAATACAAAAGGGTTTTAAAAACCCCTAAAGAATTAATAAAAAAAATAATAACTCAAAATATAAATCAAAAACGCAAAATGTAAAATAACTAAAATGTTTCTCCCATCGTCCTCGTTCATTAAAAAAAACCCCGGTTTTGTATCGGTTCAGGTTCGATTTTTCGTTTTTGTCGGTTCGGTTTTGTTTTTTTTTCATTTCGTCAGTTTCAGTATCTGTTCGGTTTCGATTTCTCGGTTTCTATTCAGTTTCGAGGGTTTGTTTAAAATAAATTTGGATAGAGTTTGGTTTAGTCCATTCTAACTCAACCAAAAGTCAATAGCATTTCCCTAACCCATATTGACCTCCTTATAAAATTCTTTGATCCATCCTAACTCATTCAAATTGTAAAAATTATCTATGTTGACCCAAAACAACTCATTTGGGTTTGTTTTGCCACCCCTAACTATAACAGTAACCGATAGCCTCGGTTACAAGATAGACTTAGCCATAACTGAAACCTAATCTCAGTTATGGTTTATTGGTTATAATATCGATTAATGGTCGTTCATGGGTCCGTTTTGGGTAATAACCAAAAATCTGTCTTGGGCCCAAACTGCCCAAAAATGTTAAATGTTGTTAGGAAAGGAAAACCAGAATATTTAAAAGTAAATTAATGGTTGCTTGGATGAAACGCGCAAACTACAAATGTATATGTTCGGTTACGAGATACCATTAATCATAGCCATATCAATTTATCAGTTATCGGGTGACTCGGTCTGGTGACAATCTAGTTGGTTATCAATCAACAGTTAAAAGTATGCCCACCCCTATCTAGCTTAGCAATATTAAACATGTGTAGTACTAAGTGATGCCCGAAAATTAGAGAAAACCAATATCACGGCCGTTTCCCACAATGAATCCGATATCATAGTATGTAAAAATATATAAAATAACATGATTTTTAGAGGGTTGTGTTAGAGACACCCTAAACACCCCTAATAGGCGGCCTAGAGTGCTACAGACGGCTTATTAAGGGGTGTTTGTCTTATATGATGTACTTGATAGGCGGCCTATAGTGCTAGAGGCGGCCTATTAAGGGATGTTTGTCTTATATGTTGTACTTGATAGGCCGCATATATAGCTATAGGCCGCCTATCAAGTACAGTTGACATCATTGACTGGTAAAGCTGTCATATCGTACCATATAGGCCTCCTATAGCTCTATACGCGGTCTATTGGTCCATTTTAAATAATTAAGCTCACTAGACTCCCCCTTTCTTCACTTTATTATATATATTATACATATATACATGCAACAAACTTCACCAACACCTTTCGAGAGTCGAAACCAAAAAATAAAATGTGGTGGTTCGACAATATGTTTCCTGACAACGAGGAGGAGCCGGGATACGCACCTAACGATCAGCCTAGCGCGTCGGGATTACTTGATTTGAACCAAGTTTCGTTGTATATTGATATAATATAAATTTGTTAGTTTGTTTATAACTATAAGAAGTTACCATTACGTTTGTTAGGAGTATCATCATTACGATAGTCGGGCTGAACAGTCTTATGATCAGCCTAGCACGCTCGGGCTACCAAATCTAAACCAGGTAATATATGTTTAATATAAAGTCGTTATTTATTTTTAACTAATATATGTTAGTGTTACGTTTTTCAGGAGTATTTCGCTTACGAGAGTCAATCTGAACAATTTTACGGTGAGCCAATGTACCAGTTGCCTGTTGGTGGGTCGGATTTTGGAGACCAGTCGACTTCTTCGTACCACGTACCAGTAGAAGTTTCACCGTATAATGAGGGAAACGAACATGCCGGGTGGAACCCAGATGATAAAGATAATTACGATGATGATTATATACGCGAGCCGACGGTTTCGTATGAAACAAATAATGTAAGACATCATATGTTTTGTTTTAGTATTTATTATTTTCATTATTGTTTCGGTCAAAAATTGATAAAGCAACTTTTGATCAAATTAGTGTGTGAGGTGAAGTGCTTATCGATAATAAGATCGAACACAAAGATATGATTACGAGGGAAAAAACCCTTGATTATGATAATCTTCGTTTCGGTCAAGATTTTACAACTTAATCCTTAGTCGAATCGCTTCGGTTAAGGATTATGAACCTAACTTTTGGTCGAATTAACCCTTGATTATTATGATCTCCGGCACAAAAAACTCCGGACGGTGAAAACTATCACCGTCAATATTATTAATAATAAAATCAGTGATTACAAAGGTTGGAGCTGATAAGTGATCGTGAGCTAAGTGATACAGTGAGTACTAGCAGCTAAACAAGTGAATTGTGTGTGAACTATCGATATTATCAGCTCAATATATAATAAGAGATTTACAACTGATATCCCGATTATTCCGGAAACCCTAGACTATTTCTTCCACTTATCCCTTGCTGCCCACATTTAATTTGACGAAGTCTAAGCACTAGTCGTTGCAAACCCACGTTCATATTAGCATATTAAACACGTGGTCTTATCTGCAAAACAAATAGACAGCCGGATATCCCGAAGTATAATCCTCAGAATACTTGTATCGGCAGGATAGGTTGAAATCCCTAACTAACTCTCCGAGTATCCCAGAACAGAAAGAGTCTTCCAATATAGCCGTTGGGGAACTCTTCTTTTGAGTCTATCCACGTTCTTCAATGTTCATCCCACGTATTTGACCGATTCTTTTGGGAGTTACTCATCAAATGTGGTCCCACACATGCTAATATTAACTATAGTGCGAGATTTTAGCATAATAATCAATATTTGACCATAAATCATTACTTGGCCCTTAATGCTAGAGGTTATAACTCATTCCACGCGTTTTATGTAACCACCAACTGTGTATTTCGCATGGAGTAAATCAACAATTAATATCTGCAATTATAAATCAACACCAAGAGAGAAATATCTTTTTATTAGCAATAATACTCAGGATACTAAACTTATTAAGAATCCTGAACATATTCGGAATCCTGAGCATAGATCCAACTATAAAATTTAGGCCCTAACAATTGTCCCCAAAATTTGACAGCTGCTTTTTACCAATTTCAGCTGTTAAATTTTTTAATGATAAACTGTTTTCCATGTAGCACCAAAATTTTATGATTTAGCACCGACTAAAGTTGACATCATTATGAGAATAGATCATTCCTTCGAAATCCCTGTTTATTAAATCTTTAGAGAAAAAATTGAGTTTATTAGGAATGGAATTCTTTAATAACAGTTTAAGCTTAATTCAATAAACCAACATCAAGTCATAAACTTTATCTTGTAAATAATACAAAAGATAAAATATTCACAAATAGTAAATCATACCAGAATCATACGTCAATTAACCTGGATATTGTATAAACCATCTTATTCTCACAATAAGATCATTGTTTAGAATGCTCTTCAAATCCTGGGGATATAGCAATATAATTGTAATATTAGTATTATCCTGCTAATACTTTTAGAAATTCTGGCGACAAGGCCTAAATAAACTGGCGACAAGGCCCTTTAGAAGAGATGAAAAATCTCTTAAACCATTAGAAACGAACTTGCGACAATGCCTTTTAGAAGAGATGAAAATCTCTTAAACCTTACGAATGAACTGGCGACGAGGCCCTTTAGAAGAGATGAAAATCTCCTAAACCTTAGATTATGGTACGTCTACCATAAACTTGAGATTCAAACCAATAGCCGAGGATAACGAGGTAACAAGTCACTATATTTCATGTGTTGAGCCCGCCTCTCGAACTAAGGCCGAATAAATCTTACGCTACAGGCGACTTTAAGAAGAGATGAAAATCCCTTAAACCTCGAGATTCAAACCAATAGCCGAGGATAACGAGGTAACAAGTCACTATATTTCATGTGCTGGCCCCGCCTCTCGAACTAAGGCCGAATAAATCATGCGCTACAGACGACTTTAAGAAGAGATGAAAATCCCTTAAACCTCGAGATTCAAACCAATAGCTGAGGATAACGAGGTAACAAGTCACTATATTTCATGTGCTGGCCCCGCCTCTCGAACTAAAGTTGAATAAACGTGCGCTACGGGCGCCTTAAGAAGAGATGAAAATCCCTCAAGCCTTAGAAGAGGTGAAAACCCCTTATACCTTAAGAATAAGCTGGCGACGAGGCCTTTAGAAACTGGCGATGTAGGCCCAAGTTAATTTCGTTCCTCATATCTACAAAACAGTCAACTCTAAGTGAGGGGTGGGTGTTAGCCTTGCTAACACCCCTCCGATGCTTAAGTCAGTATCTTGTTTGAAGAATAATAATACTAAAAATGAAATAAAAGTATAAGTTTGAGTACATACCTTGACTGTTTATTATAACAGTTATCCTCGGAATAGAAGTCTTACATGAAATATTTTTTGAGATGTATAGCATTCCAAGCCCTTGGTAGTAAGTCACCATCCAAAGTAGACAATTTGTATGCCCACTTTCCTGCTTCCGAATCAATCAGGTAAGGACCTTCCCACTTTGGTGCGAGCTTCCCATCCGTAGGATTGGTAGTATTTTGAAAAGCTTTTCGGAGAACCAAATCCCCTTCTTGAAACCTTCGAACTCTGATATTCTTGTTGTAGGACTTTTCTATCTTCTGTTGATAAGAAGCCATTCTGATCTTTGCCAAATCCCGGAGTTCTTCCACCGCATCTAGATCTTCAAGTAGACTTCGAGTGTTATCTTCGGGATTTTTATGATTGACTCTGGCCGTCGGGATAACCATCTCTGTGGGGATAACTGCTTCAGCTCCAAACACTAATGAGAAAGGAGTCTGACCAGTAGCATTCTTCTAAGTGGTTCTATTTGCCCAAAGAACGAAAGGTAGTTCCTCGGCCCACTTTCCTTTCTTAGACCCCAACTTTTTCTTTAGGTTATTGATGATGATTTTGTTGCTTGATTCGGCCTGTCCATTAGCTTGAGGATGGACAGGTGTTGATGTGATCATCTTGATTCCCTAACTGGCACAAAAGTTAGTTGTTCTCTTGCCGATGAATTGCGAGCCGTTGTCACATACTATCTCTGCCGGAATCCCAAATCTGGTTAGGATATTGCGCTTGATGAATGAGATAACTTCTTTTTCTCTGACTTGAACAAAGGCTTTCGCTTCGATCCACTTCGAGAAATAATCTGTCATAGCCAACATAAAGACTTTTCCTCCTGGGGCTCTTGGTAATTTCCCCACGATATCCATCCCCCACTTCATGAAAGGGCAAAGGGATAAAATAGGATATAATGGTTCTGCTGGCTGGTGCAGAATGTTGCTATGTCTCTGGCATGCATCACATTTCTGAGAATAATTCATAGCATCCCTCTTCATCGTTGGCCAGAAATACCCCGTCATCGGGATTTTGGAGAATAGAGCTCTACCCCTAGTGTGATTCCCACAATCTCCATCATGGATATCCTGAAGAACTTCTTGAGCTTCTGTCTTCTCCAAGCACCTAAGATATGGTCCTACAAAAGATTTTCTGTATAATATATTATTCATATAGTATATGGGATTACCTTTGTGCGAAAAGCTCTTGGGTTTTCATCCTTGGAGATAACTCCATCCTGAATATATTCCATGATTGGGATAATCCAAGAACTTTCACTATCCTCAGGATTATTGGCTCCCACATCTTCGTCATCTCTTGATATTTCATTGACACCTTGCTCTTCTATTGCTGGGCTCAGGATATGTACGATAGGGATCTTGACACCTTCTGGTATCCTGAAGGATGAAGCTAAATATGCTAGGGCGTCTGCTTCAACATTCTCTTCCCTAGGTACCTGCGAAATATCAAACATTTCGAAACACTTTGCTAGTTTTTTACTAGCTCTAGATATTTCATTAGTCTTTCTCCTCTAACAGTGTAAGAACCATTAAAATGATTAGTTAATAATAATGAATCAACATGTACTTGAATAAACCTGATTTTCATGTCTATTGCTAGTTGTAATCCTGCTATCAAAGCTTCGTATTCTGCCTCATTATTTGTGGCTTGAAATCCGCAGGATATGGATTGAGGTATAACGTCCCCCTGTGGCGATTTTAGCAGAATCCCGAGACCTGTTCCTCTAACATTTGAAGCACCATCAGTGTATAGAGTCCACTTATCTTTGGTTTCTTCAAGTTCACATTTCTGAGAATAATTCATAGCATCCCTCTTCATCGTTGGCCAGAAATACCCCGTCCTCAGGATTTTGGAGAATAGAGCTCAGCCCCCAGTGTGATTCCCACAATCTCCATCATGGATATCCTGAAGAACTTCTTGAGCTTCTGTCTTCTCCAAGCACCTAAGATATGGTCCTGCAAGAGATTTTCTGTATAATATATTATTCATATAGTATATGGGATTACCTTTGTGTGAAAAGCTCTTGGGTTTTCATCCTTGGGGATAACTCCATCCTGAATATATTCCTTGATTGAGATAATCCAAGAACTTTCACTATCCTCAGGATTATTGGCTCCCACATCTTCGTCATCTTTTGTTATTTCATTGACACCTTGCTCTTCTATTGCTGGGCTCAGGATATGTACGATAGGGATCTTGACACCTTCTGGTATCCTGAAGGATGAAGCTAAATATGCTAGGGCGTCAGCTTCAACATTCTCTTCCCTAGGTACCTGCGAAATATCAAACATTTCGAAACACTTTGCTAGTTTTTTTACTAGCTCTAGATATTTCATTAGTCTTTCTCCTCTAACAGTGTAAGAACCATTAAAATGATAAGTTAATAATAATGAATCCACATGTACTTGAATAAACCTGATTTTCATGTCGATTGCTTGTTGTAATCCTGCTATCAAAGCTTCGTATTCTGCCTCATTATTTGTGGCTTTAAATCCGCAGGATATGGATTGAGGTATAATGTCCCCCTGTGGCGATTTTAGCAGAATCCCGAGACCTGTTCCTCTAACATTTGAAGCACCATCAGTGTATAGAGTCCACTTATCTTTGGTTTCTTCAAGTTCACATTTCTGAGAATAATTCATAGCATCCCTCTTCATCGTTGGCCAGAAATACCCCGTCCTCAGGATTTTGGAGAATAGAGCTCTACCCCCAGTGTGATTCCCACAATCTCCATCATGGATATCCTGAAGAACTTCTTGAGCTTCTGTCTTCTCCAAGCACCTAAGATATGGTCCTACAAAATATTTTCTGTATAATATATTATTCATATAGTATATGGGATTACCTTTGTGCGAAAAGCTCTTGGGTTTTCATCCTTGGGGATAACTCCATCCTGAATATATTCCTTGATTGGGATAATCCAAGAACTTTCACTATCCTCAGGATTATTGGCTCCCACATCTTCGTCATCTCTTGATATTTCATTGACACCTTGCTCTTCTATTGCTGGGCTCAGGATATGTACGATAGGGATCTTGACACCTTCTGGTATCCTGAAGGATGAAGCTAAATATGCTAGGGCGTCTGCTTCAACATTCTCTTCCCTAGGTACCTGCGAAATTTCAAACATTTCGAAACACTTTGCTAGTTTTTTTACTAGCTCTAGATATTTCATTAGTCTTTCTCATCTAACAGTGTAAGAACCATTAAAATGATTAGTTAATAATAATGACTCAACATGTACTTGAATAAACCTGATTTTCATGTCGATTGCTACTTGTAATCCTGCTATCAAAGCTTCGTATTCTGCCTCATTATTTGTGGCTTGAAATCCGCAGGATATGGATTGAGGTATAACGTCCCCCTGTGGCGATTTTAGCAGAATCCCGAGACCTGTTCCTCTAACATTTGAAGCACCATCAGTGTATAGAGTCCACTTATCTTTGGTTTCTTTAAGTTCACATTTCTGAGAATAATTCATAGCATCCCTCTTCATCGTTGGCCAGAAATACCCCGTCCTAAGGATTTTGGAGAATAGAGCTCTGCCCCCAGTGTGATTCCCACAATCTCCATCATGGATATCCTGAAGAACTTCTTGAGCTTCTGTCTTCTCCAAGCACCTAAGATATGGTCCTGCAAGAGATTTTCTGTATAATATATTATTCATATAGTATATGGGATTACCTTTGTGTGAAAAGCTCTTGGGTTTTCATCCTTGGGGATAACTCCATCCTGAATATATTCCTTGATAGGGATAATCCAAGAACTTTCACTATCCTCAGGTTTATTGGCTCCCACATCTTCGTCATCTTTTGATATTTCATTGACACCTTGCTCTTCTATTGCTGGGCTCAGGATATGTACGATAGGGATCTTGACACCTTCTGGTATCCTGAAGGATGAAGCTAAATATGCTAGGGCGTCTGCTTCAACATTCTCTTCCCTAGGTACCTGCGAAATATCAAACATTTCGAAACACTTTGCTAGTTTTTTTACTAGCTCTAGATATTTCATTAGTCTTTCTCCTCTAACAGTGTAAGAACCATTAAAATGATAAGTTAATAATAATGAATCAACATGTACTTGAATAAACCTGATTTTCATGTCGATTGATAGTTGTAATCCTGCTATCAAAGCTTCGTATTCTGCCTCATTATTTGTGGCTTGAAATCCGCAGGATATGGATTGAGGTATAATGTCCCCCTGTGGCGATTTTAGCAGAATCCCGAGACCTGTTCCTCTAACATTTGAAGCACCATCAGTGTATAGAGTCCAGTTATCTTTGGTTTCTTCAAGTTCACATTTCTGAGAATAATTCATAGCATCCCTCTTCATCGTTGGCCAGAAATACCCCGTCCTCAGGATTTTGGAGAATAGAGCTCTGCCCCCAGTGTGATTCCCACAATCTCCATCATGGATATCCTGAAGAACTTCTTGAGCTTCTATCTCCTCCAAGCACCTAAGATATGGTCCTGCAAGAGATTTTCTATATAATATATTATTCATATAGTATATGGGATTACCTTTGTGCGAAAAGCTCTTGGGTTTTCATCCTTGGGGATAACTCCATCCTGAATATATTCCTTGATTGGGATAATCCTAGAACTTTCACTATCCTCAGGATTATTGGCTCCCACATCTTCGTCATCTTTTGATATTTCATTGACACCTTGCTCTTCTATTGCTGGGCTCAGGATATGTACGATAGGGATCTTGACACCTTCTGGTATCCTGAAGGATGAAGCTAAATATGCTAGGGCGTCTGCTTCAACATTCTCTTCCCTAGGTACCTGCGAAATATCAAACATTTCGAAACACTTTGCTAGTTTTTTTACTAGCTCTAGATATTTCATTAGTCTTTCTCCTCTAACAGTGTAAGAACCATTAAAATGATAAGTTAATAATAATGAATCAACATGTACTTGAATAAACCTGATTTTCATGTCGATTGATAGTTGTAATCCTGCTATCAAAGCTTCGTATTCTGCCTCATTATTTGTGGCTTGAAATCCGCAGGATATGGATTGAGGTATAATGACCCCCTGTGGCGATTTTAGCAGAATCCCGAGACCTGTTCCTCTAACATTTGAAGCACCATCAGTGTATAGAGTCCAGTTATCTTTGGTTTCTTCAAGTTCACATTTCTGAGAATAATTCATAGCATCCCTCTTCATCGTTGGCCAGAAATACCCCGTCCTCAGGATTTTGGAGAATAGAGCTCTGCCCCCAGTGTGATTCCCACAATCTCCATCATGGATATCCTGAAGAACTTCTTGAGCTTCTATCTCCTCCAAGCACCTAAGATATGGTCCAGCAAGAGATTTTCTGTATAATATATTATTCATATAGTATATGGGATTACCTTTGTGCGAAAAGCTCTTGGGTTTTCATCCTTGGGGATAACTCCATCCTGAATATATTCCTTGATTGGGATAATCCTAGAACTTTCACTATCCTCAGGATTATTGGCTCCCACATCTTCGTCATCTTTTGATATTTCATTGACACCTTGCTCTTCTATTGCTGGGCTCAGGATATGTACGATAGGGATCTTGACACCTTCTGGTATCCTGAAGTATGAAGCTAAATATGCTAGGGCGTCTGCTTCAACATTCTCTTCCCTAGGTACCTGCGAAATATCAAACATTTCGAAACACTTTGCTAGTTTTATTACTAGCTCTAGATGTTTCATTAGTCTTTCTCCTCTAACAGTGTAAGAACCATTAAAATGATTAGTCAATAATAATGAATCAACATGTACTTGAATAAACCTGATTTTCATGTCGATTGCTAGTTGTAATCCTGCTATCAAAACTTCGTATTCTGCCTCATTATTTGTGGCTTGAAATCCGCAGGATATGGATTGAGGTATAATGTCCCCCTGTGGTGATTTTAGCAGAATCCCGAGACCTGTTCCTCTAACATTTGAAGCACCATCAGTGTATAGAGTCCACTTATCTTTGGTTTCTTCAAGTTCATATTTCTGAGAATAATTCATAGCATCCCTCTTCATCGTTGGCCAGAAATACCCCTTCCTCAGGATTTTGGAGAATAGAGCTCTGCCCCCAGTGTGATTCCCACAATCTCCATCATGGATATCCTGAAGAACTTCTTGAGCTTCTGTCTCCTCCAAGCACCTAAGATATGGTCCTGCAAGAAATTTTCTGTATAATATATTATTCATATAGTATATGGGATTATCTTTGTGCGAAAAGCTCTTGGGTTTTCATCCTTGGGGATAACTCCATCCTGAATATATTCCTTGATTGGGATAATCCAAGAACTTTCACTATCCTCAGGATTATTGGCTCCCACATCTTCGTCATCTTTTGATATTTCATTGACACCTTGCTCTTCTATTGCTGGGCTCAGGATATGTACGATAGGGATCTTGACACCTTCTGGTATCCTGAAGGATGAAGCTAAATATGCTAGGGCGTCTGCTTCAACATTCTCTTCCCTAGGTACCTACGAAATATCAAACATTTCGAAACACTTTGCTAGTTTTTTTACTAGCTCTAGATATTTCATTAGTCTTTCTCCTCTAACAGTGTAAGAACCATTAAAATGATTAGTTAATAATAATTAATCAACATGTACTTGAATAAACCTGATTTTCATGTCGATTGCTAGTTGTAATCCTGCTATCAAAGCTTCGTATTTTTGCCTCATTATTTGTGGCTTGAAATCCGCAGGATATGGATTGAGGTATAATGTCCCCCTGTGGCGATTTTAGCAGAATCCCGAGACCTGTTCCTCTAACATTTGAAGCACCATCAGTGTATAGAGTCCACTTATCTTTGGTTTCTTCAAGTTCACATTTCTGAGAATAATTCATAGCATCCCTCTTCATCGTTGGCCAGAAATACCCCGTCCTCAGGATTTTGGAGAATAGAGCTCTGCCCCCAGTGTGATTCCACAATCTCCATCATGGATATCCTGAAGAACTTCTTGAGCTTCTGTCTTCTCCTAGCACCTAAGATATGGTCCTGCAAGAGATTAATAGTATAATATATTATTCATATAGTATATGGGATTACCTTTGTGCGAAAAGCTCTTGGGTTTTCATCCTTGGGGATAACTCCATCCTGAATATATTCCTTGATTGGGATAATCCAAGAACTTTCACTATCCTCAGGATTATTGGCTCGCACATCTTCGTCATCTTTTGATATTTCATTGACACCTTGCTCTTCTATTGCTGGGCTCAGGATATGTACGATAGGGATCTTGACACCTTCTGGTATCCTGAAGGATGAAGCTAAATATTCTAGGGCGTCTGCTTCAACATTCTCTTTCCTAGGTACCTGCGAAATATCAAACATTTCGAAACACTTTGCTAGTTTTTTTACTAGCTCTAGATATTTCATTAGTCTTTCTCCTCTAACAGTGTAAGAACCATTAAAATGATTAGTTAATAATAATGAATCAACATGTACTTGAATAAACCTGATTTTCATGTCGATTGCTAGTTGTAATCCTGCTATCAAAGCTTCGTATTCTGCCTCATTATTTGTGGCTTGAAATCCGCAGGATATGGATTGAGGTATAATGTCCCCCTGTGGCGATTTCAGCAGAATCCCGAGACCTGTTCCTCTAACATTTGAAGCACCATCAGTGTATAGAGTCCACTTATCTTTGGTTTATCAAGTTCACATTTCTGAGAATAATTCATAGCATCCCTCTTCATCGTTGGCCAGAAATACCCCGTCCTCAGGATTTTGGAGAATAGAGCTCTGCCCCCAGTGTGATTCCCACAATCTCCATCATGGATATCCTGAAGAACTTCTTGAGCTTCTGTCTTCTCCAAGCACCTAAGATATGGTCCTGCAAGAGATTTTCTAGTATAATATATTATTCATATAGTATATGGGATTACCTTTGTGTGAAAAGCTCTTGGGTTTTCATCCTTGGGGATAACTCCATCCTGAATATATTCCTTGATTGGGATAATCCAAGAACTTTCACTATCCTCAGGATTATTGGCTCCCACATCTTCGTCATCTTTTGATATTTCATTGACACCTTGCTCTTCTATTGCTGGGCTCAGGATATGTACGATAGGGATCTTGACACCTTCTGGTATCCTGAAAGATGAAGCTAAATATGCTAGGGCGTCTGCTTCAACATTCTCTTCCCTAGGTACCTGCGAAATATCAAACATTTCGAAACACTTTGCAAGTTTTTTTACTAGCTCTAGATATTTCATTAGTCTTTCTCCTCTAACAGTGTAAGAACCATTAAAATGATTAGTTAATAATAATGAATCAACATGTACTTGAATAAACCTGATTTTCATGTCGATTGCTAGTTGTAATCCTGCTATCAAAGCTTCGCATTCTGCCTCATTATTTGTGGCTTGAAATCCGCAGGATATGGATTGAGGTATAATGTCCCCCTGTGGCGATTTCAGCAGAATCCCGAGACCTGTTCCTCTAACATTTGAAGCACCATCAGTGTATAGAGTCCACTTATCTTTGGTTTCTTCAAGTTGTTGGACTTCCAAGTCTGCCTTTTCTTTAAGTTCACTGGTGAAATAAACCACAAAGTCTGCTAATGCCTGGGATTTGATAGCAGTCCTAGGTTCGTATGTGAAGAAATACGGATCCGCTCCCCGGGTAAGGGTCCTGGATCCAATGAGTCCACAGGGTACTATACGATAACTGCTACCATGATATGAGTAAAGCTCCCTAAAGTCCAGTGACCGTAACCTGCAAAACAGACACCTTGAGTCTCGTTACAGGAAGTACAAGAAGGGGGTCTTCCTGTAACCACCCTCCGGCGTGAGAATCAGTAACGTTCGTAATGGAGAAAGTACTGAAGTACAAAGACTAAGTGTAGTCTGTGAGTGAATGAATACCTCATACCATTTGACAAGGTATTTATAGCCGAATGATGAAGGAAGATGATTGGGGCAGCTGTCCTCTTCTAGAAGATCTTTGAAAACCGCCTGGACACATGTCCTCTTGTGATAGGTTGAGCTATACGTTCCATGTGCATGGGCATAACAACCTGGACACGTGTCTCCCAATGATAGGACAAATCACACCCTGTCCATTTGCACAGTTATAACAACCAGGCCAGGTGTCCTTTGTTCATTGGTTAATATGTCACATATTCCCCAAGTTAGAATCTTAAATCTTCTTCTAGAGAGTACTTGAGTGATGACAGCTGTCCCGCAGGCATTGTCTTCCGAATGTTTAGGCGGACAGATGTCAATCCTGCGGATGATTTTTGAGGATGCCAGGATGCTTCCGCGTGTGTTATGAGGACGTTCTTCCTCAATTGTAACATCCGGGTGATCCATGTGTCCAGCGGGTGGCCCACATGGGGATTCTCTATGACCCGTGGGTGATACTTAAGGGTATTTGGGTCTTTTTGGTACCCTACCTCTACAAGTCCCCCAGTCCAGTGTTTCTTCCGCGTGAAGTTTTTATGCGGGTGAAATTTCTGGACTTAATGTATGTTTGGGGGTTTTTGTTGTTCGGAGGTTAGGTAGAAAATATCTTTTGTTGTGTGGATAATCATAAAAAAGGACAAGTTGACCACTCGTAGGCGCGTGAACAGATGATGGAACGTTTTTTACGGCTGTCACTGTACCCGACTGTGCAACTTTTTCTCTTTTTCGAATTTCCCGCGTGACGTGGCAGTCACTGGTTGGGTGATATTTTCTCTCTACTGTTCATATCCCATCGCATTAATTGCGATGGGTATAAATAAGGAGAAACTTCTTCTTTTTGAAGTTTTATCGCTCTTTTTCTTTGATTATCCTCTTAATTTTCTCTCTGAAAAAACATTGAACCTTCTTATATTCTTTCATCAAATCTTTCTATAATGACGAATGTTCAGACTGAAGTTGATGAGATAGAAATTGCATGGGACTATTCAGAATATGAAAATTTACTGGAAACGTATGGTATTCCACCCGAGTGGGAGCCAGAATTTCCTTCTATCGGTTCTATAGCCAGTTTTCCACCGCCTAGGAAAATGGCTTTGTATGCCGATTATTTTGTCCATGGGAATTTCCGGTTACCCATAACGATATTTTTCCAGAAAGTATTAACTACCTATGGGATCCACTTATCTCAACTGCACCCCCGTGCTATGATGCGAATTCGTCATTATGAATTTGTATGCATAGCACGTGACATGGTGCCACATATTGATCGATTCCCCGTTTTTTATCGTCTGAGCATGCGTAATGGCTAGTATACATGTCAGGGGTTTTCTGACCGAAGCATCGGATATGAAGTTGAAAAGGTATCTAAAGATTGGCGGAATAAGTTCTTTTGGATTTCTGAGGACGTGGTGCCATTAAACATGGTTCGTCGTCCGGTGAATTCTGCCCTTCCTGAAGTTGTTACCGCTAATCATGAAGGTCAAGAATGGTACTGTGTACTCACGATGGAACCAACACCCATGCGGGTTTTGCCAGAGGAAGCTTTAGTGTGGGCAGGCATGAGTCGTTTGTCGCCGACAGAATTTATGGAACCCATTTTTGTAGATTTAAATGAACGTAAGTTACTTTTCACTGTCTCTTTGCGTTTTGTGAGCGTTTTCATGATTAAGTTCCTATCCTTTTTCAGGTCGGAGTTCTATGATTAACGCTCTCTTTGAAGACAGGGGGTGTGTCCAGAAAAGTATCCGCAAGGCGGGAGATCAGCCTATTCTTGAAAAGACTAAGACTCAGTTTCTTTTTCCCAAGAAAGTTAGAGCTGATCCCATCACTTCTGATGCCACCTTTGAAACAGGTGCGTATGTTCTGAACCCTCCACCTCTTATTGCCATTACTCCCGATGGGATGATCGCCATTATATCATCAGACGATGATGATGGTGATTCTTCTGATTTTTCTGCTTCCGAAGAGGAGGAAGACTCTGAGGAAGATGTGCCTGAATTTTCTTCTGTCTCATCTTTATTAACAGAGTTGGAGAAAAAGAGATCGTTCTTTTCTTCTCAGACGAGTTCTGCGAGTGGGATGACTGCGGATACTGAGGCGAGATCGTCGAAGAAAAAACAGAAAATACTCCGTCCCAAGAACCCACAGTATAGCCTTGCTGACCGTCTTGACATTGTTGAAGGTATATGCTGACCTTTTAGTTACTTTTATTATGTTAAAGATGTTTGACTGGGTAAAGCTTTTGCATGTAGATCCTTTGATCTTTAGTGAGGATGTATCTGAGAAGCTGCCAACACCAACTCCTCAAACTGAAAAGCCGTCATCCCTTCTTTCAAGGGAAGGGGCGGAGGAAAAACCATCTACTCCGCCTGATGCTGCTAACGTGGAGCATCGTTCAATCTCCCCTTTGGTTGAGGTTACTGCGGACGAGAGAATGCCGACTCTTCCAGCTGATGTTTCAACGGGAGGTCCGGACGATCGGTCCGGCCGTGATACCCGTTTTGATTATTTGTTTCAAGGTGGGGGTGGTAGTGGCTATCAGCCAGACAATCCTACTGCTGAGGATGAGCATATTCAGACTGACGAGCATCCACGCCCACCTCCTCTTCAACAGTCTTCTTCCACCCCGGCTCGCCTTAAACCCTCGGGTTCCCGTTATTACGGGGATACAGGTTTGGGGGACAAACATGAGCTGTTTGTTCCTTCCTGGGGCATTACTAACGGTTCTCGGTTTTCTCATCCCAAACCTGTTTGGATTTTATTGATCATTGTACGCCACCTGCTGAGATGGCGTACCAACGTGACCTTTCCCGTCATGACCTTCATACCAACGTGGCTTATCATTTGTCCAATGCCTTAGCCGGTAGCCAAGAAGTCCTAAGTGAATGGCGTACCTTAGGCGGGAAAGTGGGAGATGCTCGGCGGGCCGCTGAGGATGCCAAGAAAGAGGCTGAGGGGCATCGTCTTGCCGCCCAAATCGCTAAATGGAAACAATCTGACGCGGAAATCGCTCTTAAGGGTGAGCAAGATCGCAACGCTGAGGCTGCCCGCCGATGGAAGGAGGCTTGTGAAAAGCAAAATTCTGTCCTTGAAGCTGCTCGAGCTAAGGCTCAAAGGGAGAGAGACGAGTTGACTCGTGCTCAGGAGGCTAACTATTCATTAGAGAATCAAGTAGCCCTTCAAGGGGCACGGATTCATGATCTTGAAGTGGAGCTGGAGTTGCAGAAGGAGCAAGCCAAACTTAAAGATCAGAGTGCTGTTGAAATTCAGACTGCTTATGATTCTCTTCTCCAAGCTCATGAGGAAGCTATCGCGGAATCAAAGGAGTTCTGAGAGCGGGTGGAGCGTGCAGAGCAGGACCATCAATGGTTCCTTACTCGGGGAGTTGATGCTGTAAGTCAAGCTCTATCATTTGTTGTTTTACACGCACCTTTGACATTGGGGACTTTTGTTTTTGTCTTGACAGGTCGTCCGCCATAATAAAGGAAGTAAGGAGCTAAATGATAGTTTTGCCAATGTGATGGCTGCTTCCTCATCCCTCGAGCGTGTTATAGGGTTTCACGAAGGAGTAAACTATACCCGAAGTGATCGCACATTTAAAGATCATCCGCTACATGGTGTGGACGTTAAACAGGACCGTGCGGACCGGGTCAGGGATCACGACACTTTAGTGTTTCCTTTACAAGATGCGCTTCCGGAGTTTGCTTCCGTATACGACGGCGTGCAACTTTTAAAGAATTACCTTGGGGAGGATTCTGAGGATGATTCTTCGGAAGACACATCATTAAAAGCTCCGGAAGACCCAGCAGCTTCGAAACCTTAGACTAGGCTTTAATGTTTTTCACCTTGTAATTTTATCTTCTTTTCCTTCTTGTAATTACTTTTTTGAATAATTAATGAGAAAAGATCTTGTCTTGTGTGGATATTCTTTTATTCAAAGAAAATATCTTTTAGAAAATATCTTTGAAATATTCAACTTTTTGAAATGTTTGAAAGTTTCGGATAACTATGCTGATGTGGCGGAGAGAGAAATTTCTTGAGGGCAATTGACAAGACGTGCATGACGCCCTTGACAGCGTGTTTTCATTGCCTCGAATTTCCCACTAGACGTGTCAGCCATCTGGCAGTCTATGGTTTCTCTCTCCTCTGGTACTTTATGAATCGCATTAATTGCGATGGGTATAAATACAACCCTTGTGGTTTTCATTTAACCTTTATCACTTTCATAATTTCTTTCAAATACTTGAGACTTTTCTGCAACTTCTTGAGATTTCTTGATTTTCCTGCTACTAATATGGCTAAGGATAAAAAGAGTACCCCTGCTATTACCGAGGTCGTCGTCAGTCTTAAAGAAGAAGATTATAATGACATCACTAATGTGTACGGACTAACAACGGAACGGGAACCGGAGCGTCCTGCTAGTGGTTCTATTGCCACTAGTCCGCCTCCGAATAAAATGGCCGTATACGTGGATCATTTCACAACGGGGAATTTCCGGATTCCGATTACCAAGTTTGTCCGATCAATTCTGACAGCTTATGGGATTCATCTTTCCCAGGTTCATCCTTTCGGGATGTTGAGGGTTCGACACTTCAAATTCTGTTGCCAGACTCATAACCTCGAACCCACCGTCGGCATGTTTGCCGTGTTCTATAAAATGACTTTTCGGGATGGGTGGTACAGTTTCGCATCTATCGAGAAAAGAACTATAGGTACGGAATGGCTTCGTAGGCTTCATGGCTGGAAGCCAAAATTTTTCTGGATTCGGGAAGACGTCATTCCCTTCAAGATGATGAAGCATAAGGCGGATACTCCTCCACCTGTCGTTCCGGCTACCACCCATGAAGGCTTTCCATGGTTTAAAACATTGATGTCCACCCCTACTCCCATGCGTCCCATTCACGGGGGAGCGATGGTGAGTGTGAAGATGAGCCGTTTGTGGTCGTTCCTAACTTTGGAACCGTACTACGAGCGGACTGAAAAAAGTAAGTAATGGGAACTTCTGTTTCTTATTAGTTCCTGCCATGTTTCTAACTGCTATAATTACTTTGCGTAGGTGAGGGTTCCGCCTTCAGCACTCTGTTGGATCACGAAGGGGGTATGATGGTGCGACGTCTGATTGACCCGAAGGATGGTCCTTTTTTGGATCGGATGAGCAACAATTTTTTGTTTCCTACCACTCTTTGTCCGGAACCATTGGTCTCCTAACCAATGTATGCTAAAGGTGAGAAGTTTGTTGAAGAAGCCATCCAAAAAGGTGAAGGCATTTTGAAACCCAAACCTATAACTGTTGTTACTTCCAGCGGAGTGATTGTACTCTTCTCGTCCAGTGAGGAGTCATCACTTTGTGAGGAAGTTTGTTCAACTAATGTTAATAGAACTGTGGGCTCAACTGCAGGTCTCACCCGCAACGTGCTGCGTCTCATCAGACGGCGGAGAAAGATGATGCTACCACTGTAGCAGGGGGTGAGAGACCTGTTTCTGAGGATGTCACTGTTGAGGGTGATCGTCCAGTTGTTGATGCGGGTGCCTCCAAGGTGGCGGGCAAGCGCAAGGCTAATCCTGTGAAGGTTGCCTTAAAGAATAAAAAACCCAAGAAAACAACTTCTTCCGCCTTGGAAGCTCGTTTGGAAAAGCTTGATGCGGAGGATCCTTCGTTAGGTATGCCAAGTTCCTCTTTATTTTTTATTCGTATTGAATTAAAATGTCTCTAACCCATTGTTGATGTTTTTTCAGTGAACCTGGATAACCTTTATGAAGGTGTTTCCGGTTTGAAGGATTCACCTGTTCGTCCGCCACCACCGTCTCCTAACACTATTGAAAATCCGGTAGTTGTTGTGGACGACTCCCCATTGAAGAAAAAGGGGGCTGACATAACTGATAATGCCAAGAAGTCACCTCCTCCTTACGTTCATCATTTTAGGGATCAAGGGGGTGTGAGCACATTTCCCTATGCTTCTCCAACTTCTCCTCCTCCTGAGGGGGAGGATCCCACCCCGCACTAGCCTAACTGGTCCCTTCGTCGGGATTCGACATTCCGCGAAGTGGATAAATGCTTTGAATTTCTGGGGGAATGTCTCCCGCATGGTGAAAAGGAGAGACGCCGCCTCAGTGTTTGCAAAGAATTGCTTAACTCCCACTCTTATTAATTGGCGAACTCTCTTTCCATGACCCACGAGATAACCAGGGACTGGTTATCGATGAATGAGCAATGGGACTGTGACACTCGTCAATTTCAGGTTAACTCCATTAATCCAAACTCCGTCAATTCAAACTTAAGATCACTTGATCTATAACGCACATCTCATTACATTTAAACTAGGATTTTAAATGACGCGTGACAATCACTACACATGTAGTCTTTCGGGATTGCACCGAAACGCAAACGAGTCGACTCAAACCATTGGTGAACAAACGACAAACATCATAACAACAAATACGTGATAATTATGTGTTAACATATATGTTACTTGATATGTTATGTGTAATACTAAACACAAGAGACAAGAGTTATTGTTTACACTAGAAATTGAATAACTAAAAGTAGAGGGGCCTATATGAAACATGCTTAATATTATAATATTAATAAAAACCCTAATCTCCCTCCTCTCCCCCTTAAACGATCGGCTCCTCTCTCCCTCTCCCTTTGGACGGCCGAAAGCAAGAACACACACACACAAGTATTTTCCAAGCTTCATCAAAGGAATTAAGGTGCTAGAGAGGTAATTAACATCTTCTCTATCCATTCTATGTGTTTAATTTTGATATTGAATGGGTTAATCAAAACCCTAATTCTTGAAAGTGATGATTGAGATGAGTTAGGGTTTGATTATATGCTTGATGATGAATTGCTAATGAAATTGATAACTAGTTGTGTTATTGTTGCTTGTTAATCACTTGTTCATTGATTTTAAACTTTCAAGAAAAACCCAAACTATGTGTGTAATGTGAGATTGATATGCATGGTTGGTTAATCTTGTGACTAGAGTGTTATATGCATGGACTATGATTCATAGATTGTTGTTATGTTGAGTTTTGATGTAAACTGGTACTGGACAGATTGTTAAATTTATGTTTAGATGACTGTAACTGAATGTTAATGTGGTAATTGGTCGAAATTATTAATACTACAGTGTACTAGGTTGAGTCTAGTTTCTAAAAAGTCAAAGTTTGTAATTTTTGGACGTGTAAAAGTTAACTTTTATTATTTTACAAAACTGTAGTGCAAGTCTAAATTGTGGGGTCTGCTGTTAGACTGTTTTGAAATTATCATATCTCATAAACTACAAGACCAAATGGGTTGGTTCCACTTCTGGAAGTTAACATTTGAGTTAAGAAGCTAACCCAATTGGTCTTGCATTAATTGAATTTACCATTTAACGGGAATAACAAATATCATTCTGTTGCGCACGATTTTGACTGTTGTGAGTTTACTGTAATGTTTTGGTCTTTGTGAGAAAACTATGTGGAATAAAAATACAATAAAAATAGTTCTGGAAACCTAACTCATGTGTGCTCCTGTGACGATTTTTGGTAAATTAATTGATATGTTATGATCTGTTGAATTGAGTAATCTTTCCAAGTAGAATTCTGTCTTGATAAAACTAGCTGCTGGACTATGTGAAAATACATGAAACGTGTTTGTTAAGAGATATTTGCTATGTTTTTGACTAAATTGCCCTTGTGGGGAATAATTACTAGTAATGAACAATGTTAGTACTTGATACTTATGTAGTTGTTTACACATGTAACATGCCACCAATGTGTTTGTCGAGTCACACATAATTCACAAACGAAACACGAAACGTATCTCATGCATAGGTATTATGTACCGAGTCTAGAGACTCAATAATAGTTCCAATACTTAGAAAATCTCATTCTTGTTTTAGAGCGCTAGTGAGGACTTTCTGTGACGCGCATCTCTCGGTTGACTTATTTTTGAATTCTTCGCAAACAGTGAGTTTCACGTTCCCCATTTACTCTTTTAAACGCTTTTTACTTGGGGGAGATAACATACTCCAAACACTTTAGATTTTTTTATTGGTTATATATCGCTTGTAAGGCTAAGTGGCAAACGAACCAACTAAAGTCCTTCATAACATCGAACCGTTTAGTATTTGTATAATAGCGAGTCACTGTTGAGTAGTACTACTGGGTTTGACAAACCCCACCCAACTCTAAACTCGACGGCAGGTCGAGTGGGTGTAATCTTGGCTAACACATTTTCCATGGTCGTGGTAGACATGGTGGCAAGGAAATTGATAAACAATCAGCTTCGGTGTCGAACACTTAGTAATACTTGTTTTATAGGCTAGCTACCTATCGATATATAATTGACATAACATTATCTGGTAACGCAAACGCAAACGCAAAACGTAAACGCAAACGCAAACACTTTATTTATATAAACCTGTGAACTCACCAACCCTGTGTTGACACTTTTAGTATGTTATTCTCAGGTAGCCGAGGCGGGCACGTGGTATAGGAACATGTATTCATTGAATATCATTGTTTTGAAAAACTTGTTTTAAACTTTTATTAATTGGGTTTTAAGTCGTCCTGCGTGACGCAACACTTGGTTTATGATTTACGCATCCGCACTTATTTAAACTTAAATGTTTCGTGGTTTGAAAACTTTATTTATGGTGTTTGATTATAACTAATGATTCCGATCCTGTTAGTTCACACCCTCTGACGGTAAAACTCCGTTAGTGGATTTTGAGGGTGTGACAGGGACGAGTTGGCAGCTTCCGCCTCCGATGCTAAAGACGAAGCTCTTAAGGCTATGAATGAGGCTAGGGAGGTCAGACAGGCCCTGGAGGCAGAGAAAACTGCTCGGTCCGCTGCTGAAGAAACCAAGGCTGTTCTCCATAAACAGTTGGAGGAACAAGCCAAGTTAGTGGACGCCCTTCGAGCTGAATCAGCGGCCAAGGACAAGCGCTTGACTGATCTCAACGTTAAGAATCGTGATCAAGCCTTGGAATGCGCCAAACATAAGATGGAGCTTGTCCGAACCAAGGCGGACCAAAAATGGCTGTTAGCAGAAGCCATTCCCAAGGTATGTACTTTCTACTTTTGTATAAATAATCTAAGTGTTTAGAGTTATTTATACGTGATTAATTCAACAGGTCATTGCTGATGTTCGCGCAAGTGATGAACTTGGAAATTGTGTTGCTATCCTCCTCAAAGCTTCGAAGCAAGCCGGTCGCCAACTGGGTTTCCAAGAAGGTTATCAGTTTGGCTCAACCTCTAAGCTTCCTGAGGAGTACGTGTTGGCTGGCCAAGATACTGTTGCCATCCTTAAACAGAAATCAAAGGACTTTGATTCTTTGAAATTTTCTTTGACGGAGCAGATATCTGGGCTTGCTGACGAGGAGGATAGCATTCAACAATTAAAGACTCTTCTTGAATTGGATGGAGGAGACGAAGAAGAGGAAGAAGAAGAAGAAGAAGAAGAAGAAGAAGAAGAAGAAGAAGATGCAGAACATAAGGATGCCGCGTTATAGATAGAATTTTCTGTTTTCTTGTAACTTGATCTTTTGCTGTAATCCCATTTGTGTATATAAAGAAGTTTTGATTTTGCATCCATTACACTTTGTTTATTTTGTCATAATATAAGTGTTTTTGGTAGGATCTTCTTTGTATGTCAATAAAGGATTACATTATAATACAAGTCTCAAATGACTGAAATGAAAATTTTCATAACTGAGGTATAAGCCAAATTACAGGAAATGGAATTACATATGTTGTGGACTTCTAGTTAGGCTTGCAGGCCGAAAGAAAAACAACTAAATGTAACATTTTTTCAGTTGGGCCCCATTCCAAGTTCTAGGGATCTCCGTCCCGTCCAACTTTTCTAACTTGTAGGCACCCTTAGATAAAACTTTGTGAATTTTATAAGGTCCTTACCAAGTTGGGGCCAACTTGCCCGAGGGCTCTTGCCCTGAGGCTTCATTGTTGCGGAAGACGAAATCTCCTGCGTCAAATTCACATCTTTGGATCCGCGAGTTGTAGTACTTTTGTAACTGGCGTTTGTAATTATGCTCGCGGATTGATGCCAACTCCCTCCGTTCCTCAATGAGGTTAAGGTTCATCCGGAGTTCCTGATCGTTATCTTTGATCATGAGGACTCTGGCGGATGGGATTCCGATTTCGGCCGGAATCATGGCCTCTGTGCCATAAGTTAAACTAAAGGGGGTTTCGGAATTACTAGAATTCATTTGGGTGCGGAAAGCCCATAACACGTGGGGAAACTCGTCAACCCAACCCGTCCTTTTAGTTCCTAGTCTGGCTTTAATTCCTTCTTTGATGGTCCGATTGGTTCGTTCAACCTGACCATTTGCTTGCGGGTGGGCTACTGAGGTGAAAGTTTGAGAAACATGTAATTCTTTTAACCATTCTTGTAGCCCACTGTCCGCAAACTGAGTTTCATTATCGCTGACGAGTTCTAGAGGAAAGTCAAACCGGCATATTATGAATTCCCACAGGAATTTCTTAACGCTTGCTGCTGTTATGGAAGCGACCGGTTTAGCTTCCACCCACTTTGTGAAGTAGTCGATGGCTACTATCAGAAATTTGACACGTCCGGGGGCTTCAGGGAAAGGTCCCATTATGTCAATTGCCCATTTCTGGAACGGCCAAGCTGAAGTGACTGGGACTAACTCGTTTTTTGGTCGAAGCGTGTTAGGAGCATGGCGTTGACATGAATCACACTTTTTGATTTCATGCACAGCATCCATATGCATCCCCGGCCAGTAATACCCAGCATTCATTACCTTTGCTACAACCATCCGCGGACCCGCGTGAAGACCACAAATGCCTTCATGAACTTCTCTGATTAAGTAATTCGCTTCCTCGCCATCCACACATCGGAGTAGTGGACCAAGGAAGGAGCATCGTTACAGAACACCATCAAGTATCTGGTAGTTCAAGGCTTTGTGTTTTATCTTCCGGGCCGCCTCTTTTCCTTCCGGCAGTGCCCCGGATGACAAGTATGCTATGATGGGTGTCATCCAGGATTCTACTCCAGTTTGGATTACTAGAACTTGATGTTGCGGAACAGATGGGCGATCTAATACTTCAATGCGGATGTCTTTGGCAAAATGTTCGAAGTTTGTCGAAGCCAATTTGCTGAGAGCATCCGCGGATTTGTTCTCACTCCTCTTTATGTGAATGACTTTGCAAGAAGAGAACTGGAGCATCAAATCCTTTACCTGTGACACATATGAAGCCATGATATCATTTTTGCTTCGTATGTGCCGTTGATCTGTCCCGCAATCAACATGGAATCTACTCGAGCTTCCAAATGTCTAACCCCAAGTTTTTTGGCTATCCGCAAGCCCGCCAAGAAAGCTTCATATTCTGCCTCATTGTTGGTACTTTTGAAGTCCAGCTTTATGGCATATGTAAACTCATGGCCTTCAGGGTTGACTAGCCTGAGGCCTGCGCCACACCCATCACTGCTTGAAGCTCCATCCGTGAATAAGGACCAAACCTGTCCCAATTCCGGAGGTGCTTGGGGTTGTTGCTCGATCAAACATTCTTTTTCTTTGTGATGCGGAACTTCTGTCACGAAGTCCACCAACACTTGCCCTTTGATCGCTGGCCTAGGTTTGTATTCTATTGCATGTTTACCTAGTTCGATGGCCCATTTGGCCAGTCGGCCAGATAATTCGGGTTTACTGAGAACATTTTTGAGCTTGTATCCGGTTAAAACATTGATGGGGTGCCCTTGAAAGTATCTGCGGAGGTGTAGGGCAGCATAGACCAGTGCCAAAACAAGTTTTTCAAGCATGGAGTATCTTGTTTCCGGGTCCGATAGTGTTCCGCTGACGTAGTAGATCGGTGTTTGAATATTCTTTCGATCTGTCAGGAGGACGGCCCCGATGGCAATGTATGACGCTGATAGGTATAACGTTAAAGGTTCCCCCGCACAGGGTGCTGTTAACGTGGGCAGCTCCATCAAACATTTTTTAACCTCCAAAAAAGCTTGTTCTGCTTCCGCAGTCCAATTGAAATGTGCTTTCTTAAGGCAATTTCTTAGTGTTGAGATAAATGGGTGAGATTTGGCTGCATGGTTTGCCAAAAATCGATTCAAAGCAACCAAACGCCCATTGAGTGTCTGAACTTCCTTGAGGGAGGACGGGGAAGGCATGAGGGCTATGGCTTGAACTTTATCTGGATTAGCTTTGAAACCCTCGTCCGTGACAATCACTCCCAGAAATTTTCCTTCTTCCATTCCAAATGAACACTTGGTTGGATTCAACTTCATGTTGATACTCTTCAAAGTATTGAATGTTTCTTCGATATCTCTCAACATTTGATCTTACTCAACACTTTTGATTACGAGGTCATCCATATATACCTCTAGGTTTCGACCAATTTGACTTTTGAATGCTATGTCCATCAATCTTTGATATGTAGCTCCCGCATTTTTCAGTCCGAAAGGCATCATTTTGTAACAAAAGGTGCCTTGATCGATGCGAAATGCTGTTTTGTCTTCATCTCCCGCTGCCATGCGGATCTAATGGTAGCCTTTGTAGGCATCCAGGAAACACTTAAATTTGAATGGTGCCACAGCATCAACCTTGAGATCTATCTCGGGTAAAGGATAACAGTCCTTGGGAAATGCTTTATTTAAGTCCTTGAAGTCGATACACATCCGCCATGCCCCATTGCTTTTGGGGACGACAACTGGGTTGGCGACCCAAGTTTGGTAACGGATTGGACGAATGATCCCTGCCTGCAAGAGGTCCTGGACTTGTTCATTCATTGCTTTCGTTTGCTCCGGACCCATCTCGCGTTGTTTTTGAACAATTGGTGTAAACAACGGGTTTACCCTTAGTTTGTGTTCCGCAATGTTCCGCGGGACACCGGTCATATCCGCGGGCTGCCATGCGAACACATTGATATTCTTTGATAATAACTGTTTCAAAAAAGTCCGCACTATTTCTGAAATAGCCGGTCCAATTGTTACAGTTTGTTCAGGAAAATCCTTATTCAAAACCCATTTCTCTGGTTCAGTTCTCAGAGTTTGTTTTGGAATCTTGCTAGGCTTTGAACTCTCGGTTGCAAAGTGGTGTCTGTTAACATGAATAATTGCGATGCCAGTACAAGTTGGGACTCCTACGGCACCGTGTGCCATAGACGGATGAGCATTGAAATCACCAATCGCTTCTCGCCCAAGGATAATGTCATGTTTTGATGTTACGGGAAAAACCAGAAATTCGACCTCCTCGGTCCATGAATGGATTCCATCACTTAGGGTGACTGGAAATGAAATTACACCTCGCGGATGCATTATTTCTCCTCCAAATCCCGATACTGGAGCGTCAATGGGTTTCAATCTTTCTTTGTCTTCCTTGTCAAGCTGGTCAAAACATTGATCATACATGATATCCGACGTACTGCCGGTGTCGAAGAAGACGTAATGAGAACGATAATGTCCGAAGAGAGCAGTGATGATCAGGGGATTCTTATTATTCGGGCCTCCTTTGATTCGCTGGAAGATTACTGGTTTATTCTTCCATTCTTCATCATCGGACTCTTTCCTTTTTTTCTCTATGTGGTACCCCCCTTGTATCATATAGACATTCAAATCTTTGATTTGTTTCTTACTTGGACCTTGGATGTCCCGAACAGGTGCTTTTCCATTGTCCGGTTTTCCATTTTTTACCAAGTGTTTGAGCTTTCCAGACTTCACAGCCGTTTCGATTTCATTTTTTAATGTTCTACATTCATTCGGATTATGACCAATGTCGTCATGATACGAACAGTGCTTGGTAGCATCCAAGAATGATCTTCTTGTTAACGGTTGTGGCTTTCTAAATTTTATATTCTCTGTAGTGAGAATTTCAGCGGGAGTCTTTGAAAGAGGAGTCCAATTGTTGGGACTTTGGTTTGCGGGTCCCGCTTTGTTCTTGTTGCCTTTGAGGGATCTTGCATCGAATGGTTTTGACACTTCCGCACTTGTTGGGACGACCATACTTGTTCAATTTATCTCTCTCAACTTGGATACCGTGAGGCGGACCGTCGAAAGTTTTAACATACGCAGTAGGAATTCGCAAATCTTCCAGACGTAGAGCACGCAGGGCTTTGAACCCAAGTATATTACCTACAATGGAAGTAAACATGTTAGTAACAGAACCTTCTTCAAAAAGGTCTAATGGGTAAGCTACATAAGCAATAAATTGACTTTCTTCTCCAGGAACAGGCTCGATGCCATAGCATCGGCCTTTGTAACGATCAAGGCTCGTAAGTCCATCGGTCCATACAGTTGTCCATGTACCAGTAGAAGATTCAGCGGCTACTGCGGCCCCTGTTTCTTCAGGCGGAACTCCAGGTTGAGGAGTTACTCGAAATGCTGCCAAGATATCAGTATCCTTGGTTTCATATTCAGGAGTATAATAAGTCAATTTATAATCTTTAACACCGGCTTTGAATCCAACACTTGCTTTAGTCTCTGTTTGTGGTGACATAAATCCCTCCCTACAACTCATTAATTAATAATTCTCAGCCTTGACCAGATAGGGCCTTTCGCCTGTCTATTAGGTCTTGGATTCTGAAATTCAACTTTGAATTTTTGCTTCGGGTTACCATTCCTCAGTGTTTTCTCAGTATTAGAATACACCTTTGCCGCAGTCATAAGGCAGTCCCACTCTTTTGGCATTCCATCTCTGCCAGTAAGTGTGCGGACTAAATCGTCACATTTGACGTTTTTGCGGAAGGCACCGCGAAGCATGTCCTTACTTATCCCACCAATGTTCAGACTTTCATCGTTGAACCTGGTGATAAAATCTTCTATGGATTCATTGTCGCGGCGGACGACATCCAAAATTTCTGATTGATCTCGAGTATGTTTTTTCTGTTGGCTGAAGTGTTGGGAAAATTTTTTCACCAGATCATCCCAACTAGAAACTTCCCCATCAGGTAATTTTTCAAACCATTCCCTTGTGGCCCCTGTTAGTGTCAATGCGAACATGTGACACCAATAAGGGAGCGTCCAACCGCTAACACCTCCTACCGCAATAAAGTTCTGGAGATGATCACTTGGATCAGTCATACCATTATACTTACCCACCGATGTAGGTATCTTAGCATTAACTGGAAAGGGTGCTGTGGTTTTTCAGCAAAGGTCGCAGGATGGTATGGTTTAGTAAAGCCTCGTTCTGCATTGCTATGGTATTCGGTATGGCGGACTATGTCATGCGGACGGCTGCTTTTTGCCTGAGAACTCATCCGACTGTCTCCGGTATACACACTGTAATCTCCAGGGTGGTAAGATGAATCGTAACCATCAAACTCATCTAAATAAGATGGCATCCGCATATTTATGCGAGGACGAGGACGTAGCCTCGGAAGTTCGCCAAACTCTAGCTCTATCTGTTGACTGTAACGGGTTTGACTTCCTCGCACTGTTGGCGGAGGAGAAGGAGATTCCCTAGGGGATTCCTCATAATCCAAAGTGCGAGCTTGAAGTTGCTCGTTACGCTTTCTACGCTCGTATTCGGCCACCAAACTTTGTTGTTGCACGTGGAGCCACTCTTCAGGAGTCAAGGCTCCTCTGGATCTGGAGTTACGTCTATGAGATCTCGCCACGTCAAATTCATCTGAATCATTTTCTAGATCCAACACTGACCGCTTTCGACGAGTTTCTTCCGTAACCGTCTGAGATTACCCAAATTAGAATCTTCCGGTGCCGAGGCCCGTCCCATATCAGGGAGGTGGTACCGGTTGGTGCTGTGACGTTCTCTAGGGTAAAACCCCCAGGTGTTACGTCAATGTTTCGTGACCCTGGAGCTGTGATTCGCTCAAGAGTACGACAACTTGGAGTCGTGATACGTGCAAAAACACTAAGACCCGGAGGTGCTTCTGTGTTAGTTACACGTGACTCAGTTGCAGGGGTTCCCGTCGGCCCTTCAGGAAGTTTACTCATATCAAACGAACCAAAAAACCAACGAAAACTATTGTTGTTCTAGCAAAAATCACGGATGGCGCCAATGAAGAAACACGGATCCGCTTCCCGGGTAAGGGTACTGGATCCAATGAGTCCACATGGTACTATACGATAACTACTACCACGATATGAGTAAAGCTCCCTAAAGTCCAGTGACCGGAACCTGCAAAACAGACACCGTGAGTCTCGTTACAGGAAGTACAAGAGGGGGGATCTTCCTGTAACCACCCTCCGGCGTGAGAATCAGTAACGTTCGTAATGGAGAAAGTACTGAAGTACAAAGACTAAGTGTAGTCGGAATATATGTGAGTGAATGAATACCTCATACCATTTGACAAGGTATTTATAGCCGAAGGATGAAGGAAGATGATTGGGGCAGCTGTCCTCTTCTAGAAGATCTTTGATAACCGCCTGGACACGTGTCCTCTTGTGATAGGTTGAGCTATACGTTCCATGTGCATGGGCATAACAACCTGGACACGTGTCTCCCAATGATAGGACGAATCACACCCTGTTCATGTGCACAGTTATAACAACCTGGCCAGGTGTCCTTTGTTCATTGGTTAATATGTCACGTATTCCCCAAGTTAGAATCTTAAACCTTCTTCTAGAGAGTACTTGAGTGATGACAGCTGTCCCGCAGGCATTGTCTTCCGATTGTTTAGGCGGACAGATGTCCTATCCTGCGGATGATTTTTGAAGATGCCAGGATGCTTCCGCGTGTGCTATGAGGACGTTCTTCCTCAATTGTAACATGCGGTGATCCATGTGTCCCGCAGGTGGCCCACAAGGGGATTCTCTATGACCCGCGGGTGGTACTTAAGGGTATTTAGGTCTTTTTGGTACCCTACCTCTACAGTATGTTATATCATATGCACTTAGCTTTACTGCCCATTTTGCCATTCTACCTGACATTTCTGGTGTTCTCAAAACAGACTTAATAGGATAATTAGTTTTAACACATATAGGGTGAGTTTCAAAATAATGTCTAAGTTTAGTAGATGCCATAATAAGTGCTAAAATTAATTTCTCAAGATAAGAATACCTGGTTTCAGCATCCAAAAGACTTTTACTTACATAATATATGGGATGTTGTTGACCTTCGATATCCCTAGCCAAAACTGCACTTATAGCATTATTTGATACAGCAAGATATAGAGATAGGTGTTCACCTTCTTCAGGTTTTACCAGTAGAGGAGCAGAAGAAAGATAAGCTTTTAAGGATGCTAGAGCTTCCTCATGCTTACTGATCCACTCGAACCTTTTGTTCTTCCTCAGGATATAATAAAATTCTTTGCACTTTTCTGAGGATTTGGATATGAATCTGTTGAGTGCCGCTATCCTGCCAGTTAACCTTTGAACATCTTTGACTGATGATGGGGATTTCAGATTCAGGATAGCTTGTATCTGCTCCGGACTTGCCTCTATCCACCTTTTGGTGACCATGTATCCCAAGAATTTGCCAGCCTTCACTCCGAAATGGCACTTTGAAGGATTCAGCTTCATGTTATATTTGTCGAAGATATCGAATGCGGTCTTGAAATCTTGGAGGTGATCCTCAGCTTTCTTGGACTTCACCACCATATAATCAATATAGACTTCCATCGTGTCCCCCAGTTGCTCTTTGAACATCATGTTAACTAACCTCTGATAGATCGCACCTGCATTTCTAAGTCCAAAGGGAATAGCAATATAACAATAAATACCTGTGGGAGTCATGAAGGCCGTATCTTCTTGGTCTGAGGGCTCCATCTGGATTTGTTGAAATCCTGAGGATGCGTCCATAAATGTCAGCATCTCGTGGCCGGCTGTAGCATCTACCATCGAGTCTTTGTGTGGTAGAGGGAATGGATCTTTAGGACAAGCTTTATTCAAGTCTGTGAAATCTACACAAACTCTCCATTTGCCTTTATTTTTCTGTACAACCACCACATTTGCTAACCATCGGGGATATTGAACTTCCCTAATCATATTCGCCTTCAATAGTCTTTCTACTTCTTCTTGGATAATCATGTTTCTTTCAGGTGCGAACTTTCTTCTCTTTTGATGGATTGGCCTGAAAGAGTTATCAATTCCAAGTTTATGTGTTATAATATTTTTGGAAATACCTGTCATATCTTCATGTTTCCATGCAAATGTTGACAGCCTTGTCTTGAGGAAATCGAGCAAATTTGACTCAATATCCTCAGGAATACTCGTTCCTATCTGCACTTTAACTTCAGGATCCTCGGGATAAAGAGGTACTTCTTTAATTTCTTTTTCCCTGGCCTCCAATACGCCTCGTGCTGGCTTCTGTAATTGCTACGCCGGCTGGGGTTTGGCAGTACACTTCATGGAAGAGGTGTAGCAATTCTTTGCGTCTTGTTAGTCACTGATGATTTTGATAACTCCCCACGGACTTGGGAGTTTCACACATTGGTGATAAGTGGAGGGAACTACTTTCATCTCGTGTATCCAAGGCCTGCCTAATATAATATTGCAACAAGATAAACAGTCAATAACACAAAATTTTTGCATTTTATTTACCCCTTCGACATATATTGGGAGTTTAATCTCCCCAATAGTGTTCTTAGTTTCTCCACTGAATCCAACCAATACTGAGGAACTGGGGATGATCTCATCCTCAGGAATATTTATCTTTTTCAACACGTCTAATTGAATAATGTTGACGGAGATTCCGCCATCTATGAGGATCCTGCGAACATAATGGTTAGCCACATATAAAGTTATTACCAAACTATCATGATGAGGATCCTGAACATCGACTCTATCACTTTCATCGAAGGATATAATCCTCTCTTGAGTGAGAATAGATGTCATTGTTGGTCTGTCAGCCACTTCTAACTTTCTTTGGTCAGCATTTCTCTTTGCAGCAGAATAAGAGGTTCCACAGATGTCGGATCCTCCGGATATGAACATGATTTTTCTAGCATCTGATGGTGGAGGAGTCGGCTTTTCAGGAATTTTCTCGGGATCCTGCTCTCTTCCCTTTTCTTGCCAAGTAACTCTTTCAAGTGGCCCTTGCTGAGAAGATAGCTGATCTCCCTTCTGAGTGCAATGCAAACATCAGTTATGTGCCAGAAGTCTTCGTGGAAGGCACACCATTTTGATTTGTCTTTCCAGTCTCCTGGTCTCTCCATTTTCCTTGGCCACCTGGCTTTCTCACCTAAATCCTGCATAGCACACATTAATCCGCCAATATCAACAGAAAAACAATATTCAGAGATACTAGGATATTCTTCATCGTTTTCCTCATCTACTGCATTAATTCTAGAGTTATCAGGCTTGTAGTAAGGCTTTGCTCGATATGATTTTCCCGGGGATTCGAATTTCCTGTTCGTCTGATCATATTTCGGGATATCGACCTTAGAGTTTTTCTTGTCGTCTTATAGCCTAATAAACCTCAGAGCTCTACTTCTTGCTTCATCTAATGACCTGCATGGAGTCATAACGAGATCATCATAGAAAGAGGAGCCTTTTTCTAACCCCAACTTGAGAGCTGCTGAAGCTGGGTTTAGATTCGGAATTTCCAGCGACTCCTTACTAAATCTGGTAATAAAATCTCTCAAGGATTTCCTAGGATTCTGGGTAACCCTATAAAGATCACCTGTCATTTTCTCAAAAGTTCTACTGCAAGAAAACTGATTATTAAACATGTTAACTAAATGAGAAAAAGAATTGATAGTGTTAGGAGGAATACTCAGTAGCCATTTCATGGCTGCTCCAATCAAGGTAGACCCAAACCCTTTGCAAAGACATGCTTCTTTGATTTCCATAGGGATTGGATTGATCTCCATACGTTCTCTATATTGTGCGACGTGTTCCTCAGGATCCGTTGAGCCGTCATATAGTTTCATATTTGGGGTTTGAAACCGTTTTGGGATCTGTACGTCGCTAATTGATGGAACAAACCTGGATATCCTGTGACTATCGGTGGGAACTTCAGCTATGGGACGGATTATGCTAGGGACATTTGATATCATTTCCTTTAGCTTCTGCAATTATCGGGCTAAACCCGGACTTATGCCTGCATCTTGCAAAAATCCTTGATTAGCATTAAATGGAATCGTATTGAAAGAGTTACCCTGATTAACATTCTGAGGAGCGGTCTGGGCGATGTAGCTCGTATTCCTAAACATAGTATTTCCAGGGTTGATAGATGGAGCAGTTGGAGCATTGGTCTGCATCGGGATAAAGTCTCCCTGGTGCACATTAGAGGATCCTGGAGGCTGCTGATCTTGAGCTAATCCTGAAGATGCCGCCTGCTGATAGGGACCAGTCTGATGGGGCAATCCCGAGAATACCGCTTGTTGATAAGGAACTGAGGACCCCGTCTGATGATACAATCCTGAGGATCCAGACTGTTGGAACAATCCTGAAAATCCAGACTGTTTGAACCATCCTGAGGATCCAGACTGTTGGAACAATCCTGAGGATCCCGCATGTTGAGAAGGCCCAGCAGATGATGAATACGGGTACCTTTGAGATCCAGATAAATGTAATCCCGCATACCCCAAATGCTGGAAAGATGGGGGTCCAGAGTTGTACGCCGTGGTTAGCTCTGGATGCACCAATCCTGAGGATCCTGGAGGAGTGAAATCCAGAGATCTTGGGATTAGTGGTGTGAATTCTTCCACCGGCTTTTTGGACTTCTTGACATCTTCCAGTTCCCTTACGAGCATCTGGTTGGTCTTGTTCTGGCGATCCATCTGTTCCTGTAGTCGTTTGTACAAAGACAGAAGGTCGTTGTTGGATACCATGACGGGATCCTGGGGAGATGGCCTCGAACCTGAGAACACAGGAGTAGCAGGTTTCTTCTGAGCATTGTCAGGCTTCTTCGGGATAACACCAGCAGGAGGAGGAGGCATGGGTGGCCTCCCAGAGGATTCTGAAGCTGCGGCAGAAGAAGAAACAATCTTGGGTTGTGAAGACATGTTGTGGATATTGAGAGTAGGGTTTCGTTTGAGAGTGAATAATGATCAAAGCACCGTTTGCCCCACGGTGGGCGCCAAATTCTTTCGGTCAAAAATTGACAAAGCAACTTTTGATCAAATTAGTGCGTGAGGTGAAGTGCTTATCGATAATAAGATCGAACACAAAGATATGATTACGAGGGAAAAAACCCTTTATTATGATAATCTTTGTTTCGGTCAAGAGTTTACAACTTAATCCTTAGTTGAATCGCTTCGGTTAAGGATTATGAACCTAACTTTTGGTCGAATTAACGCTTGATTCTTATGATCTCCGGCACAAAAAAACCCCGGACGGTGAAAACTATCACCGTCAATATTATTAATAATAAAATCAGTGATTACAAATGTTGGAGCTGATAAGTGATCGTGAGCTAAGTGATACAGTGAGTACTAGCAGCTAAACAAGTGAATTGTGTGTGAACTATCGATATTATCAGCTCAATATATAATAAGAGATTTACAACTGATATCCCGATTATTCCGGAAACCCTAGACTATTTCTTCCACTCATCCCTTGCTGCCCACGTTTAATTTGACGAAGTCTAAGCACTAGTCGTTGCAAACCCACGTTCATATTAGCATATTAAACACGTGGTCTTATCTGCAAAACAAATAGACAGTCGGATATCCCGAAGTATAATCCTCAGAATACTTGTATCGGCAGGATAGGTTGAAATCCCTAACTAACTCTCCGAGTATCCCGGAACTGAAAGAGTCTTCCAATATAGCCGTTGGGGAACTCTTCTTTTGAGTCTATCCACGTTCTTCAATGTTCATCCCACGTCTTTGACCGATTCTTTTGGGAGTGACTCATCAAATGTGGTCCCACACATGCTAATATTAACTATAAGTGCGAGATTTCGGCATAATAATCAATATTTGACCATTAATCATTACTTGGCCCTTAATGCTAGCGGTTATAACTCATTCCACACGTTTTATGTAACCACCAACCGTGTATTTCGCATGGAGTAAATCAACAATTAATATCTGCAATTATAAATCAACACCAAGAGAGAAATATCTATTTATTAGCAATAATACTCAGGATACTAAACTTATTCGAGAATCCTGAACATATTCGGAATCCTGAGCATAGATCCGACTATAAAATTTAGGCCCTAACAATTATTATTTATAATATTTATTATTATTACTGTTAGAATTTATTAATATTATTATTTAATTATTATTATTATATTTATTATTATATGTATTATTATAATTATTAACGTAAAAAGCTAGGATATATTTCTTTTTGACTTTGTACTAGCTTTGAATTATTTATAATGACACATGATCATATTTTTATAACCGGTTTATATATATAGTAATTAGTTATAAAGAAAATATGAATTATTTTGTTTTATAATAAGAACGTACAATATAATTATTTAGTCATTACAAAAAAAATATAATTTTTCTTTTTGACGTTGTCATCTTTTTACTCAGCTGAGGTCCATTTGCAATCCGGTACGTCAATCGGTTTTCATAATCAAATTAATTATGAGAAACCCTGGCATAACTCATATTTTTTTGCCAATAACCGGTTATAAATAATTATGAAAACTAATTATTTTCTTTAAACTTAGTTCATACTTACGTTAATATAATTATAAATAATTACTGCTAGGATTATTATTATAATATTATTATTATTATTTAGTTATTATTTAATTATTATATTTATTATTATTCTTTATAATATTTATTTGTAATGGTTTTAGATTTTTGAGTCTTGTAAAGAGTTGGAGGAATGGGCAAAAAAGAGAGGACGAGATCATGGGTGTGTTATTGTGGTCCGACGGTCAAGGATAAACGGTGTGGACCTTGCATGCAATCATGGAGGGGACCCAAACTGAAGGCCACGATCAGACGTACCGGTAGTATCAAAAAATACTATCCATTTAAACTCCAAGGCAGGTACGACTCGTCAGGTAAATGTTGGAGGCTTAAAGTGGTAAACGATACACACAACCACGATCCCATTTGTCTTTGAGGCGGGGTACGCGGAGCTCCGAAAAATGAACAGCGATGAACTTGATCTGGTTGCGAGGTTATATCGGAACGGCTTGAAGACCTAAAAAATTCAAGATGCCGTAAAAGACCAGTTTCCCGATTGCCAACCATCACTCAGGAACATATACAACTACACATATCAGCTTAGAAACGAGGAAAGAATTGGCGATACCCCCATGAAGGTAGTTGAAAACCTTCATAGTTTACTATATATATAAACTTGTGCTTATAATATTTATTAATGTTTTATTTAATCCAATGCAGGTACTTGAACACTTGTTCGATAAAAATGGTTTCGTGTGCTATACCCGGGAAAATGCTTCGAACGATAGGACGGAGGATATTTTCTTCTGTCATAATAAGTCGCATAAAATGTGGCGTGCATTCCCTGAGGTGTTGTTGATTGACACGACGTACAAGACCAACATGTACGACTGACCGTTGGTTCAATTTGTTGGCGTGACATCAACATCAAAGTCGTTCTGTATTGGCCACGCATTTATAATTAGGGAAAAAGAGAAGAACTTCACATGGGCACTCGAGAAACTTAAAGAATTGCTCGATGATCGTATGGAGCCACGGGTGATACTGACTGACGCGGACCAAGCCCTTATGAATGTGTGTCAAGTAGTCTTCCCTAATGACTCGTGTCGGGCCAGTCGGCACGCGCTGCTTAAGTCCCGGTGCCTTTAGTCGAGCCTGCCCCGATAGCAGCGGCGGAGGTCCAGGTTGTTGACCAGCCTGTCGACGAGGAGGAGGGCGCGGATGTTGATGCTGATGTTGACGCACATGAGGTACGTGTTTATATTATCGTTTAATTTTTACTTTTAATTCATCTATTTTATTAATTAGTTATTGTTTTGATATTAGCCACCGCCACAGCATGTCCCCCGTACTTATCACGCAGTGCGTTTCGATGCCGGCAGTGACGCCAGGTTACAGCTCATAGAGCGGGGGATGCTGGAGATGCAACGGGTGTGCTGGAGATGCAGCGGGTGCAGCTGGAGATGCAGCGTCAGATTGGTTGGATCGTCAGTTACCTCAGCCCCGCTCAGCGTGGGGTACCGCCTCCACCTACTTTTGACCACGAGGCGAGCACGTCGGGCGTTAAACGCGGACGGGGTGATGATGTGGACAACGACAGTCAGGGATCAGGCGTCAGACAGGGGGTCGACGACCACGTCAATGTTCATGATGCGCCGTTTACGGCCTCCGACATCGACGACACCCCGTATTTATAGTTTGTGTGTATTTTGTTTTATTATGTAAAAACTCGATGTTTTTGTATATAATAATGTTTTGGTTTGGTGTATATATGGGTTTATTGTTTTGGAAAAAAAATTTGTTACAAAAACTTTATATAATAATGTTTATTGTTTTTAAAAATTTATTATATAAGAACAATAAAAAAAAGGAAACAAAAAAATATAGACATATAAAGAAAAGAAAAAAACACAAAAAATAAACTAAAAAAACATAATAAGACAAAAAGTGGGTTTTTTTAAAAACACCTCTTAATAGACGGCATATAGTGTTATAGGCAGCCTATTAAGAGGTTTTTTAGAAAAACCCAAGGTGCCTCTAACATTTCCCTTTTTAGATTGTTGGATAAAGCTAAAGCCTTATTTCATGGCTAAACACTTGACATCAAATTAGAACCTTTAAACAAAAGGCATCAACTAATAAACTTCAAATTCATGTCTATCAGCAATAATAAACATTCATACTTTTGACTTACAACAACAAAAGACCTAAATCAAGTAGGAACAACATTATATTCTTCACTTTTATCTCCCACTAACAAGAAACAAACAGTTATCCCAAACAAAACAACAAAACCGCAAACAATCCTCATAACCGAAAACCAACGTGTCAGTTTAGTTTCACGTTCAGCTTCTTGACACATGTGTTCTGAAGCATCATAAAACCGCTCCTCATCAAGACCGAAACTGTCACTAAGGTCACATTTCAGATCAAACTTGCTCAACAATGGGCTCATGAAACTTTGACTTGACCGGCTTTTGACTTTTTGACTTTGGTTTGAATCTTGAAGGCACTTCATAAGCTTTCTTGGAGTTGTGAAAATCTTAATATGCTCAAGATTTATAAAAGACCAAGATCTCTGAAACAAGGTTTACAACAATAAGATAAATTAAAACAGATAAATAAACATTCAAAAACAAAAACTTGACTTCATTAAACTCACCAGAGGACTAGGAGTACCACTTCCGTCAAAGTCAACTTCTTGTGATAAACCACTAATCCCATATGGCGAATCGAGCATATAACTCATTGTTTGTGATTCAGGTGATGCAGTGAGACCCCTTTGACCAGCCGAAGTCAACTTCTCAAACTTTGACCCTTTTTCACTCAAAATCCTATTCGCAGTTTGTATTGCTTCAAACGCTGCACCTTTAACATAAGTTGTTTGATCGTCATCACCATCGCATTTCTTCATTTCCTCAATTATAAAACCAAGTTCCGACATCAAACACTTATAATCCAAACTTTTCATCAAAAAGCTAATCATTTGAATCGCCATCAATCGTTTATGCGAATTGCCTTCCAAACCAGCCACATTTACAATCTTGACACCAGACCGAACCAACAACCGTGCATACGCTTCAACGATTAAACCATCACGTTCCGCTAAAGACATAACCAAACCCATATGTGCATTTGTAGTTAAACATTTCTCTAAAGCCCCAACAACCCTTTGACACACCTCGTTGACCGTTTGACTCGAAGCAAAGCGCCAATTATCCGAGTCAACCAAAGCCTTTAAACATAAAGCTGCACCAGATGACAAACTATCTTGGTTCGACAAAAGAGAGTCCGAGAGGGGTTTACAAAGCGAGTGAATAATTTTCCGTTTGTTGTGATCCGGTGTAGCGGGGTCTACCGCGTGTGTAGCAATGGTGGGGACCACTTTTGAACAAGCTTGGTGAAGGGAAAAAGAGGGGGGACAGCATTTTAATGTTTTGATTATACTGGACATGATGTTGTCGATTTGGGGAATAATTTTTGGACCATGAACGCGTGCGAGGACTTCGTAAAGTGAGATTGTGTATTCGGTTGGTGTTGATTCGGTTTGTTTGGTGTTGGAGATTTGAGAAAGGAAGAATGGGATCGCGGACGAATCTAAATTTTTTATGTAAGATTTTATTCCTTTCATGGATGAATTTTTGCTATCGGGATCTTTATCGAGGTTTAATAATTCTCGCTTAAGTAGAAGGCTTAAATTCCTCCCCATTTGATGAACTGCAAAAGAAATCAAACCGGTCAGTTTGGGTTGCGAGTTTGGTCAACTGAAAAGGACCCATATTTTTATTTGTGTTAAAACTTAAAACATCAACTCTAGCATGTACAGATTTAAAAACTTGTAACTTGAACATGACCCGGTGAACCCATTTACCGAAATGTGTCAAACGGGTTGACAAATTGTAATCAGCCCATTAAACATGTTAATCGGGTTTTTGAGTTGTAAAAATTGGATTAAGCAGGTCAACCGTTTACATAAACGAGAGTATAAAACACATTAACCCGAACATGACCCATTGAATTAAATATGTCACCAACAACAACAAACATATTAGCAGGGTCTGGGGAGGGTGAGATAGTGTAGGCAAACCTTACCTTTATCCCGAAAAATAAAGAGGCTGCTTCCAAAGAGACCCTGGCTTAATGTCAGCCCAATCACAACCCGTTTATTTATTAAGCTGGTAAGATATTAAAATCCTAAATAAAAATTACACTACTAATCATATCTGTAAATTTCAAAAGGATAAATAAAAATCAGCTGAATAATCAAAAACTGCAAGAATTTGATTAACAAGTAGAGATAATACAGTGGTTAGATGAATGAAGATTGAGATGCAGATTCCAATAGTACCTGTTTGCTGCTTCGAAATAATTAAGGATGTTGTGAAACGAGGATCATGGATTTGGTGCCATTGAGATAAGTGTCTTGTCTTCAACTGGATTTGGAGTATGTATTTCCCCCCACTTTTTTTATTCAAAATCTAACTACGAGTTCTTCCCTCTTCTACTTTTGTGGGTTTGACGCTTTTGCCCTTAATTGACTAAAGAAATAAAATATTTTATTATATTAAATACTACTCCTTTTATTCTCGTATTACAGAGGTTGTTTTACATTTTTCGTTTATGATATTTATATACTTTTTTAAATTTTAATTTTATTTATTGTAAACAAGTTAATAATATACTTAGAGTTTGATTATGAAATGATTTCACAAATAAATGAGATGTAATAAATAACTCGTTTAAAAGCTATCAAGGTTAAGGTTTCTTTGATTAACCGATATGTAAAACTAAATGTTATATCCCGTTTAAGAGTTATATGGGTTTGGTGAGACTCATACCCATGAATTCGGGTCAAATGCATGAGAAGCTTTTATTTACAAATAAAGCAATCTGGTGGTTTAAGATAAGATGGGAAACAACCATAGAGCATTTTAAGTTTTCGTTTATATGTATTTAAGATTATTAAGCATTATTTAAGGAAAATTCCCGTAATATCCATATTAAAATATGGTTTTCCAAATCTGTCCACCATTTACAAAGAATTCCCAAAATGTCCATTACAAAAAAAAGCGGGACGACTTTTTGATCATTCAAGATGACTAGTTCGTATAGCCAATAAAAGTGAACACATGTCCATAAAGCTGACGTGACGACTGGTTCGTCGGGTCGACTGCATTCATGTCTTTGTCGGGCCGACTAGATCGTGAAAACGCCGACTAGATCACTCTGTTAAAAACCCGTTTCGGTTTACGCTTATACTTCGACGCACCACAGTTAAAACACTTGTGATCATTTTTTAACTTTTTTTGTACAACATACAATCATTTGGATATGCGTGTATTCTTTTAACTTTCAACTCATCGAACACATCAATTGTTTTGCATTGTAAAACAAAACTTGTAACTTGTTATCTTCCAGAAGCAATTCATGCACAGCCTCTAATAGATTTGTAAAAATTTTCAAACAACCGGTATATAATGGTTTTTATAAACCATCAAAAAGATGTTTAATATGTCTAGTTCATCATCACCAACATCAGTCTCTATATTTTTAAACATGTCGTTTAAATTGTCATTGGTGTCATTTAAATCCCCATCGTCGTCATTTATTGAATTACGTTTATCTTCATTCCTTAATTATTTGACGACATGCCACGATCACCAAGTGACTCACCATGCATTAACCAACAAGTGTATTTAGGCTTATAACCACGAGTCGTCAAGTGAAACGCCATTTCATTAATATTATCAAATCTTTTGTAGTTTTGACAATCCCTACAAGGACACCAAATCATTTCATCTCCAACTTTTACTTTATTATCTTTGGCAGCCTTAAGAAAACCTTGAACGTCATTTATATATGTTTTGCTAGTACTTGGAATACCATACATCCAGTCTTTACGATCCATCTGAAAACAAAATAACAAATAAATATACGTATGTGGTGTAAATTGGTGCTCTAAGGCGGCAGATCCTAACCCACTTTTTGAAAATTATATCACGTGTGTATACAATTTAATGAGTTGACTATTTAAGAAAAAATCGGCATCATTTCCCCTCAACTCCCAAAGTATGCGTATAAAACGCAAACGTGAAAGAGTATGAGGAAATAACTATTGATTTTTTCTTAATTAGTCAACCTGTAAATATCCTACACGAGATATAATATCCAAAAACCAATCCCAAAAGGGGACAATCCAAAATTTATCTCTATTAGATATATTTTAGATGGGCACATACTCTTAAGGGTTATCATATACGAATGTATACAATATGTATAACTAATACATATAAAACACACACACACACATATATATATATTAGGAGTGTGCACGAAATCGAAAAAATCAAACCGGAATTAAAAAAACCAAAAATACAAAACCGAACCGAAAAAAATCCTAAGAAACCGCCTCAACATTAACCATTAAAAGCAAAATAACCAAACGGTTTTAAAAAATTAAAAAAAATAACATCTTTTATTTTTGAGTTAAGTACGTTTTAGCCTAAAATCGTACCGCATTGCACCGCACACACACCTGATATGTATCACATACATAATATACATATACATTAACACTTAAAACAACTAAAAAGTAAACACAAACACTATTTTTAAATAAAGATAAATAATTTATAAATCAAAATAATGAGTAAAAGCTATGCATATTAAGTCAAAATCAAAGTTTTTGGTACCTCATAAATGTGCTTTGAAAGCTTTTAAGAGATTTAGATGAGAGTAATAATGGAAGACTTACATGTTCTATATTAGTGACATGTTGGGCGACTAGATCATATCAAATGAAGATTATAAAAAACGTTATCAGAAAAGAGGGCCGACTAGATCGTGAACGAATACCGACTAGATCGTGAAAACGCCGACCAGATCGTGAAGTTTTCAAAAATGTCTACAACTATTGAACGAATTTTATAGCTACGTATGTTTTAATATTAAATTCACAAAAAAGTTAACAAAGTTATATGATTAATATCATTGATTGTTATAAATATACCGATTACAATATCATTTTTTAATAACAAAATACATGATATTTAATTAATTTGGTGTGCGTAATTGGAACCAGCGACTAGATGTGTCGTTTGCTCTACATCTTTGACTTTGACGACATACACATCACAATGTCGGGTGTTCAAGGTTCTGGTTGGGTCGCCTCTCTATATATCAAGCGGGACCCCCCCCCCAACGAAACCTTCCTCGTGAAATATGGTGGATGAAGTGAAGCCGGTGGTAGTTGGAGTAGTGTGATATGGAGTACACCCCACCCCCACTTCCACACTTATTGATCGCATCCTAATTCCGAGGCCACATATTCTAGAAATGGAGACAGGTCATACTGATATATATTGGTTTGAGGTTTGGACGTGGCTTTTTTTTTACAAATTTGGAAGACATTTTGCAAGGATATTGGGCAAGTGTTTGGGTAGATTTTGGTGGTTCATATATCTATCCCGATTCTTGCCTATTTATAGTTTAAAATGTTAGTATTTTTTAATTTTAATAACGCGATCTAGTCGGCATACGTTCATGATCTAGTCGGCCCTCTTTTTTATAACGAATTTTCCAATCTTCATTTGATATGATCTAGTCGGCCCATGTTTTTAACAACGTAAGTAAAATTTTGGGCCTTAAGTAAAAGGTTTATTTTATTTGATTTAAACAATTATATTTTTAAATAAGCTTACTTAGTTATCATTTGGGTTGTGCAATATATATGTGTGTGTGTAAATGAGATGGTTCATTGGAGAAATCATATTAGTGTGAGAAGTTATTTATAATCATTGATTAGATTGATCAATGGCCTACATTGATTATGACATTTTTGTAATTAATAACTCATTGTTTTAATGCATTTTTTAATTAAAAGGGGTAGTGTAGTAATCTTGTGTTTAGAAGATACATTAAAATTGTAGATTATTATCCAAAATTCCCATAATCATGCTACCATAATCAATTTTTCATATTTTCCAAAGATATCAAATATTGTTTCCATATTTTCATATTTCCCAAAGATACGTTAATTTTGTGTTTATGGGAGTGTATTATAGTGTAGATTAATGTAGGGAAGTGTGATACACACGTTAGTTAACAATATTTATGTTTGTAAATCATAGTATGGATTTTGGGAAAAGATTTATTGAACATAATTTTTATTTTTGTATGGTTATTATAACATAGTTTGAGTGATGTAAGAACGTGTAGGATAGTTGCGATACTAATGTGTGGTTCAATAAACTTGTGTAGGGTAGTGTAGGTGAACATATAGTTTATCTGACTACATATAGTTGTTTCTAAATTTGTGTAGGACAGTTCAATAAATTTGCATAGGGCAGTGTAGTGATACATGTAGTTGTTTAGACAAACTTTTTGACAACTCGTTTTATCTGACTACATGTAGTTGTGTCTAAATGGTGAATGATGATGACTACTTTTGTATGGCATTGTAGTGAATTATTAGCTATGACTTACGCTTAAAATGTTCGTGTGTATGAAAGTGTAGGGTGGTGTTGGAAATATCACCTAAAAATGTTTGTGTGTATAATAATAATAATAATAATAATAATAATAATGCTAAAAATGTTTGTGTATAATAATAATAATAATGCTTAGCTTGTATGATCAGCTAAAAATTGAAATAATCATTCGATATTATTGTTCACCGAAGTAACTTTTAAAAATAATTTGATTTGATAATTTGAAACTAACAAATACAATTAATACATATCATATAAAACAAATTATCAAGTTACCCCTACGTTAATTATATGAAAAAATAAAAAAGAAAAAATCTAATTGGTTTAAATTATTTTCTTACACTTCTCACACTAATGTGACTTTTCACATGAACTCAAACCAATATATATATATATATATATATATATATATATATATATATATATATATATATATATAAAAGGTAAGGATCCTAAGAGAACTCTTTGCAAATTGAGAACTTTGAGAACCATTTTGGACCCCTAAAAGCACATTTAAAAAAATATTTAAAAAAATCATAAACAAAAAATAATAAAAATTTTAAAAAAGTAAAAAAAAACCAAAATTCTTATATTTCATTATGGTTTCATTAATAAAAAAACAAAAAAAAGGTCGTATTATACATATATGTATAATTTTATATAATTTTTAGTTACGTGATATACACATATGTACAGTATCATTTATCTTAAATTATACACATGTATACAAAAAAAACATGTAAATGTACATATATGTATATATTATACATATGTGTATATAATTTAGCTAAACCGAGTTTTTTTATGAAACCCGGATGATAAAATAAGAATTTTGGTTTTTTTACTTTTTTGATTTTTGTGTTTTTTTTTATTTTATGATTTTTTTTATTTATGAGTTTTTTGTGGTCCAAAATGGTTTTCATAGTTCTCAATTTCAAAAAGGTTCTCTCATGATCATGATCCTATATATATATATATATATATATACACACATATATATATATATATATATATGGTTGATTTCATTTGAAAATCACTTTGAGTTTTAAGAACTCGAAAGAATTCAACGTAATAATTTTTGTTTTGATTTTTTACATATATGTAATATATGTAGGTCACATGTACGTAGAAAACTTACAACATTTTTTACGCACCGAATCGACTTTTTACATAATGTAACGGATGTTTAAATTAGTGTAATCGCTATACATATTTATATTCTCTCATACTTAATTTTTTAATCAGATTTAATCTCAACCAGATAATCTAACATATTTAATTAAATGTGTGGTTAAGAATGACGTTCCTAAAGTTCTTAAAACTCAACAAGTTCTCAAATTATACCGCCTGATATATATGTTATACAAATCGACAATGAGTTGCGTAATTTGATTTAAATATTAAGAATACATATTTTTTTTTTCAAAAAAGTATATACAATTTTAAGAAAATTAAAAATTCAAGCCTGTCGGGATTCGGGGTGATCAGGCCAGGGTCGGTCAACCACCTTGCCCAGCCTCATAGTTGGCACTGATGCTTTGCCACACCACCAAGGCTACAAAACATGAAATACATATGTGGTCAGCGGACTCCCCTGTAGCCAAGCAACCGCTACACACAACCGGGCCTGAGAATACTTTTCTCGTTATCAGGTTGTCCGTAGTAGAGAGACGATTTAGTAGCGCACGCCACACCACAACATTCTCTTTTAACGGAACCCAAGAATTCTATTCTAAGATTTTTTTTATGAAGAGTCTCAACTTGATAGAGAAGCTTTTTAACAGAGGCTACCAAGAATGCACCGAAGTTATCATCACTCCATACCCACTTATCTTGACCGCCCCTTAAATATGAAATCATAAAGTTTATAGCAACTCCATTAACACGATTTTCTTTCTCTCTGTATTCTCGGAGATCCAAGACTTCAATCTATGTTTCCTAATATGAGATTTTATGATTTCACATCAGTTTAGTCTTGGTGTTTCTACTTTATACTCAAAACAAAACAAAAAACTCAAGTTCATTGTTTTTCTATTTTTATTAAAAATTAGAAGAAAATAAAATTTACAATCAATTCCATGTAAACCTTTTAATACAACCAATTGCCATCTCATTACTTGCAATAAAAGGGTGACATGTTTCAACTCGAGCAATCATAAGGTGGCAAGTCACACCTTTCACTCATAGACGTGTTCAATTCCTCTAGTGAAGTACCAAATAACAACCTAAATTTACATCTTGGCTTTTATTAACTTACTACTATCATCATTAACTTTATGAAGCACTGGACCTAACAAAATCTTCATGTATAAATATATAAATTGAATTCTAACATCCTATATTCATCACACACACACACACACACACAAAAACACCTAAAACTTCATTCCATAATCAGGCCATTATAGCATCAACTAGATAGATAGCACATCTACTTAAACCAAGTAGAACTGGAAACAATCAACACAAAAACGAAATTTTATACCACTAATTCCAACAGAAACCAAAAACATTCAAAAGACCAGTAACCAGAGCCATGGGCATTCATAAGAGCACAAAATGTTCATTCCTCTACAAAAACAAAATTTGAATTTAACATGTTGAGAGGTTAAACCAAAAGCGTTTCAAGGTCCTAATTTGTTGAAATGGAAGTCTTATGCACAGTTTTAAATGAGAAAGAAGCGAGGAATCCTCTTTTCGACTTTAACTCTCCCATTCCAGACGTTGCTTTTCTTTCTATTACTTTGAAAGTAGCTGCTACCGCTTCAGCCACTTGAATTTCGATATTCCTTTTTATTTCTCATCAAACGAATGGCATCTTCTTTTCCTATAAACCCAGTCAAAGTAACGTTTGACCATCAATATGATTCTAACCCGTCAAGGCTGCAAATTCCAGCCACGCTTGGCTAGTGCTTGAATCACATGCTCCGCTGCTTCCGCAGTGTCTTGTAAGGGAGGATAGGTCCAGGATTTGGCTATCTGTGCAATAACACCATGTAATTGTTGAAAGTTTAAACTAAACTTTAATTACTATTTGTATTATTATCAAGTATATGGGTCAAACTTGTATATTGTTAACAGGTAGGGGTTTATACCATTTGACGCGTTGATTTGAATATACTGGTTCTTTAGGTTTATACAGGGTCGATTTATGTTGAACAAATTGAATATATGAAATCAAGATTATGCATTAATCTGTAATCATGTTAATTAAATTTATTTTATTTTATTTTTTATTTTTTAGAATATGCAATGCTTATCATATTGGAAACTCTAACAGAGACTACAGATTTTAAAAGTCGGTCGAGGGTTTTATATGTCCCGATTTTGGGGGTTTGATGATTCGGCCAATGTTGTGGAACTTTGAACCGCTCGTCTAAACCGAACTGGCCGTTTCACCTTTTTAAATTACTATCTTTTCAGTTTTAGATTATGCAATTACGCATATGCATTATATTCATGAATTGTATTTATCAGTTTAAAAACTCTTAACACAAACTACAGATTTCGAAATTCGAAACAAAAAAAGCTTATCATTAATCAAACCTTAGAAATGGATTGTTGTTTCATGAAGCTGTACTTCATGATTTGGCCCAAATTTTAATCAAAACCGGACGAAAGAAAGTAAGAAACCATCAACAGAGTACCATTATAGATTTTAAAGAAGCGGAATACAAAATGAAAGCAGGAAAAAAAAAACAAAAAAAACCCTTCATTAAAACATGAATCGACCGCTAACCCTAGATAAAAAATTTAACAAATGAGAGAAATCTTAAATTTGAACAATGGAGGGACTTGTTTGTGATTTTGTATGTATCCATATCCTATAATCACAGGGACTAAAAGTGTACTTTATAAAAATATTAAGAGTAAACGTCTTTTGCATTTGTTAAAACTTACATTCTCGTCACCAGTGAATGGTCGCGCCATCCCTCGCTCTTGTAGACATTTATGGAAGTATGCAAACTTCCATGTGCACCTTTCAGCTCCAATTACATAAACAGGCTTTCTGAAACATTAAAAAGTTAATATAATAGCTAAAACTGATTATTTGCCAAGATTTTGAAGAAACCGGATATGCTTATTACCCCATACTACAAGCCTCACTTAACATGCTGACTGAATCAGCCGTAATCACAAAAGCATCAGCCCAAGCTAAATGCCCCATGTGTGGATTCGGATCTACACAGTGTCATGTATTCACCATATTAATATATTTTATTAGTGTTTTATAATAACTGAAATAACTGAAAATGGTGGTACCTTGGCCGTCCCAGATATAAACCTTAGGGTGGTTATGAAATTCTTTTACCAATATGTCGGACACCTGTTTGTTGGTTAAAACTTTACAAAAATATTTTATGTTTTACATTTGACTATGAGTTGATTAATAATAGAAACAATCCGTACCTGCTTCGGGGTCCGTCTAGAAAACGAAATCCTAATGCTCCCACAAGTTGGGAGAACATTCATTAATGATGCTGTTAACTGCCTTGCCAGGTCAGCACCGTATTTGCAGTGACCTATAGTATGCACAAAAGTCCAAACAGCCTTGTTAATTCAGAAAACTAGTGAGGTAATTTTCTGCATAATAAATTATGATGGTAACTGCAGAAGATGGTGTTTGGATGTGCTTAAAATGAGGAAATAAACTGTAATAAGCAAAAACAAAATCATGTTTGGTTAAAATAGTAAACACTGGAAAGTTTTCATAGTTGTGGAGAAAAGAATCCGTTACTTGTTTGTAGACAATACTTATTAGTCAGGTAACTAAAAAATAAAACGACCAAAACTGACTTCTTTTAATCTTTCTATCAACTATAGTCATATTTTTATATATAGGAACAACTTTTTAGGAGAAGAAAACTGTATGAGCAAAATACGGAGAATTTCATATACACCCAACTCAAACTTAAAATATCAAATATGCCCTTAAAAACTAGTTAAAATATCATATTTAACTATTTCATTGAAAGCAAATCAAGAAATGACAAATTTACCCTTATTTTTCTAAAGCTTTTAAATTTCATATTTTAACCTTAATTTTTTTTATTTTACCCATCAACAGTATTTTTTTTTTCAAAATATGATATTTACTTGTTTCATACAAAGTAAAACTTTATATGATATTTTACCCATCCACAATGTTTTTTATTTTACCCATCCACAATGTTTTTTTTATTTTACCCATCAACAATGTTTTTTTTATTTTATCCATCAACAATGTTTTTTTCTTCAAAATATGATATTTTAACCTTATACATTTTATATGATATTTTATGAATTTCTTTTACAAAACTGGTACCATCCCACCACCCAAATCTTTTCATCAAGAAGCTGACTTGCGTTAACTCTCGATTTTGAGGAATACGCTTGAATCAATCGAAATCGATTGTTCTACGAAACGATTTCGATCGTTGTACCAAAACCCAATGGAATCAATGAGACGACTGAATCGAATGGAAAACTATTAAGAACCGAAGTACCAACAAGAATCCTAAAACTTTAAAAAAACATTTATTTGATAGGGGTAAAACAGTCCTTAACCAAAAAATCATTTAACTTGGGTATATCTGATTCTTTAAGTTTGATTTGGTTATATATGAAATTCTCCCAAGAAAATAAATCTGAAAATAGACTCACGAATAGGTCCTCCTATGTTGACTACAAGCAACGGTTTGCACAACGACGCCAGCTCATCATGCCAGGCTGAGGCTGCACATTGTAAAGCATCTGAATCAACTTGATGAAGGGCTCCAAGTGTTAGGACCTAGGATTGTATATAGAACCAGCTCCATAAGTATACTTGCAACTATAATATTATATGGGTTGATTTGGGTTCTGTTTCATCTCTAATAGGTCAAGTGGATTAAGCTTGATTAAAAAACTAAGCTACTATCGTTACAATAAACTTTTCAAAATCATATTTAACGCATTATTAAGTATTTACACAACTCAAAAAATATGAATTGAAAGTGTTTGTGGGCTCAAACCAACCTGCTTGGTTTTAAACCTGATGCGATGTAAACGCATCGCTGCACTTGAGGCAATGCATTTACATGATGTGCTCATAATGCGCTAAGCACAATCTTAAACCAAGCTGACCTGTACTCATTTTAGTTATTTGACCCATGCACCTAAAGTAATAAACATTAGACGTTACCCACCACATTTTTTCTCGGAGGTTGACGAGGAGTAATCCAGCCACGAAGAAACCAAGGAGTTTGTTTCTTTCCTTCGAGAGTGTGTGGATAATAATCATGTTGAGGGGTAATCACCATATCAAACCTACTCAAATGTGAGCGCGGGTGTTGTATCTACAACCATCACAGAACAATACATGTCATTTGTAGCTATGTTATGTATCGGATCAAACTTTGCATAAACCAAGTATTAAGAAGGATCAAAGCAACATAACGATGAACGGTTCCTGTCAAACCTGTATAGTAAAAACATGGTCCGGAGCAAACCGTTTAATTGAAGTTGCAACAGATATAGTGTCCCGCCCAGACGCAACCACCAATACAGGGCCATCTCTAAAACCGAAAGATACAAACATAAAAAAACTTGGATCCAAATAACATGAATTAAATAAAAACAAAGCATACTTATGAAAGGTCTCTCTGATATCGGTCGCAATAGCCTGAGCATCAGCCTCTAAGATATCATCAGATTGATCTGGAATATCATCTATACAAATTTAATGATATGGTAGGAAATAGTCAAGGCAAATTCGCATGCTTTTATAGTAAGAAATAAGTTTGACATACATACCAGCAGGAAGAATGGGTTGTGGATGAAAGACTTGTTTTTTGAATCTATGTAATAATAATGTTTTGGGGGTGGAAACAGGGAGCCACAGTTTTGGCCTACGAACACGCTGATCAAACAAACAATAACTACAAACATCAAATAGAGAAATGAAATAGTAGGAAGCATACATACATACATAAAAGGAATGGTGATGAGATAGGCCTAAAGCTCGGATTAATCCGTAACATTGATTCTCAGCTCCGGCAAACCCGTTTCCGATGATGATAGCTCGTCTAACAGTTGTTCTATGCATTTTAGGTTGGTTTTACCAGGGTTTATGCATTTTACTAGGGTTTATGTAGTAACCAAAACAATAAAAGTTTCTCAAACATACATATTGTTAATAATAGGGGTTCGATTATGGCGTGTTTGGAATTATCTTTAATCAGAATGACCCATATTTGACGGTTTTTGAAAATTCACTAAACTGACCCACCAGTTATGTCGGTTATCGGTTAAAATAAGTTCGGTTAAACAATTATGACGATTAAGTTGTTCACCCCTAGGTGATACTTAAGGCTTGGGAGTTGGGATATTTTAGGTCCGAGGTTCTAAAAGTGACAAGGGTTTTCTGATGATGGTGGGTTTTCTCGGTATGGACAATTGACATACCGTCTTAGGAAAGTTTATTCGGATATTATGATAGTTTTCAAGCGCTATAAAAAAAACTTTGTCCATTTCATTCTTCTGAAAACACTTGAAATTTATTCCATTACTATCAACACCCACCGCCACCCGTCGCCATTACTACCAACACCCACTCACCGTCACTAACCATTGCCCCCACCACCGCCAACCACCTTAAGGATAAGAATTTGTTGACGATGAAGCATTGTCACATGAAAAATAGATCAGGGACCCTAAAATGTGAAATGCTATAAATGATGTATTAATTATGTAATTATCATAACTAGCTTAACGAACTCGTAGCTATGTGGTGGTGGCGATATTAACACATATTATTACCAAATATCGAATATAGTTGATTTGATTGAACCATTCACAATAACATGTATTGCACGTAATACAACACTATAGTAGATATACAATACGCGTTATTGCATATATGCAAATACAATACTATATATATATATATACACACACTAGCTTTTAGCCCGCGTGTCACGCGGGTTACTTATAGTTTTTTGTTATATATTATTATGAATAGGTATATTGGTTTTTATCAGTCCCAACTATCTAATTTGGTCGTTGTCGGTCCCAACTAACGAATTGGATGCTAACGATCCCAACTTTTAACGTATTTGTTCCCGACGTTCCGTGACTAACCGAATCCTAACACCGTTAGTTGCATGTCGCCAGAAAAACGTTTTTTTGTCGGAAAAATAACATTTTTTTTCCAGAAAACACCACCCAAACACTGCCACCACCATCAATTGACTCATCACCAACCAACCACCACCACTTGAGCACCACCAACCATTTCCGTCGAGTTTTAGGGTTCCGGCAACCTCAATAATTGAAGCTCTTACTGGAAAAAGGTTCCTAATGGTCCGATACAAAGTTACAAAGATGTATGGGACAAAAATGTTAAGTTTTTCGAAAATCAAATTGTGAGTTTTCTGGCCAAAAGCGTTTTTCCGACAACCTGCAACTAACGGCGTTAGGATTCTGTTATTCGCGGACTGTTGGGAACAAAGACGTTAAAAGTTGGGACCGTCAGCAGCCAATTTGTTAGTTGGGACCGACTTTGACAAAAAACGATAGCTGAGATTAATAAAAACCAATATACCTTATGAATATATATAATTTTGTTGTATGATGTGTTTAGATATTAGTTGAAGTTAAAGTTTAGTTTGTTTTATTTATATTTATATTGTGTTGTTATGGTTGCTTGGTGATGCGGAACTTATATATTGTTTAACGGACCACGTGATCAAATGGGCGCTCATGCATCTAAGTCTTAAGTAATGTAGTTTGAGATTTTATGTTTGAGCTTCATAGTGTATTGGGTTTTAATTCAATTGATAGACTTTTATATATTTTTATACTTCTATAATTGTGAATAATCTTGTCTTATCTCTTCGTCTTATAAGATTAAATCCAGGGAAATAACGGCTAGAGGTTTGTCAAACACATAGTTTATCCACTTCCTTATGACCCTTACTAACATAACAGATTTGTTATTAGCATTACCTATATAATTCAACATCTTAAAGTTTTTCTATCCATTTTGCTATGTAAACATCAACTTCGGGTGAAGGGGGGGGGGGGGTGTTAATGTAGATGACCCTATAAATTCCCTGATGGCATTTGGTGAATTGGAAGCTCACTACAGGGTAAAATCATATTAAAAAACAAACAAACTTTTTTTTATTGTCATATATCATTTTCTGACCGTTTTTTAATTGTATTGTATTCAGTCGCTGCTAAAAAAACGTGTTTTAAGAAAAAAAAAAGAGAGCCATGAAGTAAAAAGAGCAATGAGGTCGAACATGTGACTGTTTAATAAATCATAGTGACTATTTTTCACAAACATGAATGAATATGCACATTTTTTCCATCTCACAATAAATGCAATTTATAAACTAAAAATGTATACATACACTACCCTGGTTCATTCATACATCGGTATTCGCCTAATAGTTAACGCCATGTCAGCTTATTAGACAGCCCCAATATTATTTTTGTTTGAAACAAAAGTCATTATATAATGTAATATGAAATCTAAATAAATAAATAAAATTATGTCAACTGCAATAGGGGAGGACATGCAGTCTAGGTCTAGGCAGCTAACGCATTGTCATCCCATATATGAATGCATTTTGTGTACTTTTCCCTGACCTGATTGGTAGTTTAGAATACTAAAAAGTTAATAAAATAGCAAAACACCCTAGTTTTCCAAAACTTCTTTATAACATATTTTAATGCGAAAAAACACAGTGCCAAAAATTCCTTTTAACAAATACCACAACTTGCAATTACAAACCTTTAACTTAATTATAAAACAACAATTGACAAAACCCTTAAGAGTTTATTCTTTTTCTATTTTTATAATGTATTAAAAGAAATCAACTAAAAAAATATCCCACAAGAATATGGATTAGAGTTGAAGATTTGTGTATTCCAATGTCTGTTTTGAGCACTTGATCTTCACCGTACGATTTCAAATTTTGTAAAGTCACCTAAGGTATTATAACATCATGACAATTATTAGTAATACTAAATAAACATATAACAACATCTCTAATAAGAATTGCAATAAATCATGTCAAAAACATACTCTACCCGACAAGGATGATTCAAAATCAAAGATTTTAGACTTCAAGAATAATTATCTAAACTCGAAACGTAATCATTAAGTTCCAATGACTATTTATAAATAAAATATAAACTAATCATCATATCTGAAAATTCTTGTCAACATATTTTTAATACTTTTATTTTGAAAGTTAAAAAAAATTGCATTACCTTTTTAAGCTTAGATTTTCTATTTTTCTTTTCTTGTCATTGTTTAGTGTTTACTCGTCGTTGTCCGTATTTGATGGTAGTCGTATTGTTTTGTAGGTTCTCTATGTAAGTGAGTCCTTGTGTGGTAAGTGGTATAACATTTCTCGTGTTATCTCTGCATCATTTATATTTTTTTCTGTAATTTTGATTTTGCCTTTAAGGGGTGAAAAATTTTATATATGATTCATATTTCCATCCATCCAATTAGTTATATATATAAAAGAGAAGTTTGGTGCCACTAATCAAGTGGCGGCACCAAACCTGTCCATACCGTTTTGATTTTCTTTTTTTAGTATTGGTTGCATAGCGAACGTAACGAGACCCAACCTAACGTCAATTTTTGTTTTTGTAACGGAAATAGGCTAAATTTGTGTAAACTCCGGGACTGATAATGCTAGGGTTTTGATGCCATTTGGTTTTCTTATTTTAGTTCCGGTACCATAACGACCGTAACGAAAACTGACCAGATGCTAATTTCCTTTTTAATTTTTTGTTTTAGTTCTGGTACCGTAATGTAAGAGAAAGAAGCCGACCACATTCTTGTAAAGTCAGTGCATTTTGTTTTAATTCCAGTACCACTGTAACGAAAACCGACCAACTGTCATTTTTGTTTTACTTATGACATAGTAAGAAACCGGCTGAATTCACGTTGACTTATCATCTCAACGCTCGAGACCGACAACGCTTGAGCTTTACCACCACCCAGATTTTACCGACATGCCCGGTGCAACGCGCCGGGTAAATTCCTAGTTAGTTATACAAACAAAATCAAATTAACACTTTGATTGTTGTTGTGAGTATTGCTCTTCTTAGAGATATAACATTGCCGATAACATGCAGATTTCGGTACCACAACAGAAGATTCGAAGATTAGTATATCACATGCTATAGCGACTAAAGTCAAAAACGATGATTATTTTTCCTTTCTACAAAACAAATTGTCAAAAATTTGAAGTCCTTATATATATAGCAGATAAAATGATTCCTTTATTATTTTTCTATTATGTTTTAGAATTGAAAGTTAAAAAAGTTACGGTGATACGTAACTGGTTGAATTTCGATTTGAGTACTATATTATTTTATTTATTTACTACTACGTTTTATAATTGAAAATTCCAAAGGTCATGGTGATACATGAATGGTCGAATTTCAATTCGATCCTTATTTTCATATTCATTTACCCTTATGTTTTAACTTAAAAAGTCATGGTGGTACATAATACTAGAGGAGTGCAACCATATTCTTTTCACAAAGAGAACATGGTCGCGTTTGAAAACTTATAGTTGTGATTCATATGGCATTGAATGTGGTATGCTTTAATGTGGTATGCTTTGGCTTAATAGAGTTCATGCTCTTTCCTAACTCTTCAGGTAAGCAACCGGGTCCCGCGTCTGATTGAGATTTATACGCATTGCTTATCCTTAGGTTTCAATAACCTTGGTGTCAAGAGTTTCGGAAAACAGGAATGTCCCCTTACAGTTTACTACATACCCGCCATATACAACCATCTTTAAGAAGAATAAATATCGGAACACCACAATAAAAATCAATAATTGAAAATGTTGGAAAACTCTTTGTTTTTAGGCATAAGCCTTGGACTTGTGTGTGCTTGTGTAATTGAAGTACTTGAATTATCAGTATAATAGTATTTGTGTACATGAGGCATAAACAAATCAATAATAACCAAATAATGTGCATTAAACAATCAAATTAGGCTCACATAATTTCTAATCATGCAACGTAAACAATTAAGCAAATAAACTATAACTAACTAGAACACTACGTCTAATGTCCTATCTTATAGTCACGGATCTGATACCAATCTGTAACACCCCGGCTAAAGCGGAAACGCCTGAGTGTGACGTACAGATTGCCCAAAACACATGTGACATTATTAAGTGACAATATTATCATTAATTCATTCAAAAGCATCAAGTACACAAGTTATTTCAAATGAACAAACACAATGGAAAATGAACATAACAAACATCTTCTTGTTTATTATCTAGATAACCTAACTTTTAGTATCCTTTTCATATCATCCTCTAATGAAAGTACATGTAGCATATATATAAAATAAAGTCAACTAATTGAATAGTTGGTGAGTTCACACAGTTTAAATACTACATAAAAACAATACAATTTCATGAAAACTTGTGAAAAACACATAAGGGTTCTTTACACTAGAAACAACGGTCCATGAGTGTAAAGAATAAATGAATGTCTTTTCCAGTTGGGATTGTGCACCAACATACTCAGATCGGAGTCCCTTTTCCACTAGAAACAATGGTCCTGAGTGCAAAGAGGGGCGTATGATCATACTTATCGAAGAAATCCATGCACGTAATATTTTAGCAAGTAACAAGTAAACACACAAGTCCATGATGCGAATTGTAGTTTGTAAATAATAAATAAATGAAGTTGAAGTTTGATAGGATATATATGCTACCCCAAAATAGTAAAAAGGTAAAAATGGGGTGTGAGAAACTCACTTTTGATATTGGAGACAACTTGAAACAATAACCGAAAGCGAGTTAACAAACGAAGCAATTGAATCTCACGAAACTATAAATAATACCGAAGATACAAAAATCAAGGACTAGCTACCAGAATTATAAAGTTAATTAACTTATGGTAAATGGGGACTTGTGAATTTTTAATAAGTTTAACAAAAATGAATAAAGTTTATATAAATCATTTGATGTTTATTAGTTGAAGAATAATTTGTAGACAAATAATTATAACTTATTAATATAAGATTAACTAATAATATTAATAACAATTTATGATTAAACATTTGTTTTCAAGTAACATAATTAATTAATTAACTTAAATGTTTTGAATGAATTCTCTTTAAGAAAATTATAAATAGTAGTTATGTTGAAATAAAATAAACAATAATTAATTTACTCAATTATTAATTCAAAGATATGAAGTATGTTATATCTATTGTAAAATATTTTAAATAAAAGAAATTTTTATAAATAATCTTATTTAAAAGAAAGTTTATAAGTTATGATGATTAACGAATCATAAGATTTTGTAAATATATATTCATGTTTGTTCTTGCAAAATAACTAGGCTTGATCCAAGATTTAGAAAAATCAAAGTGTTCATCTTGGATATCCATGATCATAATGATTTCTTAAAACCAGGATATAATATTTTTATGATAAAAGTAACATGATCATGAAAAACAACTTATGAACAACTATGAACATTCAAGATAAAATCAAAACGAAAGTTATAAAATGCTTGAAATGGTAACAACTTACTTGTTAGTGCTCTTAAACTTAAGAAAAAAATGGATTGAGGTGTGAAAATAATGAAGGATTTGTCCTCCTTTTATATTGAAAATATAGAGTTGTTAAGCCTTAAGGAAATTATGAAAATTAATCATATTTAATATAATTAAAACACAAATTAAAAATTGTTTAATAGGGTATTCAAAAGGTTTAACTATTTTAATAAATTTTGTTGAATTAAAACATCCAATAGTTTTTATTAGTTAAGTAACATATGAAAAGATGATGATAATAATAAAATTAATAATAATTATTATAAATAATAAAAGTAGTAGTTGTAGTTAACTAATAATTCTAGTAAATTGCATGGGACATGTATATAAATATTTGATCTTGATTGTGAATGTTTTAAATGAGTATGTAATACTACAAGGGTGGTGAAATGTATAATTGCATAGAAATGATCACATAAAATACATTAACGAAAATTGAGATTAATTAATAATATTATAAAAATATATAAATTTAAATAGAAACAAAACCGAAAATTTAAAATGGGTTGGGTTTTCGGGTTTGAAAAGTAACGAATGTTACAATTTATATTTTTATTGAAATCAAACTACCATTACTACGATAGTGTTTGGTATAAAGTAATAGAGATTGGAATGAAATGAGTAATTCAAAAGGAATGAAATTAAGCATGTTTGATTGTCATGTATCAATTAAATGGATCATTCCAAAGGAATGTAATTCCTTCCATTTATAGATTTTTTCATTTCTAATGAGTAGGGGTTTTTTTGGTATGAGGTAATGGAATGAATGAATGGAATGAACATTGTAATAGAATGGGCAAAGGAATGAAATGAATTATTACCATTCCATTGTCATGTTTGGTTACCATATAGGAATGAAATGATTCTTCACTTTATCATTATTATTATTATAATTATTCACCAATGATAATAATTATTATCATTAGTGAATATTATTATTAGTAAATAATACTAATAAACATACTCATAAAAACGTTGAATAATAATAATAATAATTAATAACATTATTATTCATAACAACTAGTTTTTAAGACCCACGACTTACAACGAGATTATTTAACCAAATAAACATACTCGTAAAAACGTTGAATCGTACATGTACGTTGTGAAATGTTAACTTCTCAAAATTTAAATATAATAGTAATTCTAATATAATAATAGTTATATTATAATATGCAAACTAATAATAATATATTATTATGATAATATTGATAATATACAATAACTGCAATATAAATAAATATCTATAATATAATATTGATATAATAAAAATAATAGAGATTATTATTATTATTATTATTATTATTATTATTATTATTATTGGTTAATTCTATTCCTTGAATGAATGAAATAAAGACACCTCTTTTTTAAAGGAATGAAAATCCTATAAATGAAAGAAGTTTCATTCGTTAAAGAATAACCCATTTCATTAACATATGACAACCAAACATGTTTTAATTCATTCCCTTGAAATGATTTATTCCATTTCACATTTTATTCCATCATACCAAACACTACCTAGGTGTTTTTTTCATTCCTTCAAGGAATGGAATGAAAAATAGTCATCTACAATAATAAAACTAATAATAATAATAATTAATATTATAATTATTATTTTATTATCAATATTATAACTATAATATTACATTTTCATCTAACTCTATGCATCATCGGTTGTAACTTGAGCTTCATTGTTTGTATATTAGTTACATCATGATCTATAAGTTGTACATTATGCAACGGGAATTATACTTTTTTTCTTATTGGACCAAACTTTCCATTATCATTCTCACCACCTTTTGCTTCCACTACCAGTTTTACCACCGATCATTTATTTGTCTGATCCACAAAACCTTGACATGTTTATCGCCTCTCGCCACCACCTTGATTGCTTTTCCACCGCTTTCATACCACCTTTGTCTTCCTTACCATCGTCACTGTTGTCGGGTTCGATTTCCGGACTCTTGGTAGCGGTGGTGTCGTGTTGGAACGATGGCGATGGTTACGGCGGTTGATGGTCATTGTTCACGGTGGCGATGCTGTTGCAAACGGTAGGGATGCACTATATTACTTTTTCTTTGTATCGTTGCTTTACTTTTTTGTGAATTGTTTTTCAAAGTGGAGTTTATTCACAATAAAAAAATGGGGAAAGTCAAAAAAAAAAGGAAAGGAAAATGGTGTATCTGCTGCCAGCAACGAATTAGGAAGAATAAGTTTGAAAATCAAGTAGGATCCGCCATTGGCAATGGCGGATCAATCATTGGGACCTAATCCGTCACTGCCAATGGCCGATTAAGAAGAAGAAGTTTACAACCCCGTTTTTGTTTCGTTTTCTTCTGTTAACTTCAAACCCCCACCTAACTAAATTTTGTTTTTTACCTACTAATTATTACCCAACTCACTTTAATTTTTACCAACCCTACACATGCATAAATACAAGGGCTGCCATCTGCATAGAAACATGCATGCCATACACATAAGCATACATGCCATACACATGCATCACTTTAATTTCAGATGATATGATACATGCATGCCATGTTTCACCTGTGAATTTTAAAGCTGACAATAACTCAGCTAGCAGCAATAATTCAAAGCAGCAACAATAATTCAAAGCTGTCATTAAAGCATCAAAGCTGTTTCTCATGAGGAAGAAGACGAACTATAAAAAAATTATTTTGTTCCTAATCCGCCATTGCCAATGGAGGATTAGGTTTTAAAAAAAATTCAAATTTTCTTCTTAATTCGCTGCCATCAATAGCGGATTAAGGGTTTTACTTTTTTCTTCATAATCCACTGCCTCTAATAGCCGATTAAGGATTTTCGTTTTCTTCCTAATCCGCCAATGGCAGGAGCGGATTAGGGTTTATTTTTTTCTCTTTTATCTTTTTAAGGTATTTAAATTAAAGAACCAATGTTTTATTGCACGTCGCTAGTAGCCCAGCTGGTAAGTACATCAGTTACGGAATGGGAGGTCACGGGTTCAAACCCCTCCCAGCCCGTTTTTGGTAACATTTTTAAAATAACTTTCCACCATTCACTTATTTGTTTAAACTTTCCCCATTAACTTATTTTTTGTTGTAACTTTTTTTGAGTACCTTTCACCATTCACTTATTTTTTTTGTAACCTTTTTTGACCTACCAACTTTCATCTATCATGCATTATTAAAGAGAAACAGCCTTATTAAAGCTTTCAGATTTCACAGCCTTATGCAGGTTCACATGCATGCTGCCACTCCTTCAAGACCCATGAACCAACATGATAACATGATAAAAATTGAAGATTAATATTATAAGTAACCAAGGCAAATGACATGACTTACAACTAAATTAGATAACATAAAATAAATAGAGGTACAATATGATGACAATACAACAAACGCTAAACAAGGTCGGGTTCCACGCGCCACTTATATAATTCAAGAGTCATCTGACGTCGGTAGTTAGCACACACCTCATCAACGTCATTTTCAATCACTAAGGGCTTCTTTTTTACTAACATTTCCATCATCATACAAACCAGAACACCTGAATTAGAAGTGTTACCCTTGTCTTGAGGCACGTTAACCTTACTTAAACCGATAACCATTTTTTTTTTCTCGTATGAAATATTCGAGTTTCTCCAGTAGCGTATACGATCAAGAAACCATGGGAAAACACTGATAACATCTCCATTTTAGCACTTTGAAGTTTTTCATTTATCCACCTTTTATCTGTCCAGTATTGGGTAAGTTCCATCGTTCGCAGATCTATACGGACGAGTAACCAATCACCACCAGAATGCAACAAAAACGGAATATACACTTGCTCAACCTCCCAAAATCGTGGATATGGGTCTTTTGTTCCGGCTAGCTCTATGGCAACTATAGAGTCTTCGTTTTTCATTTCGTCAAAAAAACACGGGGGCAACACCGTCCAACGGAGTCTTAAATCTGGATTAGTTCTTAATTTTGCGTATCGAACGATCATCAATCTAGTTGTCCACGCTTCGATGTGCTAAAAACATATTTATCAAAAATATTAGTTAGTCATTTAATGAAGCATATATCTAAAAGTATATAAAACTTTATATAAAAGTATATAAAACTCTAGAATTTTACCGTTTCAGAGAGGGAACCACTGGACTCGTACCCTAACAAAGTACCCCAGAAACTTCGACTGAGTGTTTTCATGGGTAAAAACTTTGTATAGAAAATTGGGGCGTCTCCATTAATATAAAACTCAACTACATCTCTTGACCACCTTGTTTTCGTTGGATTAGAAACTGCAAAATTATTTTTTTCGTGGGGGTGGGGGTTTTCGTGGGGGTTTTCGGGAACATATGAAGAAGTTATTGCACGAGGCCTCGTTAAACGCCTCCAAACATCCTCAGTCTATCTTGCCGATTTGGAAACTGGTTGTGAGAAAAAAAATTCTTCATTTTCTTCTTTGTCTCTTCGGTGCACCATTTGGAAGAAAATTAAGTGCTTGAAAGATGGAGTAAATATGTTAAATATGAAGTATGTATTTATAGTTGAAAGTGGGTCATGTATTGTTTGAAACAAGATGTATTTATCTCTTACAAATTAATACCACTCATCTACAAATTTATGTCGTATAGTTCGTTTAACTCGTATGGGACACTTAACCAAACAAACGAAAAATCTAACCACACTAACGAAACTACTAACCTAACTAAATCCAACTAACCTAGTTATGTTTTCTACCAACTTAATACTACCTGCCAAAGTCCCAACTACCAAGTCACACATTTAAATCATTTTAGTAAATATAATAATAATAATATGTATTAAATCATTTTATAAATTTTAGTAAATCACTTATAAATACCACCATCCATCCAAGATACCACCTTCATTCAATCACCAAGTTACACATTATAAATAACCTCATTCAATTAAAAATACCATCATCTAACCACTTTGTAATTCAACTTCCTCTGTCAACTTTCTCATTCAAGCATCAAATGTTTTCTTCTTTGCCATTCAACAACTTTGTAGTGCAGTTATATTATGGTGGTGAAGTGTCATACACACAAGGGGTTGTTATGGGTGCTCCGGGAACTCGTAGCATTACGTTCTTAGTTTCTCAATAGATCAATTATTCCGAGTTGTTTGACAACATATGCAGATGTGTTCAAATTGACCGTCAATGTTGTTGTCTAGAGTTAACACTCTACTACGAATTCAATGGAGGTTATTATACCGCACATATTCACCAAGAAAGTGATATGTATTTACTATACCAACTAGCTTCCTTTGTCCCTGGTTACACCTGTAAAATTCATGTGGCGTGGACGACAAGAGTTCCATACTTGCAACATCATGAGCATGGTAGTTCCTCAATCATTGAAGACCACGATGAAGGTTTTTATACTTCCTTTTTTACATCCCTTTTAATAATTTTTATAGTAAAAAAATGTTGTAAAAGGTAATAAATTATTTTTTTTCTTTGTAAGACTCTCATGCTGAAGAAGTTGAAGACACATCAGAGAGTGAACCATCTGTTTCTGAATATGAATCGGAGGACGGCGAATCACTCCCTCCTTTGCCTCAACAATAAAGTCAGGGACTTACCGATTTTCCTGACCTTAATGTTGTTGGTAGAGGAATGCATGAAGACTATGTTCCCATGGATAATTTTGCGGAAGATGAAATGGAGTTTTGGGACGAAAAAGATGCATAAATACGTTTAAATATGTAGTTCACTTCAAAAGGCAAGTTTATTACACCGTTAGAATGTGGAATATCAACCACAACAGAGAGATATTTATGGTAGAAAACCGACCCAAAGTCTTCACGACGAAATGTAAAAGTATCAAACAAACAAACAACCAGAACGATACCTCACAACCATGTCTTTGGACATGCACGGCAAGAAAATTAAAAGATTCAAATTATTTCAAAATGACAACATGGACACCGGCTCACTCGTGTTTAACCACTGTTTCTCGCAACAACAACCAATCCCTAAGATCAAAAGTTGTAGCAGCCCACATCCAACAACAAGTTCTTGCAAATTTATTGTATACTGTGAAACAAATTCAGTCTCTGATCAAAGAGAAACTGAATGTTGATATCACTTACGGCAAGGCTTGGGCTGCCAGGAAAAAAGCCATCGAAAACATATACGGTAACTGGGATGAAAACTTCCATGAGTTACCAAGCTACATAATGGCACTACACCAAGCAAACCCCTGTACCATTGTCCAGTGGTTACATCATCCTTATAGTCCAAGTGCATGCTCAGTATTCAAGTATGTATTTTGGGCATTCCGTCCAATTATTGAAGCCTTTAGTTTTTGCATTCCAGTGATATCTATAGATGCCACCCATATAAGGGGCACATACAAAGGCAAAATATTTATTGCGGTTTCCAAAAACGCAAACAACATGATCTTGCTGATTGCATACGCATTGCTGGATGAGGAAACAAACGAGAGATGGAAGTGGTTTCTTCAAAAATTTGCTGACAACGTCGAAGACCCCACAAGGCGAAAGTTGTGTGTAATTTCTAACAGGCATGCGGGAATAAAGCACGCCATGGATAATTTAGAATCCTGGAAGGAACCCCACGCCTACCATCGATTTTGTCTAAGGCATGTAAGAAGCAATTTCATGGCGAAGTTCAAGAGTGTGAGCTTGAAAAGGATGTGTTGGGAGATCGGATGCACAACACAACAAAGAAAGTATGATCGCCTGATGGATGTGCTTAAAAAACAAATAAACAAGTGTGGCGGTACCTCCATGCGATAGATAAAAAATGGATAGTCCTGTATGACAGTGGGAATTGACGATGGGGTAACCCACTACGAACATATCGGAAAGCATGAACAATGTGTTACATGGTGCCAGGATGCTCCCAATAAAGGCGTTAACTGAACACACCTTTAAAAGAGAAGTTGAGCAATACGCCATACACTACACAACCGCGTATAATTGTTCAACGGACTATCCTCACCGCATGTGGAAAGTCTACCATAATCTTTAAATTAGGGCTCGACAACACCGAGTGTTCCCTTTTTCAGCACGTCATGGACGGTACATGGTGGAGTCATCCCTACAAACATCGGGCGAATCTGGGTTTAGTCTGTATACGGTAGAATTCCAAGAACGAACCTGCACGTGTTTTAAGTGGGAAATTTATCGTTTCCCGTGTATCCATGCAATCGCAGTATGCCACCACATCAGTGGAAATGAAAGAGTAATGGCTGATCCGAGGTATTACACACAAACCTACAGTGCCCAATACACTCACCAGTATTTTCCGGTGCCTCATAAACAAGATTAGTTGTACGACGTATGGAGAATTCGTGGGGACCCATCGAAAATAACCATCTTGAGGGGAAGACGGCGTGCTAGGAGGATGCACAACGAGATGGATGCCAGCTACGCTGAGGAAACGATGGGTCATAGGTGTTCTGGTTGTAAATCAACGGGTCACAGGATCAACAATTGTCCAAACAGACAACATTAATTATTGTATCTTTTATCATGTATTCAAGTTATTGTTTGTTTTATTTTATGTGTTAAGTATAACTTAGTTTTCAATATTCCAAAAGATTGGTTACCTTTTCACAATTCCACACCATGTTGGTTTATAAACAAAGTTTGTCTCTATGGCATACTGCTATAATTAGAGTAATTTATTACAACCACTATAATTTAAGATACACCTTGTTCAACATATGTTTTTTCTTTTATTATTTATAACCACTAGATGAAACTACATGTAGTGTACAATAGTTCAAAAGGCAAATCACATCTTATTTTCCTTCATGAAGAAAAAGTAAGATGTCCTGAAAGTTAGAACACATGTCTAAACTCGTATCTAAATTAATAAACAAATAAAAATACAAAAGTGTAGGTGATTGTTTGTCCCTGACATCCTCATCATAAATTTGTCCCATTCTATTGTTAACAAATCTATAATAAAAATAATCACATAAAAAATGTTTTACACACATAAATAAATAAAAATACAAATAATTACATGCTGAATTAATTTAATGTCTATGCGGATAGCGGATCTGACAGCCACCCGTGCCACAACCAACTGGTCTTGGATGTCTTCGGGGTCTTGGATCTTGGCGTTCATCATCACTTGGTGGATTTGAGCCTTCGGGTTCAGTCAGCTATAGGTCCAAGCTCATCTGAACCGGAGTTAAATGCTGGTAACGCGGTTGTTGTACACTAACACCGGTATAATCGTAATTCTGGAAGTCTCCCGGGGTGTTTGTGTACATCGCAGGGATCATGTTACTTGTAGGAGTGCAGTCAAACAAAGAGGATACCCAATTGTTTTGTTCGTCGATGGTTGATGATCCATGTCTAACATTTTGAAACGAAGGTCGATAACCGGCCTGCCAATCAAAATTGTAGGGACCCTCCTCAAAGTCGGCAGCATGGCCTCCAAAATTGGAGGGACCCGCCCCATAGTCGGCATTAGGGCCTCCAATCTTGGAGGGACCCGCCCCATACTCGGTTGATGCCCTTCCAAAATTGAAGGGTCCAGCCACCTGATAATCATCATTAAAAGGGTTTTCCCGAGGTCTTGTTGAACCATGACGCCCTTGAGGACACGGAGCATGTTGGGGGAGCGTGTTATCTTGTCTCAAATCCGGTTCATTAGTCTGTATGTAGGATGGCTGATCCACATGATTAACAGATTGAATTAGTTGAGAAGCCATGTTTTGGACCCCTGAAAAATTTTCATAGTAATGGTCAGGGCCCATGCTCTGCATTCTGATGGCTTCTTGACTAATGTGGCCTAGTCCATCCACCTACAAAACGAAAAATTAATTAAAACTACACATTACTTATTTATTAAAATTAATTTTACATTAGTAAATATACTAACCAAGTATCTTGCCGTTCCTCCGTGATCATCGAACCCACTGTGTATAGCACCGGGGTCGTGCCTCGGATCCTTTATGTATAACACAGTATGTCGATGGAACCATTCATTGTAAGTATGGAGTGTCGTAGGCGTGTTGGTCAGCATAGCTTGCACCATATTTTCGCGTCTTTGGTTCCAATTTTTGACATACTGGGCATGAACGTCAGACAAGTCTGTGCCCAACCTCCCTTTCCGTGTTGTCTTACGGAGTCTCCGGAGCTCTTCACGTGATAAAGGGATAGGGTTAGGGACCTCCTGAAGAAATCCGAACTGTCTCATTGTTGGTACATAAATGTCAGTAGTTCATAGTCTAGCGCTTGTAATCGAGTTTGTAATGTAATTATGTTTAAGTTTATGTTTATGTATGTAAGCGAAGTTGTCAACAAGTTCGCTTAGGCGAACTTGTTGAACAAGCGAAGTTGTCGACAAGTTCGCCTAGGCGAACTTGTTCAACGAGCGAAGTTACTGACAACTTCGCCTGAGGCGAAGTTGTCGTGTATTTATATAGCCTACGGGTTTAAGGTTAATAGATATAGTTTTGGTTAATCACGTGTAATTCAGTAAGTCTATAGACGAGAGATAGAGTCTGTAATAGTCGTGTTTCAAGTTATATTATATAACGTGTTCGTTTGTATCGCGTGTGATTGTTTTACGTATTCTACGCTCGTAACTACCTACGCAGGGATTCCGCACCTACGTAGATAGCGATATCCCGTGTAAGATCCGTTCGGGAACCTACAATTGGTATCAGAGCCTTAGGCTCTTATGCTATGGTTCGAGATCTGGGTTTTGGTGTTTCTGGCACGTTTCTGTGCGTTTCTGGCCGAACAGCGCCGCAGGCGAAGTTATTGTTCATCAGGCGAAGTTATAACAACTTCGCCAATGGCGAAGTTTTAACAACTTCGCCATAGGCGAAGTTAAGAACAACTTCGCCTACTGGCCCAAGCCCAAGCCCGAGAAGATGTTTTGTCTATATATATGTGTGTCTTGTTTAGGTTTTGTATCCAGAAAATAAGAGTATTGTGTTTTAGTTCATTTGTCTAGAGAGTAAAAGAGAGGAAGTGTCGTGAGAGACGACCCGAGGTAGAGCTCACCTCGGGTCGGACGTGTTTCTGTTTATGTTACGGTATGTAACGTGTTTTAATTATTATTATAAAGAATCTGCAGATTTGTTTATCCCGTTCTAGTATTTGTTTGTGTATTTGTTCGTGTACGTGTTTGTGTTCTTCATCTTTACATCATTAACGAGTCTAGGAGGATTCCGCACTCCTAGACCTCGTGCGGATCTCGTATCGATCGGCGACGCCCCCGGGGGGACCTACATGTGGTATCAGAGCGTATATGATGTAAAGATGAAGAACACAAATGTCAACGGCGACGCCCCCGGGGGGACCTACATGTGGTATCAGAGCATAAATGTTTAAGTTGTCAAGTAGGTCCCCCCGGGGGCGTCCCCGATCGATACGAGATCCGCACGAGGTCTAGGAGTGCGGAATCCTCCTAGACTCGTTAATGATGTAAAGATGAAGAACACAAACACGTACACGAACAAATACACAAACAAATACAAGAACGGGATAAACAAATCTGCAGATTCTTTATAATAATAATTAAAACACGTTACATACCGTAACATAAACAGAAACACATCCGACCCGAGGTGAGCTCTACCTCGGGTCGTCTCTCACGACACTTCCTCTCTTTTACTCTCTAGACAAATGAACTATAACACAATACTCTTATTTTCTGGATACAAAACCTAAACAAGACACACATATATATAGACAAAACATCTTCTCGGGCTTAGGCTTGGGCCAGTAGGCGAAGTTGTTCTTAACTTCGCCTATGGCGAAGTTGTTAAAACTTCGCCTAAGGCAGAAGTTGTTACAACTTCGCCGTTGGCGAAGTTGTTATAACTTCGCCTAAGGCGAAGTTGTTCTAACTTCGCCGTTGGCGTCTCCGCTGGTCTGAATTGCATAGCGACGGTCACAAAATGCACCAACAGTCTCCCCTTTGACCGTTGCTCTCAATTCTAACAAACACAAAAGATCATCCGTTACAAAACATGCACCAACAGACTCCCTCTTAACTGATGATCTTCTGTTTACTCATCAACCAGCCGTGTCTGAAACTGTCCTGTAGCTTCACAAATCTACCAATCACCCAGCGTCTTCCATATCAGATCTCCCCTTCAGTGTAAGCTTCTCCGACTATAATGATTGAGGTCTTTGAAATGCATGCATCCCCGTGCCAAATTGATCATCTCAACCAATCACGTGAAGTCCATCTGACTTCACCAACACGTGAAGTTGGGCTCCCTCCACAACTTCACCAACTCGTCGGCATACGGTAAGGTTTAATCTTCAACTACTCAACATCAAGTGATCAATTTCATCACAAAACCACCTTGACAGAATCTAACACATGACCATTAATTAATCTGAAGCATCTTCAATCACCAGGGATAACGATCAAGAACATAAACACTTTAATTCCCGATTAAATCCAACTTGTTCCAGAATTTTCACTCTAATAAATAAGCATCACGTTTCAGGATCCAATTCTCGAACGCCTTGAAAATAACATAATAATATGCTCTGACCGCAATCCAGTAATGACGAAAACCTGCAGTTCAATTTGACTTTCTTCAGTTGGTCAACCTCGAACAACAACAATTTCATTGCCCACAAACACCCGAATATGTGTCAATATCCAGTTTCAAACAATATCCCATTCACAACCTCAACTCCAAATCCAGAGTTGACACGTATTTGTTCACACGTAAGACCAAGAGATAACAAGTTTCACTCGTTGACGGAACAACATCTTCGGTCTCACAATAATCGTGTACACCTGGCCATACAGACGAAAACTCCAAACAATTTTTTTTTTTAACTTCACCTGGCTGCTAACTTCACCTGGCCATAACTTCGCCTGGTCATAACTTCGCCTGTTCATAACTTCGCCTGCTGCTAACTTCGCCTAAACCCTAAAATTTAAGCGACAACTTCGCCTGAACCCAATAACTTCGCCTGCGGCGGCTGTTCGGCCGAAAACGCACAGAAACGTGCCAGAAACACCAAAACGCAGATCTCGAACCATAGCATAAGAGCCTAAGGCTCTGATACCACAAGTAGGTCCCCTTGGGGGCGTCGCCGATCGATACGAGATCCGCACGAGGTCTAGGAGTGCGGAATCCTCCTAGACTCGTTAATGATGTAAAGATGAAGAACACAAACACGTACACGAACAAATACACAAACAAATACAAGAACGGGATAAACAAATCTGCAGATTCTTTATAATAATAATTAAAACACGTTACATACCGTAACATAAACAGAAACACGTCCGACCCGAGGTGAGCTCTACCTCGGGTCGTCTCTCACGACACTTACTCTCTTTTACTCTCTAGACAAATGAACTATAACACAATACTCTTATTTTCTGGATACAAAACCTAAACAAGACACACATATATATAGACAAAACATCTTCTCGGGCTTGGGCTTAGGCCAGTAGGCGAAGTTGTTCTTAACTTCGCCTATGGCGAAGTTGTTAAAACTTCGCCTAAGGCAGAAGTTGTTACAACTTCGCCGTTGGCGAAGTTGTTCTAACTTCGCCGTTGGCGTCTCCGCTGGTCTGAATTGCATAGCGACGGTCACAAAATGCACCAACAGTACCAGAAGTTGCAGGTACTACATGCTAAGAAGATTTTCTACATTCCTGCTTGGAAAGAGGAAGCTAAGAAGTACCAGAAGTTGGTTTCTGTATGTGTTAGATAGGGAGTGCATGCTTGAAGAGATGAAGAGAGAAGACGAGAGATTACAAGACACAAGCTTTGAAGATCAAGATATGAAGCTACTGCCAAGGGGGAGTCTGTTGGTACATAAATGTCAGTAGTTCATAGTCTAGCGTTTGTAATCGAGTCTGTAATGTAATTATGTTTAAGTTTATGTTTATGTATGTAAGCGAAGTTGTCAACAAGTTCGCTTAGGCGAACTTGTTGAACAAGCGAAGTTAAGAATCTGTCAACTGAAATGTCAACGGAAATGAAGGCTCCACGTGATCGAAATACGTATATGATGGATTTAAGTTCAACTGAAATGTCAACGGAAGAATCGTGTCTTTTGACGAAAGCAAGCGAATCGGAATCTGAACTGTGGCACAGGAGAATGGGGCACATTCGTCTTCGGAAGATGAACCATATTGTCAGACATGGGCTTGTGTTGGGTGTTCCCTTAAAAAGTTTCAATTTTGAAGACAAATGTCTTGCGTGCAAAAAGGGAAAGCAGCACAAGAAGTCCCATCTCACCAAGAAAGTAAATTCAATTGCCAGTACACATCTCTTCGGTCCTGTGAATGTAAGAAGTCTAGGTGGTACAACTTATTGCTTGGTGATCACTGATGACTACTCACGATACTCGTGGGTATACTTCCTGAAATCAAAGGACGAAACGGCTCAAATGGTGAAGAATCTGATTACCAAAGTTGAGAACATTATGGATAAACGAGTGAAGTTCATCAGAAGTGACAATGGTTCCGAGTTTAAAAATTTTGAAATGGAGATCTTCTGTCTGTCAAGAGGAATTGAACACCAATTCAGCGCTCCGTATACTCCGCAACAGAATGGAGTGGCTGAAAGGAAGAATAGAACTTTAATTGAAGGAGCCAGAACTATGCTGGCTGATTCGAAGCTTCCGGTGGTGTTCTGGGCTGAAGCTGTTTCTACAGCTTGCTATGTACTGAATAGAGTTTTAACGGTAAAAAGACTTAATAAAACATGCTACGAGCTTATGCATGGGAGAAAGCCCAATTTGTGTGGACTTGAAGCTTTCAGGTCCCCGTGTTCAATTTTAAAGGCACATTCAAAGTTTGGTGAAGCAGCCGTTGAAGGAATCTTAGTCGGATATGAAGTTGGGACTCCCAACAGGCGTGTCTTTAATACAACGAACGGCAAGGTTGAGGTGGTATGTAACACCGACATTACGAGTTACAGATCGCCAAGACCGAGCATCGGACCTCCTGGGATTTTCGACTATGATAGGCTCTTCAAGTCTTTTAACATACCTGATTTGTTTTGTACAGAAGAAGAAGAACGTGTTGCTACGAAGATGATTCTAGATGAGGAGGAAAATTTGGCACATAGACAGCTATTTGATGATTGTCAACCTTCCTCATCAAATTCTATCGGTTCCCATGCTATCTCTCCTGAAGAAGAGTTTATCAATCCATTTCACTCTCAGCCAGAAACAACCATTGATGAGCTCTCTTCTAATTTAGAAGATAATTTGCATGTCGGTGCTGTTCCGACCACGAGAATTCACAAAGAACACCCTTTGGAGAATGTTATAGGTGATGTGTCCTCCGGTGTACAAACGAGAAGTAGCTTGAATGAGCACACCTGTGTTTATACAAGCATTAAGGAAACGGGTATAATGAACGAATGTTTGTACTCATGCTTTATTAGCCAGATTGAACCGAAAAATTATCAAATGGCTCTTAAGGATAGCTCGTGGGTCGAGGCCATGCAAGAAGAGTTGGCTCAATTTAAGAAGATGGAAGTTTGGACTTTGGTTGAAAAACCAAGGAATGTGCATGCGATAGGCACAAAATGGGTGTTTAAGTGCAAGAGAGATGAAAAGGGGATTATTATAAGAAACAAGGCGAGGCTGGTCGTTAAAGGTTTTAATCAGCAAGAGGGGATAGATTATAATGAAGTGTTCGCTCCGGTGGCCAGGTTGGAAGCGATAAGATTGTTTTTGGCGTTTGCTGCTTTTAAGAAGATGAAAGTGTTTCAGTTGGACGTGAAGAGTGCGTTCCTCAATGGGAAAGTTGATGAGGTTGTGTATGTTGAGCAACCTCCGGGTTTTCCTGACCCAGACTTTCCTGATCACGTGTACAAGTTGAGCAAGGCGCTGTATGGATTACATCAGGCACCTCGTGCCTGGTATTCAACGTTATCGGACTACTTGCTAGAGAATGGTTTTGAAAGGGGTTTGATTGACAGTACACTGTTTGTGAAGAGAGATGGAAGTGACTTCCTGCTAGTTCAAGTCTACGTGGATGACATCATATTTGCTGCATCAAGAGTCTCCATGTGTCAGGAATTTGAGGCCGTCATGAAGAAAAGATTTGAGATGAGTGCTATGGGTGAACTAACGTTCTTTTTAGGATTGCAGGTTGATCAAAAGAAGGATGGGATGTTCATTCATCAAACAAAATATGTTCATGATGTCCTCAAGCGCTTCAAGATGGAGGACTGTTCTCCATTTGACACTCCAATTTGCGTCAACCACAAGTTGGGAGCTGAAATAGACGGTGACGCAGATGTGGACCCAACTCAGTATCGGGATATAATAGGTTCTTTGATGTATTTGACTGCTTCTAGGCCTGATATAATGTTTGCTGTTTGTCTTTGTGCTCGTTTTCAGGCAAACCCAAAGGAATCTCACATGAAGGGTGTGAAGAGGATTCTGCGGTATCTCAAAGGCAAGCTGAAGCTAGGGTTGTGGTACCCGAAAGGAGGAGACGTGGAACTGGTTGCTTATACAGATTCTGATTATGGAGGGTGCAATCAGAGTCGGAAGTCGACAACAGGAGGATGTCAGTTTCTCGGTGGAAGATTAGTTTCCGGGCAGTGCAAGAAACAGACATCAGTCGCAATCTCTACGTGCGAAGCTGAATATATGGCAGCATCCAACTGCTGCTCTCAGGTTTTGTGGATTCAGCAACAATTGCGCGACTATGGTCTGAATTTCTTACTCACTCCTATTTTTATTGATAACACTGCTGCCATCTCAGTAATTAACAATCCCGTGAAACATAGTAAAACTAAACATATTGACATTCGTCATCATTTCATACGGGATTGTGCTGAGAAGAAACTGATTAAGGTCGAAAAGGTCGAAACGCTAGAAAATTTCGCTGATTTATTTACAAAAGCGTTTGATAAATCCAGATTTCAAAACCTAATTGAGCTGAACGGGATGATCAATCCCGAGTAACCATGTTTTTTGTATTTATTTAAAAAAAAAAAAAAAAAAACGTCACTATTGCTTAAAATTAGTCGGTTACCTCAGTTTGATGGACATATCCTCGGATATGTTTTGGTCCTCGTTTCTACTTGTAGAGAATGAGGGTCGCCATTAACCAGATGACTGAAAGTGACCGGGGCGGTTATGATGTGTTTTCTTTCTGTCGCTGAAAATTAGTCTTTCATACTTAGTTAGAAGGACACATACTTGTATGTGGTCGGTCCAGTTGATCCATTGGATCTTCAGGATTGCCGTTTACCTGAACACTTTGACGTGATCGGGGCGATTGAAGTCAAAATTTTTTTTGGGAAATGAAATTACTTTTCAAGTCTAATACTTCGTAAGAAGTTCATTTGCTAAGTTTAACAGGAAATTGATCCAACCTTGGAAAATGATGTTTATACTAATTTTGTGTGCTTAACTAGTGAAGTTCTTAAGCTTAAAAGGCATTAGAACAGTCATTGTATGTCAAGGTAAATTCTTAATGGTGTGTAAAAGTATATGTGATACAAACTAAATATACTTGATTTTACGTGGAAACTACTTAAGAGTTTTTCATGTCTTCGTTTATATCTTTCCGCATGATAGGCATAAAAGTGATTACCCAGTCATACACGAGCCCGTAAGTGTTCTGATTCCCGTGAAGAAGGCGTTTCAAGACACTGCAGTGATCCAGATTCGGGACTTGCAGTTGTTTATTACTCTGAAGTCTATAAGTATGTTTGTTAAAAAAAAAAAAAAAAAAAAATTAGTACTTATGAGTTATTGTAACATTCGAGAGTTCAAGATATCGAGACTTCTCAATCATGGAGTAAGAATGAGTACGGGAAGCAGACAAAGAATACTTACAAGTTAATCAGACACTATGGGTCGAAGTCAATTCGGGGTGACTTGGGGAAAGCCAAATACGCTTTGAGAATAGATAGGAGGCATCAAAATCTCTGAGTTGTTGCCCACTTATTTCTTGAGCTTAATTGAACTTAACTCGTATCACAGAAACGATGAAAACCACTTTAAGTTATTTACATGTGTACAACCTGTTTCTCTATGTCATAATACAGCTAAACACGGATCTATGTGACAGTCACGGAGTTAGTATGATTCCGTTAGGATCTTTTCTAAAATATGGTGGTCCCTGACTAGACTGAAATTTGATCCCTTATACTTCAAATTTTTTTTACGTTTTTGTACTTAGATAGCTTTATGATTTTTTAACTGGTTACTTAGAATTGATCATGTTGTTTATTTCTTCTTGGAAAGTTTTATAACCTAATTGGAAAATTGTTAAAATTATAAGGTTTGATTTTGTAAATATATAGGCGATGTTGTTGAACAGGCGAAGTTGTGGATAACTTCGCCTAGGCGAAGTTATCTGTAACTTCGCCTGTATAACAGATCCCCTATATAAGGGATACTTAAGGTCAAAACTGTTCATCAGTTTATTATTATACAGCGAACTTGTTCTCCGATATTTCAGCGAACTTGATCTTTTCGATTTCGATTTCTTTCTTTGTTCTCAGTTTCAGTTACCGTTTCACGGTATGTGTTATCGGTACATCGTGTTAGCTGTTTTTTCTTGTTTATCAAACTTTATGTCGACCGCTTCGAGATCTTGGTCCGTCGGATTCAAAACCGACTTTTATAACTTGTGTTTAACGTGTTCATGGACAAACTTTTCGTCCACATAACCTTAATACCAAGTGTTATTGAGTTCTTCATCGTCAATTTTACCGAAACATCGGATTTCCGGATGTTTGGAATGCTAACAGTCGCCGATTCAGTTCAGGCGAAGTTAGGGTTTCGGCGAAGTTATCCGCAACTTCGCCTGAGGCTTAATTTCGCCTAACCCTTATCTTCGCCTGAGGCGATGTTGTGAAGAGGCGAAGTTATCACTAACTTCGCCCAGACCATTTTACTTAAAATTAATTAGACGAACTTAAAGATGAAGCGAAGTTGTTCCCAACTTCGCCTCACCTTTAACTTCGCCTATACAGGTTTGATCACAACTTCGCTCCTGGTAATCAAGCGAACTTGTGTACAACTTAAACGTTTATCTAACTTGGTTCGTTTATTGCAGATATGGCTGCTGTTGGAAGTGCAGGAGGTGCAGGTGATGACGGTGATGATCACAGACAATTCTTCCCAGCTCATAACCAGTTCATAACACTTGACCCAGATGCAAAGGGCGTGGAGGACTACAGGGAGATAATTACTTTTCTCCTGCGCTCACGGATATATCACGCAATAACAACTACCCTGCCTATTTCCCTACCGAATATTGAAGACTTTTGGCAGACGGTAGAGTACGATTGCCGGGTTGAGCCCCCGGTTATGCGAGTCACCGTAAACGGTCAAGTTGTTCAGTTTTCTTCTGAACAAATACGGGTGGCGTTGCGGTTTGGTGAAGAGACGAGGGATGACCCAACGAAGTTTGTTGCGCCATTCCGTGATGGGGCGTTCCTCAGGATGGGGTATTCTGGTCCCTTAGGGGACACTCAACGGAGGAAGGGATTCCTTTTAGATCAGTGGCGCTTCCTTATGCACGTCATGATCGTATGTATGTCAGGACGGAAGGCAGGCACTGATGGTATGGGTGCGACAATGCAGTCTGCTATGACTGCGTTGACTTATAATAAAAGATATTCTTTCAGCCAGATGATCTTTTACGAGATCGATAGGCAACGAAGGGCTGTGGCGCGTGAGCGGTTTACAATGTATCCACGATTCCTACAGATGATTTTCAATCATGTGGCTCCGACGCTGTCTCAACGACGCCCTATTCGATACGTGGAAAGTGTGACAAAACGTATCTTTGCACAGTGTCGCACTTCCAGCGCACGAAGCAAGCCTGAGCTGCGTCCCAGGCATACTCCGCTCTTTGGGTACCTTATAAACCCGGAGTATGTGCCTGCGGCAGGGGACGAGTTCAGAGACCCAAGACCACAACAGGCGGCAGCACCCCAGGCTGTATCAGCTGCGCCTGCTGTATCTGCTGCTGTGTCAGCTGCAGAGATTGACCTTGACGCCATGTTCGGCGGGCAAGGATTGTTTGATATGGACCGAGTTGATCCACAAGAGAATATTCAAGTCTTGGGTCCACAAGCTGATTTTGATGATGTGATGGAAGAGGCTAGAAGGATGATGGTAACGCATGAGAGAACAGTTGGGAAACAAAAGAGAACTGTTGACGACGACGACGAGGAAGATGATGAAGAAGAAGCTGTGCAGCTGGTGAGAAAGCGTTCACGAAGGGAAAGGACATGTATGGGTGTAGGAGCTGGAGAGACTTCACGGTTGGTACGTTTTGCTCCACCTGCCCTGTCTGGTATGTCCATTGTTCCTACCTCTGTGCAGGTATCGAGTACAAGCGCTACGGTTGTTCCCGTAGTGGCTACATCGTCGGCTGACATTCCATCGATCACGGCCGTCCAGACGTCGACTCCAGCAATTGTGTCTCTACCACCTCAAACGCTTACTCCATCGGTGGTAGTAGCACGATTTGTCGAGTCTACGGTCACCACTACTGCAGGGTTATCGGGTACGGTACCACCTGCGGTCGCGCCCACTTCAGACTTGGAACGAATAGCTTCACTAGAGCGGATTGTAGCTGAGCAGTCCAAGACTATTCAAAGCCTAGTGGAAGCAAATCAACTGCAGGCATCCCTCCTGGTTGAGCACGGGAAAGTTATAGATGCCTTGAAGGTGTTCTTGGCATCTCAGGGGGAGATGAGCTGTAGAGGAGATGAGCTGAGGACCAAAAGAAGAGAAGACCGAGACGATGATCCCAATGCATCGAAAGATGCAGGTGGTGAGTTGCCAAGAACTACTATAGCTCTTGGGGCTTCCACAGCTGAGGGGGAGTCTGCATCTGGTGATGATGTGGTTGCTGTTGGTGATGATGTGGATGTGGTTGAAGATGTTGAGATTGTTGATGATATGATTGATGCGCTGAAAGAGATAGACGATATGTTAGAGGATGATGAGTTGATAAATGAAGATGATGTTCTGCCAATCGATGAGATTGAAAAGATTGGTGCAGAAATTGTGGTTGAGAATGTGATAGAAGAAGGAGAGATTGTTGAAGAAAATGTAGAGCATGAGATCCCTGTGGTTGAACAGTCGACTATATGTGAAGATGCTGTGGTTGACAACACTGAGTGGGAAGATCAGCCAAACTGGAAGGAAGGCTGCGCTCAGTGGTTTGTAAAGACGAAGAAGCCAGCAGTACCGACGATGTTCAAAAGGTCGTATAATATAAAGGGATATGCAGAATCAAAGAAGGGAATCATATGCTGGTTGTACGATGAAGAGTTGAAACTATTTGTGATCAAACGTTACGACGGCATTCAGTACTTCAAGAAGATATTAAGATCCCTGAATACCTTACCGGAGTGTGAGGTGAAAGACTTAGCAAGACTGGGGCTGATAAACAGAAGTGATGATAACATGGAGAGAGTAATTGGGAAAATTGTTTGGAAGGAGGCCATTAAAGATAAAAAGTTTGAACTTCTGAAGCCTCAGAAAGGGAAATTAGTAGAAGACAAAGATAGAGGGATGAGGGCAGACGGCAAACCATGGATGGTTATGAAGTATAAACCAGTCCGTCATTTAAAAGAAGTGCCGATGAAGGTGATGCCCAAGAACATCTTGAAAGACTTGAAGTGGTGGTACGTGGATTGTGAAACTGCTGAAGCAGTCATGGAGGATGAAGATGAGCAAGAGATCATGAGAGTGTATGATCCTATGCACTTAGTCAATCTGTCTCAAGCTGACTTGCAGGTACTACATGCTAAGAAGATTTTCTACATTCCTACTTGGAAAGAGGAAGCTAAGAAGTACCAGAAGTTGGTTTCTGTATGTGTTAGACAGGGAGTGCATGCTTGAAGAGATGAAGAGAGAAGACGAGAGATTACAAGACACAAGCTTTGAAGATCAAGATATGAAGCTACTGCCAAGGGGGAGTCTGTTGGTACATAAATGTCAGTAGTTCATAGTCTAGCGTTTGTAATCGAGTCTGTAATGTAATTATGTTTAAGTTTATGTTTATGTATGTAAGCGAAGTTGTCAACAAGTTCGCTTAGGCGAACTTGTTGAACAAGCGAAGTTGTCGACAAGTTCGCCTAGGCGAACTTGTTCAACGAGCGAAGTTACTGACAACTTCGCCTGAGGCGAAGTTGTCATGTATTTATATAGCCTACGGGTTTACGGTTAATAGATATAGTTTTGGTTAATCACGTGTAATTCAGTAAGTCTATAGACGAGAGATAGAGTCTGTAATAGACGTGTTTCAAGTTATATTATATAACGTGTTCGTTTGTATCGCGTGTGATTGTTTTACATATTCTACGCTCGTAACTACCTACGCGGGGATTCCGCACCTACGTAGATAGCGATATCCCGTGTAAGATCCGTCCGGGAACCTACACTCATCACCCGTTCCACCGGATGCTACTCAACGGCATTCCAATAAATTAGACAACATAATGACCTCCAACTGTTTATGCCTGATAGACACATTTGCGGGATTCTATTCATCACGTCCCGATAAGGCATCCAATCAAACTGTTAAAACAAAAATTTTGTTAATATTTAGTGTTTACAATCTCTATAAAAAACCTATATGGTAAAAGAAAAAAATACATCGTCCTATCGTAGATTTTGTAGTGTTGTTCGGTGGGTCTTCAGCACGTGTGAAGGAGTCTCCGTGTGACTCATGTGATGCTCCGCCCACCTTCAAAAAGACAATAATAAGTGTTACAATATCTACGAAAATATAATAATAAATCAAGATTAAATCTCTATCTAGGATATTCAAAATAATATAAAAATTAAAGTGTGCATGATTATTATTTTTAAAATTAGTTAAACAACTTATATTTAAAAGATAACGCTTAGTATCACAAAAAGAAATTTTTTTTCTCATTTAAATAAAAACAATTCCTTTAATCCAATTTTAGGGAATTAAAAATACATCTATTTTATATATTTCTTTAAATGATACTTGTTAACCATTATCAAAAGTTAATGGTGTGATAACACTCCAAATATGTAAAAAAAAATTTACACAGTCTCCATATGATTATTATCTCATTATTATGATACTTGAATTTTCTCATTAATATTATTTTCTCATTAATTTTGTTTCTGTCTTTTTTTTAAGTGTCAACATGCAAAAAGTTTTAAAAATATAATAATAGATATTTATATTATTTTAAAATCAACAATTTTAAGATCTAAATTTGTGATGATAGATATTTATATTATTTTAATATATTTTAATACAACCCAACATTTTAAAATCTTTTAATACAACCCAGTATTATAAAATATGATTCAAACTACTAAACCGTCAACCCAACATTTAATACAACCAAACATTATACAAAATTATAAAATCTTTTAGTACCTTCCTCCATATGGATGTCTCCAATTGATTTCTTGATTGACAATTGTGGGGCTCATTGTTCGAATCCGGGTTCATGCCCATACTTGTAGCAGTGATAATGGGCCGCCATCCGCCTTTGTTCGGGGTTTGGTTCCCTTGTAAAGTTCTCTATACAAACACGCTAGGACAGCAGAACCCAACTTAGTCGCCCACTAACTTGAGGGTCTTTCAAATGAGATAGTAAATGTAATGAGGTGTACCCATTATTTGTATCTGCTAACATGTTACTAGAAGCAACTATTAGGCAGACACAACGGGCACGCTGAATACATTCTATATCAGTAGATTCTTCGGTTATTGGGTTATCTAACATAAAATCTACTATACATTTGAGTTTTAAAAAATTGATTTTTATAATCCGATTCTTTTGTATTAAAACCCAAATAAGTAAGGCACATGTGCCTCCGTTGGTTGTAGGTCTAACGATTCCTCGTACCCAGCTAACGCCTCGCCCTCTATGGGTAACCCCCATAGAACATTAACATCCTCCAAGGTGACAGTCGCCTCGCCAAATGGCAGGTGAAACACGTTCGTTTTGGGCCGCCACCTTTCAACCAGAGCTTCTACCAACGCTCGGTCAACTTTCCTATAACCACATCGAACAATACCGCCAAATCCAAATAAATCAATATACCCTAAAACTCTACCTCTAGTTGTATGATACCTTCCATGACTCGCACCCAAAATGGACCATCCCCCCGTTTAAAATCCAATGTAGAAATCTCCCCCTCTAGTGGATTGACGAACAACTTTCGGGCTCGGTGTTCGGCTCCTAGGTACAAGAGAGTATCATAGCTTGGACCCGGGTTGAGATACATGTTCGAATTCATTTTCTTGGGTGAATATGGGTGAATTTGGGTGTGGGTTTGAGGGATGTGGTTTGTGAGATTGAGTGTGAGATTGTAGAAGTGTGGGTTTGAGAATGAAGGTGGGGGTGTTATATATATAGTATTTAGTATAAGTAAGTTGTTTTAGTTTTTTTATAAATTGTAAGTTTATAAATTGTAAACAAAAGTATATATGAAGATGGTCATTGGATCATTTAAGTCTCATATATAACAAACATAAAATAGGGTGTACGTTTCAGATTAGGCATAAGAGTTTTCTCACTTATCATAAAGCAAATTTTATGAGTTATTAGTCTAGATTTTAAAGTGTTAGAATGAAACAAACTATAATTAGCAAACAAGACTTAATAAACAAGTTGATTAAAAACAAATGGATGAAATACATAACATCTTTATTAAAAAAACACATTAAAAAACACATAACAACTATAATAAAACATTGATTACTTCCAATGGTACTCATCATTTGACCACTTCGAATACGATGAGTGCTCTCCAGGATACAGGTCATGGTGGTACTACGGTTCAACTTCTTTTTTCCCTGCGTTTTCACAAATACTCTTCAACACATCTGGGTCTTCTAACAAATCTAGATTCAACTGGTCAAAAGTTAACTCCGGTGAGGAGGTTGTGTGGGAGGGTGTACTTTTGCTTCAGGCTGAGGAAGCTCACAATTACACTAAGAAAACAGATATTTAGTTACTCAATCAAAAGACATATTTGATCAAGATAATAAATACATAAACACTTACACAATGTAGGATCTACGTATCGCAAATCATACGGTAGAAAGTAGAAGCACCACAAAGGTAACATAACTCCTTGGGAATGACTCTTGTTAGACTGCTAGCATACACAACGTTATGATCCATTATAGTCGATAATGAATTAACAAGTAATTTACCAACTACTCTCACTATTTATACACCACTTTGAAAATACCGTGTACAAATTAGGGTTTTAAATAAAAATCCTAATCCTCTATTGCCAACGGAGGATTAGGAACAAATTTGAATTTTTTAAAAACATTAAAACCCTATCCTCTTTCCACAATAGCGGATTAGGAAGAAACTTTTTTTAAACCCTAATCCGCCATTGGCAGGAGAGGATTAGGAAGAATATTTTTTTAAAAAACCTAATCCGCAATCCGCCATTGGCAGGAGCGGATTAGGAAAGTTTTTTTTTCTGGTTCTTCTTCTTCCTCCAGAAAACCCTACATGTTGCAGCTTTGAATTTTAGGCATGTGATGGTGGTCAGCTTTGTTCACGGGTCTTTGAATTATTTATTATGCAACTTTGGCAGCTTTGAAGACATGCATTGAAGAAGATGGCAGGAGCTTTGAAGACAACTTTGAAGATGGCAGAAGCCTGCATGTGTAGGTAAGAAGGTAAATATCAATTAGGTTTAGTTGGGTAGGTAAAATATTAATAAGTAGGTAAAATACAAAATATTAATAGTTGGGTAGGTAAAATATTAATAAGTAGGTAAATATTAATGATTTTAAGAAAAGGTTATTCATATTGGTGAAAAGTTATTTAAAAACAAGTATGGTGGAAAGTAAATGGTGGAAAGTTATTTTAAAAAATATATGTTACCAAAAAACAGGCTGGGAGGGGTTTGAACCCGCGACCTCCCATTTCGTAACTAATTTACTTACTAGCTGGGCTACCAGCGACGTGCAATAAAACATTGGTTCTCTAATTTAAATACCTTAAAAACATAAAAGTGGAAAAAATAAACCCTAATCCGCTCCTGCCAATGGCGGATTAGGAAAAAAACGAAAACCCTTAATCCACTATTGGAGGCAGCGGATTAGTAAGAAAAAATAAAACCCTTAATCCGCTATTGTGGGAGCGGATTGGGATAAAAATTATTTTTTTTTCTGGTTTGAAAGCTCGTCTTCTTCCACATGTTCATGGTAGCTTTGATGCTTGAATTGGCAGCTTTGTGCATGTGATGTACGGGTCTTGATGGCATGAAGAAGGGGTGCATCAATAATGTTGAAGACATTGATGTTAGTTGGTTGGGTAGGTAGGTGAGACTTTAAAGTGATGCATGTGTATGGCATGCATGTTTCTATGCAGATGGTAGCCCTTGTATTTATGTATGTGTAGGGTAGGTAAAAATTTAAGTGAGTTGGGTAATAATTAGTAGGTAAAAACAAAATTTAGTTAGGTGGAGGTTTGAAGTTAACAGAAGAAAACGGAACAAAAACGAGGTTGTAAACTTGTTCTTTTTAGTCCGCCATCGGCAGTGACGGATTAGGTCCCGATGATTGATCCGTCATTGCCAATAGCGGATCCTACTTGATTTTCAAACTTGTTCTTTTTAACCCGCTGCTGGCAGCAGCGGATACACCATTTTCCTTTTTTTTTTCGTCTTTCCCCATTTTTTTTTTTGAATAAACTCCACTTTAAAAAAAAATTCACGAACCCTAGGCGACTACGGTGGAAGTAAATTAGAGTTGGTGGTGAATAGATGTTAACTTAGCGCATCTTATTTTATACCTTCATTCTTCGATTTCATTGGATTTTGTCGGTGTTGATGGCCTGATCAAAAGTGCTATTGGGATGACGATCTTGAAGGTATATTTTGGTTATCCAGTTTTTTTTAGCTTTTTACTTAATTGGCTTAATGTTTAAAAGAACTTTGTAGTGATGGTTTGTTGGGTTGTGTTACAATCTGAATTCTCAACATATATTTAGGGACAAAATTTTTTTGAAACAATAATTACAAAAATAAACGTAATTCTGTCTAAACTTAGCAGGTCAATGTTAGCGATCGTTTTGATGTTTGCAGCTTTGGCGATAACTGATTGCACCTGGCTATGTTTTGTTGGTTTACTTTTTAAAGCCTCTAAAATCGAATGGATTTTGGGCGAGTTTGGGTTGGTGTTTTGTGGAATTGCAGACTGATTGAGGTTGAAATAGAAATGTTAAGCGAGTGGACTTACGTTTTTTATACAAAAAAAAGGTCTGTCTGCACTATGTATCGTCAGGTTCGTTGTTAAAAGGCTGTTATGAGTTTTGTCTGACAATTTCTTGGCTTGGCAGAATGGAGGGCGGCAAGTGCGTGATTTCGCACTTGCAAGTTGCAACCTCTGTTGCAGCCATGGCGGTCTAATTGGCAAATCTGAGCCTAACGGGTGAACTAGGTAATGAGTAAAAAAAACGGTTTCTTTTGGTTTGGGTAAGAGTGCCACATGGTAGCGGTGGTGGAGGTATGAAGGTGATGTTTTGTAGGGAGAGGAACATAAAGAGCTAAGTGTGACATGAGTCTAACAATGAATCAACAAAAAATAAGTGACAATTGTCGCTCTATCGATTTTTCATGTTTTAAGTTATTGATTCTTATAGTTTACCGAATCTCCTTGACATGATAGTGAGCGGTGGGTCAAATTAGGTCTTAGCCAATTCGAAAGATGAAGCAAAAGTGGAGAACTTGCATGATTAGGGGATGCAGACGGAGGTGTGTGAGGAGAGAATAGAATCTATAAACAGTTGTTCGTAGATTATTCTTTGGTCAAGTTTAATTGCAGTGGTAGCGAAGATGTGGAGATAAATGCTTGACACAATGATAGGATGCCTTTTAGTGTTCTATCTAGGTGATTTTCAAATCAGATATATAAGGGCAAAATGTTTAATGAAAAATTTATGTTCACGGCAAATTGGTGGTCGAAGATATGAGGTCAAAGGTTGTTTTGGTTGCTAAGTGGAGGTCATCAAAACTAACTTTCTAAAGCCGATTCAATAAATTTGACCATAAAAGTCGAAGGTAACACTACATCTCCATTGATTGTTTAAAATTGTAAACTTTGCCTTTTGGCAAAGTCAAGATTGACTAACATTTGTGTCTTGAAACACTATTTTAGGAATTAGGATAAAGAACACAATCTCATGTTGCTTGAACTTATTGAGGTGGCCTCCATTAGTTGTATTCTGTTAACAAAGTTGTACATGTGAGAGGTATGGAAGTTGTTAATCAAGTGGGCAATTACACCTCCACTTGGGTATATTAGCTTAAAGAGTATGATCATAAAGTGCATGTAAGACTCAAAACTGTTCTATTTACTTTTTTAAAGCTTTTTTTTTATGTAACAAAAGTTTGTTTGGTAAATTACTTTTTACTATCCGGTTTTGGTTGCTAAACACGAATCCAAAAGTTTGTCACATCGGTTTAAACATGAGTCCAAAAGTTTGTCACAACATCGCCCAGCCACAACGCGGCGGGTGAAAATACTAGTTACTAGTTTTCTAAACAATATAACTATTATCATTACTAGAATAATTATTTTATGATTTATGTTATTATATTATTATTATGTTATTTCCTCTATTAAATTGATAATAATAGTATGCATGTAGTTTACTATTTAAACAAAATAAATAAAGTGATGATTAATTTCATTCTTATATTGTATCCAAACAAGATAATGGAATGACAATAATCAATTTAATTCCTTTGTCCATTCTATTACTCTGTTCATTTTATTTCCTTACTCATTCCATTACCTCATACCAAACAGACCATATATGTTCCGCAATTCTCATTTACTCATTTACATGTTAAAATGTTTGGGTAAATTTAATTTTCTATAAGAAACAAGATATTGAAGAGAGAAAATTGGTATGTATTGATCATGAACATGTTTACATTATCATGTTCATTATAAGTGACAACAAGATGAAACTTATAAATTGTAGTAAATACATGGTTGATGTAATTAATGGTAATAAACACATTGGTCAACGTAACCATCAATGGTAGTAAGCACTTAATAAAACAGAGTTTTTTTTTTTGAACGGCCAACTAAGTAACGCCGGGTACTCCGTACGTGGCCCCCATTGGCTAAAGGTAGCCCGAGCCGGCCACTAGTCTGGACGGACGGAGCCCCTAGCGGTCCACCTATTGAGGGATTCACCGGATAAAACCCGACCCCCATGCCCGCCAAACGGCACGACAGCAAGGAGTCGGTAAAACCGGGTGAGATCAGGACTCGAATCCTGGCAAGCCAGGGTCATCCCTCATATCTCCCATATAAATTGGTGGTAGTGAGGTTTGAACCCCCTACCTCTCACTAGTAAAGTGAGTGCTCTACCATTGAGCCACAACCAATTTATAATAAAACGGAGTTAAGGTGGTAATAGAATGCTTTGTATGTAACATCTTTTGGGGTTACACCAACTGCATTCTTCTGCTCATTTGGTGTTCGTGGGTATCGGGAACCGATTTGTCTTCCACGTTTTCTTTGTATAGTATAATTCGAGCTGTTGAATTTGATATCAGTGACTTTGTCACCAAAGTCACTATGTTTATGTTTGTGAATGTATCTAATAATTCATTTGCTATTCGTGACCAATGTATTCGCTCTTATAGACTTCAGATTTATTTTGATTACTTCAATGATCGAAATTTGATAGATGCATTTTACGTTTCCAGACTTTCTTTATATTTATCTCTCCTTAAAACTCTGTGTATACTGTCATATCAAATTTGACAGCCAACATATTATGCTAAAAATAAGTCTCGTGTCAATGTTTATAGTCTTTAGAAATGACTATAAGTTAAAGCTAATGTAAATACCAAGTCTTTTATGTGGCTCTGTTTTAATGGGTTGTGGTGCCGGTATTGGTACATAAACCATACAACAAGATATTTTAAGGTGAGACAGACTTGATTAGCTTTGGAGACTACTTGTATTAGGGAGTACTTGCGATCAATAGTTGGCATAAAATTTATCAATGTAGCAATATGCCTTCATGTATATATGGCAATTTGCATTCCATCAAAAGCGGTTTAAAGATTAATTGTAATCGCTTATAATTAACAGCTAAAGCGTTTTGTGTGGGAGGATGAGCTATGATGCTTAACATTTATCCCGGTATACATATAATAATATTAAAAAACTTGGATATGAATTCTCTTGTATTATCTATTCCTATAAATTCTCATATATGATTTGGACTCAGAAATAAGCTACATTTTAGGTAGATGAAAAGCTCATTTGTTATGAGATAGAGGTGCATCACCCAAGACCATACAATATTGAAAATGGTCTACATATTGATAAACAAGCTCATATATGAGAACTTATTTGTAGAAGTTTTGCTTTTGGGATGATAAAGATTTATTTGTCAAGAGCACTTACTACACATATAATAAGTGTTTATTAGTGAGGCTTTTAGATCACGTAGGTGATGCCAATTTGGACTTTCAGTTATTTAACACATCATGATGCTATGTGCTAACCTTTTGGTCATGTCATACCGTGAAATATTTGGCTTATAAATTAGATGAATGTATGTCTTCTTCTAAGTTATTTTTAAGGTAAAGTATCAACTCCGTCATTCGCTAACATTTAGATAGTGTTCAATATAGTGTCACAAGCAACTATAGGAGGCATGGTTGACAGGGCCGGCTCAATCTTTTTGATGACCTAAAGCGAGTTTTAAAACCAAGGCCTTTAAAAAGGATAAATACTTTTGGATTCGTGACTTGTATATGTAACCAAGTCTGAAGGCATTAATTTTCTATAGTATACAACAACTCATGATGATGATGATGATGATGAGTTGTTGTATACTATAGAAAATTAATGCCTTCAGACTTGGTTACATATACAAGTCACGAATCCAAAAGTCTAACAAGCAACTTACCAACAACTAAAATAGGATCACAAAATTTGTGTACAAATAAAACTGAAAGAAAAAAAAAAGTTTAACAAAAAAACCAAGATAGCATTGAATTTAGAGGCGAAAACGAGTTGGGCTGAACCCGAACTCGACTAGTTCGAGCTCGGTCAGGAGTAGTTTTACAAGTCAAAGTTCGGCTCATTTAGTATTTGTCAATTAATTTTTATATAATTATTTTAATAATAAGTTTATATATATATATATATATATATATATATATTATGTAGTTACTTTTTATAACATTATATGTTAATTAAGAGTTATATATATGGCAATTTCGTTTAGGCTCAAGCTCAACAAGTGAAGCTCATACTCGTTTATTAAACGAGTTTACTTTTAGGCTCAAGCTTGTTTAAGCTCGGCTCGATCTAGCATTGATAGTTGCACCTTTTTGTACTAAGCACACAATATATATATATTTTGGTCTACAGGAGCTGTCATATAAAAGAGAAAAAAAATACAAATGTTAAATAAATAATTTAAGATCGTGGGAGAGATTCGAAATAGCGTCTTAATGAAACATGGTTGAAAAGCTATCACGACAAAACTATAAAATACGTTTGTAGAACTATAATTATATAATAATAATATCCACTATACATGTAATGTTCTTTTAAAATGGAGGCCTTTGAAGTTTGATGGCCTAAAGCTGGTGTTTCACTTGATTATACAATAGAGCCGGCACTAGGTTGAGCTAAAAGCTCGGATCTCGCTCGTGAAACAACCTACATTGATCAACCCTTATGATCGGTATTAATGATAAGAACTCAACTTTAATGAAATTCGAGTTCTAAGATTGCTACTATGGTGAAGTATAGTTTAACAATAGTGTTGTTACCTTAAAAGTATTTCATTAAATATAATTTGTCATAATTTACCTCATTTTTGGCGCATAGATAAAATACGAAGTTAGGTAAAACTAAAACAAAACCAAAGGACAAAAAAACTTAGATGGTTTATTCTGAATAATTTTTAATATTGAAATACGTTATGTCTATATTGGCAATAAAAATCTCATAATTCAATCCAAACAAATAAATGGAGCCTAGCAGCCTGGCATTTGAATAATACCATATGATCAGAAAGACAACCCATGTACTCCACCAATACTTAAATCTGAAGTAACACTTAAGCAAGATTAAATATGATCCTTCAACTTGATTAGACTACTCCTTTGTCGCACACAGAGCTCACACCATGTGCCTAGATTATTATAAACAGATGATAATAATAATAATAATAATAATAATAACCGAGCCCACTATCATTAAGGACTCTAATTACCTTTTAGTCTTTGAGCTAAACTTAGTCAAAGTTCAAATCATGAAAGATGCACTCTTTGGCTCACCCAACATTTTTTATACCTAAGCTGACAAAACAGGTGGATTGTGTGTCAAACCATGTAACACTTTAAAACGGTTTCAGGTCAAACTAGACTCGGCCGAAAACGAACCATATTTTAAATATCAATTTACTTCACTTCAAAATGACTTTTTATTTTTTACCAAAACGAGCTCGTTTTGAAAGGGGTCATTTAAAAACATAATAACTTGGAAAATATTGTATGTATAGTTTTATACCCTTAATGTCTATGATGAGAAGCAAATATTTCTTCATGATATGATATAAATAATTACCATTAAACATAAGTTTTTGTACAGGGATTGACCACTTGATTGTCACAACTCTACAAAATTCTGACACATGTTTATATACTACAAATTCATTAAGATTTAAATGTTTATCAACTTCTGCACATTTGCAACAAAATAAATACCAAAAGTCAACTCGCCATCATCTTGACCTTCTCAAATCCTGCTTCAAATCTATAAATTCTCATTAACAATAGTCAACGGTGGTCAAAATCGTTAACGTTGACCTACTAAACAGGGTAGACTAGACATAACAATTAGCATCACTTTTTAGACCGTCTACCGCTCCATTGACCTGAATCGTCAAAATCTCTTGACCTCAAACTGGTCAAAATTCGGTCCCGAAGCCCTTTGACCAACTTATATTTATTCAAATCATCCCCATGACTCCTTCTTGGAGTTTCTTTAACTCCCCACTCATTTCCATCTGAAATACTCCTATGAATTGAACAACTTTTTCTTGATGCCTTCCCGTTGACCAAATTGTTGACCGAACCATTGGCCAGATTGTTGACTGAATCGTTGATGTCCTCGACGTCGCCATCTTCATGTTCTTTATTCAAACAGGTCCCACTAAAACCACCTTGACGCAAAAACATCATCAAATCTACATCTTTCCGTCCTTTGACCTTACCTTTGACATTATTACCAAGAACCGTTTCAAGTTGACTTTTTAACTGGTCAACAAGAGCGGTTTTCTCCTCAAACTGATGCTTAGCTTCTGCTAACTTCATCTGAACTCTTTCCTCTCTCAACTTATCAGCCAATTGCATCATTTCCCTCTCTTTTTCAACTTCTTCATGAACTTTAGCCGATTCCCGTTTAATATCAACCGCCAGCTCATCACAAACCTTCTCCATAACCTCCCGGGTCTGCTTTTCACTCTCGAGTTCTTTCAACAACTTACCATAATCCGCTTTCGTATCGGCTAATTCTAACCCGAGTTTTTTATTCAAACTCTCGGCCCGTTTTCTCATCTTTTTCTCAACCGCTAATTCGTTCACAACTGACTCGATCGCGGTTTTGATCGCGTGTTGTGTTTTACTTTTCCATAATTGTTTCTCTTCTGCAAAGTGTTTTAGTAAATGATTGACTTCAGTCTGGTCAACGTGATGATGTTTGACTATGTGGTTGACTTGAAGGCGGGCTCGTTCTAGCTCGGTGTGTAGGGCGGATACAAGTGACATGCTCGATGAAGGGAGGTTGTCATGGGCCCACATTCGATGGATAATTTTTAGGAGGTCTTTTGATGTTGTTAACGCGCTACTAACTTCTTTTAAACGCAAGTTGATATTGTTTATTGAACCGTTGGGGGTTGATGATCGAGATCGGTTTTCAATCTGTGGTGTCAAGACGGTTAATACATTTATGGTTAGGCATGTAAACAAACCGAGCATTCACTAAACATCCGTGAACCGTTTGGCAGGAAATTCGTTTATGTTTGTTTATATAGTAAACGAACGAACATGAACGAAAATATGCGTTCAATTGGTTAAACGAACAAAGATGAACACATGTCTCATTCATTCATTTATGTTCGCGAACCGTACATTCATCTACGTTCGTTAGTTTATGTTTCTTTAAATTCGTTCACTTATGTTTGTTACTATATTCATTTAATTTTTTTCAGTCCATTACTACTTTTTGATAACCTTTTAAGCCAAACACATCCTTTTTCACATTACTTTTAACTAGCCTTAGCTCAATTATGTTCGTCATCTATGCAACTATGTTTAGTTATGTTCGTTCTTGAACCATCCATTTATGTTATTAACGAACGAATATAAACAGACACAAACATGTTAATTTCTTAACGAACGAACACGAACAAGAAACCTCGTTCGTGTTCAATCGTTTGTTTCTTTAATAATAAACGAACGAACATGAACATGTTTCGTTCGTATTTGTTCATTCGTTTATCAGCCTATTTGTAGTTAATGTGAACCGTGAATAATATAGGATATGAGGATGCTTGTTTACCTCCATTAAAGTGACATTGTTAAGAGAATCAACGACTTCACCATTGTTAGGCTCGGTTCTGGTTCTGCGTGAGATTGAATTCTTGTGGTGGGTCCCAGTTCCTGATCGATCCGTCCTCTGGTAAAAAGATATGAACATGAACAATTAACGGTCGAAAACATATATTTACAAAAATAACTGCATTTCGAATGAGAATGACCCAATGTTCACATGACCGAAGATCATAATTTATATAAGAAAATTGGATTTTAATAATCCAATCTGTGACTCATTTGCTATAATAATCCATACCGTCAATCTTGGTTTAAAAGTAAACCTTAGACGCAAGGCACAACTTGGTTGTGCCTCAGAAGTTTGAGACATGAGGCAAGAGGCGAGTTTTTGTGCATCAGAATTTTGTATATTAGGTTAGGTTGTACGTGTACAAAATTCATATACTTTTAGCTAAATTTGGGTAGAATATGCTAAAAAATTGAGATAGATAAAAAAAACTTACATAAGCACTCGCATACAATTACACTTGGGGCCTTGGTTTACACCATGGCGCCTTAGTGCACTTCTCGATAATACCAACAACACTCCTGACTTTCACTTTTCTTGTCCATTAAGAGAGAATGAGATAATTATGTTTAAACAAGATTGCACTTGACAACGAAATTTAAAATTATAATTGTGTCGATATAAATGGGATGATTTTACTGAGTATGGTTGTTGGTTTCGGTATTAGTATTGTTTGTAATAATTTGGATAACTGAATTGAAAATGACAACAATATAATTTGGATAATTGAATTCAAATTTCACATTTAGTAATTAGTAGAAATTATTAATGTTTTGATTGAAAATTAAGATAAAACATAAAACCCACCTGAGAAACAGAAACAGGAGTATGAGACGGATGCTGTTGTCTATCTCTTCTCCTCCTCGTCTCCAAATTCCTTGGAGACGGCATCTCATTCATCTCCCAAAGTGTCGCCGCCAGTTTCCTCGCGGAAACCTGCGAGGAAACTGGCCCCGACCTCCCTCCGGCGCTGTCGTGGGTAGGCAACTCCACACCATCGTGTTTGGATGGCGTCATCCTCCACGACGGGGCCGAAGTGGTAGATCTGGACCCGCCTCCAACGCGGGTCTTCCCCACCATAATTGGGCGCTTAAATCGGTAAGAAGATGGTGATGAAGAACAGCCGCGTTTACGAATCTTGCCGCCCATTACATTACACAAATGATAAAAATAATAATAATTGGATGGTGTTGAGATTATGGAATCATTGGATCGCGATTTGTTATTGGAATCGGGAAAAAGTGTGTGTGTGATGAGTGATGAAGAGCACGCAGAGATTGGAAGAATTATTATACGTTTTGTTGCATATCAATGGATGAGGTGTCATGTAATGTTGTTACCCATTTTTAAACCATAGTGATTATCTTTTAGCCTTTTAGGTTAGCCATTAACCGATCTAAGAGCATTCTCAACCCATCCCCTATATTATTACTATTATGAGGAGAGTTTGTAAATTATAGGGTGATGTTTTGAGTGATTGTAAGTGTAAATTATAGGGTGGAGAGAGAAAATGTGATGATTTTTTGTAAATTTGGGAAAACTTTGTTTGTCCCTATTTATTTTTTAATATTTGTTAGATTAGTTGTGAGTACAGAAGATAGAAAACTTCAGATTTAACGGCTAGAATCACCAACCAGTATACACTGACGGATTAGGTTTGAAATTGAACCGGTTGTACTAGCGAATCAAACTGGATTTAAAGCTGTTTCGAATTACAAAAGTATTTTTTTTTTATAATTTTATGCACATCTCTTTATACACTTATTTCACGTTTTTTATGGAAGTTGATGCATCTATTATATTTCTATCGATATGTCTTATATAACTTCATCTCTTTGTTGCAAACTAACAATTGTCAATCACCATTGCTGATCGGCACAATATTTGGTTCGGTATTCTTGTCGAATTCAGGTTTTTATTTTATATCTTCACATTAATACCCAAACAAACCAAAACATGAACTAGTTGGTTTTCTTCTTTCAGATTAGCAAACCATATCATCGGTCTACCACCGATAACCCCACTAGAGTGTTTCTAATCTTCTCCCTTGGTTTGAAACTGACTCGTTGAGCTAGCTTAGTTTGTAAATGAGTCGAGTTTGAGCTTATGTTTTTTCAGTTGAGTTTGTAAACAAGTCAAATTCGAGCTTAAGGTTTTAGGTCGATGAAGAGGCATGGATTCAACTTGTATCGGCTTGAATGAATGTTCTCCGATGCAAGGTGAACGAACCCACACCTCGATCTTCTTCTCATGTTTGCTTTAGATATTTCATGAAGAATGGGGGAGCAGAGATGACTGCCAAAAGTTTCCTCTTATTCACAAACACAAAAAATATGATGGCCAAGAGTCCTTTCAAATGAGAGATGAAGACCCATTATATAGGGAACCCCATGACCATCATCATGAAACCCTAACCTTAATGGGCCAAGCCTGGTTAGGGGTTACCTCCACAAACCCCTAGGCCCATTGGGCCTTGGATAGTATATAATAATAATCAATGTAATAAATACAACCCATAATATAATAAGTAACTGTCATACTTGAGGTCTAGTACCCCACTTCCACAAGCCCCCCCCCCCTTCCCAAGTCCAGTGCTCTTCTTAGGCGTGTAACCGTTTATGTGGAGTTCTGGACTTATAAGGAGTGCTCAAAGGTGAAGATTAACAGTTTTTTCGACCCAGTGCTTCCCTCATGTACCTTTTTGCACGTATGTATACTTTGCTGCGGGTTTATGCGAGAGCAACGAGCTTATATTTGTTTTCAGGTTTTAAGAGGTTTTAAATCGTGGTGGTGAGTTGCTAGAGCAACATGTTGCTTCGCGTCTTAATGAAGCTTGGCACGTATAGCGGCTTACGAGCTGTAGTGTAGTGCAAGTTGGGCGTGTGCAACTTGCGGTTGGCATGTCCGATTTGCGCAAAACGTGGCCGTCGTGAGTAGAGCGTGTTCAACGTGCGCAGACGTATGAGTTTATTTTAAGGTCCTAACCTTTTTGTTCGGTGCGCAACCATATGCGTTTATTTTCAGATTCCCAACTTTTTTGTTCGACATGCAACCGTATGAGTTTATTTAAGGTTCCCAACCTTTGCACTCTTTGATGTGTGATATAAATGGTGTCTTTTGGTTTGTTTTAGTGCTTTGAGTTACTTCTAAACAATGTTTGTTTTGTATGTCATATGCGTTGGTATGTTGAGCATTCGAGCAGAATCATTAAAACAATAAAAATAACAATAAGTCAGGTGTATAAGGGTTTATTCATATATTTTTTAACTTTGGATTCACGACCTGGTTTCGATTGCAAAAAAATGACCATCATAAGGGTTATACCTGTGAAAAATCCATCACGAAACAATGTTTGTTTTGTATGTCATATGTGTTGGTATGTTGAGCATTCGAGCAGAATCATTAAAACAATAAAAATAACAATAAGTCAGGTGTATAAGGGTTTATTCATATATTTTTTAACTTTGGATTCACGACCTGGTTTCGATTGCAAAAAAATGACCATCATAAGGGTTATACCTGTGAAAAATCCATCACGGGATTGGATCATGTGTTTTAGGTTTTACTATAGAGACTAAAATTGTAACTAAGTCATTTTTGAATCTGTTATGTATATTTTATTCAAAATACTAAAACCTGAACATTCAAGATTGCCATGACAAATAAATCCCTTTTTCGTCCTTATACTTTTGACTCGGTTTATTTTCTGATGGCACCTTCTTTGCAACTTGAAGAGGTAGGTCCCAGCAGAGCCCAGTTGGACCCGCAAGACTCACCTTGAAGAGGGACGTCTGCGCAAGGACCAACTGGTTCCGCAGGACCCACCATGCTCAGAGATGAAGACCTTACGCGCAGTACGCCAGTTGTTCCCGCAGGAAAAGCCTCCCAATGGTGAAGTACCCCGCCTATTCCCGCAGCTGCGGATACAAGCCATCAGGGAAGGCTACCCGTACTAATAGCAAGGCTACACGCACAAGGCACTAACTCTCAATAATTCAGTGTCACCTGAAGGAATGAGCAAGGCGGGAATACTCCCGCCCAAATGAGCCAGTCCGTACGCTTCTGGAAGGTCTTTTGTACTATACCTGCCAAGGTATGGACAAAATAGACAAGATCTGACTAAAGCAGCTCATGAACCAATCACAGGGTGACAGCTCACCGACAACAGTACGAGGAGCACGCTCTAGTACAAAATGTCACTATCAGCCGCTGCCTACTCACCAACCCTTGTCGTGGCACGTACATAGCCTGCAGTTGGTGGAAAAGGAATAGTACACAGCCGGCCATACCACTATCAGCCGCTGCCTACCCACCAACTACCAGCATGGCACGTGCGTAGCCCACAGTTGGTGGAAAAGGAATATTATACAGCTGGCTGTACCTGCTTGGAAACCTACCTTCGGCTATAAATACTCCAACATCTTGGAACAGTATCATTATCTTGTATCTTATCTTCACTAGTTATTTCTCTTAATATACACTTATATTCAGAGCAATCTAGTCTGATTCTCACGCCGGAGGGTGGTCACAAGGAGGAACCCCTCCCCTTCTCAGTGACGAGCTCACGGTGTCTGTTTTGCAGGTCATCAGAATAACCATCTCCGCCGGACCTAACCCTCGTGGGAAACATTACTTAGCCCCCAGATTATCCGTAATCTGCCTGGGGTCACTTAGTGTTTCTTCATTGGCGCCATCCGTGCATAAAAGCTAGAACTAATTTTCTCAGTTTTTTCAAAACCTCTGAAAAGATGGTTAACGTTACTCCGGTCCCAAGGCCAGTGAGTGACCAAGAAACCCCGGTAACCACAACCCCAGCTACTGGGGGGAACACCGGTGGTTACACAAATTTTACGAACACTACCCCGGTTACCCAAGCCGGGGCAAGTGCAGTAAACAATCTTTCACTGGGATTCACCGATGCCCAGTTGGAGAAACAGACGAGGCTCCCCCGCCAAACACTCGATCAAGTTAAAGCGTGGGCCGAAGCACGTCAGAAGGAATTCCAAGCTGAGTTGGATGAACGCTTGCGTTCACTCCAGCAGGCTGACGAATTCGGAAGCACTCGACAACAGCTCAACATGAGCAGTGAGTGCGAGTACTCGGACGATGATCGGGAGGAATCCGACACCGACGCAAACCCTCGCCATAGGGCGAAAGGGAAGCGTAAGGAAACGGACTTCCAACCGAGAAGGAATTTCGGAGAAACCTTCAGACCAAGGAACGCGGGGGGAAACCCACGTGACTTCTCCAAAACCTTTAGACCCACTGCTGAAAATGCGGGAACATCCAAGTTTTCAAGGGACATTGCGGAAGCAATCGCCCCGAGAAGTGCCAAACAGATGTCTAACATCAGCACTTATGACGGTATATCCGACCCAGACGATCACTTGAACAGATTCATAGCGGGGGCAACCGTCAGCAACTGGACGGAACCCACGTGGTGTTATATGTTCCAGATGACGCTGGTTGGAGCGGCCAGGGCGTGGTTTGATCGTTTACCGGTTCACCACATCTATGATTGGGCGGACTTTCAACACAAGTTCAGCCAACACTTCAGTCAACAGAGGAAATATACTGAAGAGCAGTGGACGATCCTCAACTGCGTTAGAGAGGAAGATGAATCTTTACTAGACTTCATCACTCGCTTCAACTCCAAAAAGCTGAGTCTGGGCACCATAAGCGAAGATCTTGTTCGCGCCGCTTTTTTCCAGGGCGCCGAGTACCCAGAGCTTATCCGCACGTTGACGGGTAAGGACGGCATGCCATCCACATGGGATGCCATCATGACGGCGGCCAAGCGCTTTGCCGAAACGGAGAAGCAACTGGGAAGGGATCTTCCCCAGAACACACACCTCTACACGCAGAGGACTAGAGAAAACAACGTTCGGACCGCCCGGCAAAACAAAAAGAGGAAGCTAGGTATTTGGCAGTCAAGGGTAAACTTTGACACCTCATCCAGCTCTCGCCCTCTAGTAGGCGGAAGGGATAACACGCACCCTTCAAGCCGAAAACACAGGTGGACGCCACTCACCAAAAGCGTCACGGAGATATTTGCCACCGAAAAACTCCCATGGCCAAAAGCTCCAATAATCCGGCAGCGACCTAATACGGATCAGAGCAAATCCTGTGACTTCCACGGAACAAAGAGTCACAACACTGAGGAGTGTACATCCTTGAAGGATATTGTTGAAACATTCGTCAAGGATGGAAGACTTGCACACCTTGTGGCATCAATCAAGAATGGAGGGAGGAATGATAACCGGTACAAAGGCAACGGACGAAAGCCCGTTGACATCAGCATCCACATGGTTCATAGTAACATAAGAGGAAGAAAAAGACGAACGACAGAACCATGCGCGTGGAAGGAAGCTGAGGTGCGCTTCCCGCGAGTGCCAGGAGTACCCAGCAAAGAAGGCCCTATCGTCATCAAAAGCTAGCTGGGGCACTACATCACTTCCCGCACTCTTGCTGACAACGGCGCCTCGTCAACGGTTATGTACAGGCAGTTCTTCGACAAGCTAGACGACGAAGACAAGGAACGCCTGGAAACGGTCTACGCCTCAATGGAAGGGTTCGACGGCAGCACAAACACCCCCCTGGGTATCATATCTTTCCCCGTCATTCTCACGGACGGGAAACATTCCCGCACAGAAGACGTGGACTTTGTCGTGATGAAGAAGCCACACCACACATACGACATTCTCTTCGGGAGAGACGGGATGGCAAGATTCAATGTTGTGGTATCTTCAGTCCACGGCATGATGGGATGGCCAACAGCTGAGGGTGTAGCGATGGTCACCGGTATTCCCCAGTTATGCATCGCATCTGTCTCATCTAAACCCAAACCAAAGATGGCTAAACCAACCATCACCGAACCAGAAAAATGGGCCCTCAATGGCAAATACCCTGACCAGGCTGTTACCATTGGCCCAACAATCACTGATCCAACGCGCACCTTACTCAAACGCTTACTACAGAAAAACGCTGACATCTTCGCATGGACACCAGCTGACATGACTGGTGTTCCTCGAAGTAAAGCAGAGCATAAGCTCAAGTGTGACCTGGCTTTTACGCCAGTCATACAAAAGCGCAGAGTAATGGGGGTGGAACAAGCTAACGCGTGTAGAACCCAAGTCAAGGAACTCCTTGACGCGGGCATCGTACGCGTTAGTAGATATCAAACATGGGTTGCAAATCCCGTTATGGTACCGAAGGCTAACAAACAATGGCGCATGTGCATAGATTTCAAAGATTTAAACAAAGCATGCCCCAAAGATTGTTACCCGTTACCCGAAATTGACCTCAAAGTGGATTCATTAGCACCGTTTCGCCTTAAATGCTTCCTTGACGCATATAAGGGGTACCATCAAATCCACATGGCCGTAGATGATCAGGACAAAACCGCATTTCGGACGCCCGATGGCACATTTTGTTATCAAATGATGCCATTCGGACTTAAGAATGCAGGGTCCACATACCAACACCTGATGGACAAAGAGTTTCATGCCCAAATTGGGAGAAACTTGGAAGTCTACATGGATGACTTGGTCATCAAAAGCCCTGAGCCAGAAGCGATGTTGAAAGACATCGAAGAAACTTTCAACACGCTCAGAAAGATAAACATGAAGCTCAACCCGAGCAAGTGTTCCTTTGGGATGGAAGAAGGGAAGTTCTTAGGAGTCATTGTTACTAAAGATGGCTTCAGAGCGAACCCTGAAAAGGTCGAAGCCATTATCAAAATGGAATCACCTACTACCATCAAGCAAGCTCAGACACTGAATGGACGCCTAGTCGCACTTAACCGCTTTTTGTCAAACCATGCGGATAGGTCGTTCCCATTCGTGTCAACATTGAGAAACTGTTTAAAGAAAACGCACTTCCGCTGGACACCAGAAGCGGAAGCAGCTTTTCAGGAAATTCGGTCACGCTTGATCGAACTCCCAACGCTCACAGCACCAGAAGCGGGGGAGGAATTAATCATATACCTTTCCGCCACAGATAGAGCAACCGGGGCAGTCCTGCTAGTAGAGCGAAAAGGTATCCAGATGCCTATTTACTATGTTAGCCGTGTCCTAACAGACGTAGAAACCCGGTACTCTACCCTGAAAAAATTAGTCTTAGCACTTGTACAGGCTTCACGCAGGCTAACACGATATTTCCAAGGTCACTCAATCACCATTCTGACCAACTTCAAACTTGCAAACGTTCTAGGCAAACCCGAGTTATCGGGACGTCTAGCCAAATGGGCAATTGAGTTGGGAGAATATGCGATAAAATACAAGCCGAGACCAGCCATAAAAGGCCAGGTCTTGGCCGACTTTATTGCAGAAGTCCCTGCTTCGCGGGAGAAAGAGTGCCAGGAGGAGGCTCAACCCTCCCCAGCACAGGACATCAATGATGTCTGGCGACTCTACACTGATGGAGCAGCCAGCAACGAGGGTTCAGGCGCAGGGTTGAAACTAACCAACCCAGCAGGCCAAGAATACACTTATGCTATTCGACTGGATTTCCCAAGTACGAATAACGAAGCAGAGTATGAAGCATTCTTGGCCGGGCTGAGGATTGCGCTTAAGATGGGAGTGAAAAACTTGGAAGCCCACGTAAATTCCATGTTAGTAGCCAACCAAATAAACGGGACGTACACGGCCGTGAACGACACAATGGCCCCGTACCTCGCACAGGCAAAAACCCTTATGCGCGATTTTAACGATTGTAAAGTCATACACGTCAAGCGTAGCGAAAACAAATCTGCGGATGCGTTAAGCAAGCTTGCATCGTTAGCCTTCACCCATTTGGGTAAGGACATCCGCATTGAACTCCTTGGAGCACCATCAGTCCCGCACAAGGAAATTTGTGTCATCCAAACAGGCACAGAAACGTGGATGACACCGATAATAAATTACCTTGCAGCGGGTATACTACCAGAGTAAAAAACACAGGCAAGAAAAATACGCTGTAAAGCACTGAATTATCAACTCATCGATGACATCCTTTACAGACGTAACTTTCTTGGCCCACTCCTAAGATGCGTGGACAACCAAGATGCTGGCTACCTCCTAAGGGAAGTACACGAGGGCATCTGTGGAGTACACGCAGGTCCACGCGCTGTTGTTGCTAAGCTAAACAACGCGGGATACTTTTGGCCGGGGATGCATACGGATGCGCTGGCATACATCAGAAAGTGTAGGTCTTGCCAGCTCTACGCACCCAACATGCATCGCCCGAAGAATGAACTTGTTCCAGTCACCTCTTCGTGGCCATTTCAGAAGTGGGCCATCGATGTGACAGACCCATTTCCCACAGCAGCAGGAAACGTTCAGTTCCTAGTGGTAGCCATCGACTACTTCACCAAGTGGATAGAAGCAAAACCCTTAGCCCAAACAACCGCAAAACATATTAAAAAATTTATTTGGGAATTTATTATTTGTCGTTTTGGACTTCCACAGACTTTGGTGAGCGATAACGGCACCAACTTTGCTGACAAGAAGCTACAAAAGTGGCTGGAAGAACTTCAAATCACCCACACTTTTACCTCAGTGGCATACCGCAAGGTAACGGTGAGGTGGAAAGAGCAAATAAAAGCATCGTCGAAGGCATAAAGAAAAGACTCTTGGAACACAGATCCGGCTGGGTGGACGAAGTACCACACGTCCTTTGGGCAAACAGAACGCTGAAAAAGGCCAGTACGGGAGAAACCCCGTTCAGCCTCACTTATGGCACTGAAGCCATGGTCCCGGTCGAAATTGGTTTACCCTCACCAAGGGTCTTGATTCAGCCAGAAGACAATGATGCGGAAAGATGGTTAGACCTTATGCTAACCGAAGAACGCAGAGACTTAGCCGCAGCGCGTGAAGAGAACTACAAGCGACAAATGCAAAAGTACTACAACACGCGGGTAAAACTCTGCAACTTCAATGTAGGAGACTACATATTGCGTAACAACGAGGCTTCAAACCAAGAGCGCCCAGGAAAGCTGGCACCGGTCTGGGAAGGACCATACATTATCAAAGAAGTTTTGGGAAAGGGCGCATACCGGCTCGAAAGGCTCGATGGCACTCCCATCCCAAGAACATGGAACGGAGCTCAATTACACAAATGTTACATGTAGATCAATTCCAAACTTGTAAAGAAAGGGCCTAGAGCCACTTCTAATGGAAATGATTCTTCTTTATCACATTGTGTTGATAGCCTTACCTTTATACTTATGAACTTCCCACACTAATATGCCGGTATTCACCGAATAATTATGGGAAGAAGTAAGTCGTTGCGTGTGGAAGGCGGCAAAACCCGCATAAACACATAAAAGGGTAAAAATTTCTAAGGAAAAGATAAGGAAAACCTTCACGCAGGTCAGTTATAGGTGAAGTTTGGTCATCCCACTAAATGAAAGTGACGGTCCTACCCGCACAATCATGATAGAGGAAACTAAACATTAACCTAGTGACAACCGCGCGTCGAAAGGTTAACTTATTCAAAATACTTAGAAAATTTCTATGGAAAAGATGAGGAAAACCTCCACGCAGGTCAGATATAGGTAAAGTTTAGCCATCCTACTAAGTGAAAGTGACGGTCTTACCCGCACAATCACGAAAGAGGAAGCAAAACTTTAACTTATTATTTGCCACGTTGAAAAGTTAACTTATCCAAGTACTCAAGAAATTGCTAAGTTAAACCAAAATATGCGTGAAATAAACAAGGCAAGGCATTAACAAATAATCTTTATTCTATCAAAATTCAAATATTACAAGAATTGCCGGGCATGTACCCGCATACAAGAGAATCTGTGCAAAAATAAAAATCTACCCTAATGGTGGAAATGGATCTAAAGGATTAAGCTTCAGGACCACTCCCACTTGGACCCGCACCATCAGTAGAGTGTGGCGGTTCAAGGAAAGCCTTGAGGATAGCTAGCCCATCATCAGCAGCAGTAATCTCGTTCACCTTCTCCACCACCGGATGCGGGAAGGCAGCATACTGATTCACTGCTTGGTCATAAGCAGCCTCAGTATCCACATCATAAAGAGGGAAGTTGGAAGGCGGGATGCCTTGTTCAACAAACCCTAGACCAAGCAGGAAGCCAGCCTTTTCCCCATCCTCATGAGAAGCGTTGAGGGCTGCGCTCATCGCATCGTCATATGATGTGTTCATAAAGACCTGATGCACAACCTACAAAACAGAAGTATATCAAACTCTTCTAAGTGTAAGGAAAAGCGTAAAGAAATTGTGAAACTGCGCATACCTGCGACAACGCTTCTCGAAGAAGCCATTCCTTGGTAACCAGAGCCTCCTGGAGGGCAGCTTGAGCTTCATTACGGGCGCATTCGGCTTCGTTCTTTGTAAGGTTGGCAAGCAACACATCTTTGGCTGCAGCCTCTTCGACGCCCTTTAGCTTACGCTCAGTGTGGTCAAGCACCCCCCTCTGGTCCAAGATCTCTTGGAGCTTCTTGGCATCTTCCATGGCCAAGGCATCATGAGCCTGCTGGAGCCTCTCTAATTTGGCTTTAAGTTCCTCATTCTCGATGCGTAGAGGCTCAGCAACAGCTTCAGCCTTGGTGGCCCTCTCGGTTGAGTTCCGTGCAGTTTCCTTGGCCAACCGAAGCTGTTCGTTAACAGCTTGGGCAGCCTTGGAACGGGCCTCGAGCCGGGCCTGAACTTCAACCTCGAGGGCCTTGAAGGCCTTCTCCTTTTCCGCAGCAACGGCGGCAAGCTTCGCATTCTCCTCCCGGATAGCCCGCGCCTGAGCCACTTCAAGGCTACGCGCCGTCTTTAACTTGTCGTTTTCACGACAAAGTAGCTCGACGCGCGGCTGCATCCGGGCAAGGAGGATTCGGAGCTCGTTGGACAGCCTACCTTCTTGGTAGCTGGCCATGGCCTCCCCCAGCGCACCGCTTGGGGCGGCGTGACGCGCCCATTCGACGCACTCCTCAGCAGTCCGGAGGGTCGTTCCCCGGCGGATATTCCACCGATGAGCGTACACCTCGTTGGAATCACGAACTGCAATAAAACAAAAAACAGTTAAGAGAAAAAGAAATGATAAAAGGGATATAGGCCAAAATAACCCTACGCACCTGTAGGGTCGACAACAGGCCGATAGCCACCAAACCCATCACCTGAACCTAAGGGGATATCCATCCAAAAGGTCAGGAAGACGGGAAGGAGGCAAGGATTGGCTAGACGCCCCAACCCCGAACGTACCTGAAGGACCGGCCGTAGTCGCCGGCGCCGGAGGCATGGTGGAGGCCGCCGCAGTGGAAACCAGCGGAGGTGAACTCACCGGAGGTGAACTCACAACCGTGGATGTTGCTGCGGAAGAACCCGCAAGAGAAATCACCGCCGGCTCAGTGATGGATTCTGTGAAAATGGCACTGACAGCCGGCGGGGATGATGTTACAGTTGGAACAGTTGGCTCAACGGGATGAGCAACTGAACCAATACTGCTAACAGACGTAGCCGCTTGGGTCATCGCCTCGGGTAGGTTGACCAAACCTACCTTCATGGGTCCAGAGCTGCTCCCTCCCGCTCCACTCTGGAATGCGGTAGCATCCACGCCTGTACGAAGACAAGATATATAAGTATAATGGCGGAAAGATATGCAGTTAAGATAAAGTTTATACTTACGAGTCCTCTTGAGCTTGAAGGTGCGAACAGGCGGGGACGAACCCGATGGAGCCGGCCTCTTCACGCCGGTCACCATCGCTGTACTGGGCTGCCCGGAGGTGACAGCTGTCTCAACCTCCGGAACAGTGGTCTCACCACCACCAGGGTTCCCCGCCGCCTCTTCACTCTCGGTCTCCGACTCAGACCGGTTCCCCTGATCGGCAGTTGAGGCGACCTTCGCCTTGCCCTTCCCGCCAGCAGCCTTCTTCTTCCGCGCAAGGAAAGGACCATCTGCGGATTCCTCATCAGAAGATGACAAGATTAGAGGAATTCCAGCAGAGGTTTGATCATTGAGAGGGCGAGGGTTGAATAATCTTTTACCTGGTCGCGTGGCACTCAGAATCTCGTGGCCTGGCGGGTAGGCCTCCACAAACCGATCCGCCGTCTGTTCAAGGATGGGCAACTCGTTCTCGTCAAGAGCACGAGTACCCAGCCGAGCGAGACCACCAGCCTCCCGCGGATGCAGGAGCGATCGCAAGTCATTCCCTTCTGAAATTAAAAGAGAAACAGTTAGAAGAAACCTTAAATCAGCAAAGAAGACGGAGCATACCGTAAGGGATAAAGTTCAAACCGTATTCGAGGACGATGGGAATCTGTGGCGCCTCTGCCCCAGCATCCTTCCACACCCGGCTCATCCCGAGCATCACCATACCGGACTCCGCAAAGCGGTAAACCGGAGTCTGGATCCGGGAAATCTTGGAGAACCATTCCGCCTCCTGGTAGTTGGAGGCGTGAAGGCTGGGGAGTGCTCTCCCGTTCTTGAATGTCATCGCTATGGGGACGACACGGGCAGAGATGTAAAAGAACTCCCGCTTCCAAGACTGAAGACTGAGCTCGGTAGCGCAGATCTTCAAACCCTTGATCCGGGTAACCAGGGTGTACCAACCTTGGATGCACCTCCAGGAGTAGAAGGTCATCAGGCGGTCGACATGGGGCTCCATGCCAAGAATGAGGCACACCCATTCAAAATGGCGGATCTTGGCGATCGCCATTGGGTGTACCTCCGTCAGGTGTACACCGTGTCTCTCCAAAACACGGTATACAAACTTCGTCAATGGGAACCTGAGATTCCCATAGACGAAGAAGGCAGCATATACCCCTATTTTGCCTTTGGGGGCATCATACACTGTCTGGTGAGGCTCAGGAAACTCAGGCTCGAACGGCTCGAGCATGAACTTCCTGACGATGTACTGATAAAGCTCGGTGGTAAGAGCGCACTGGCATTCGCCAGCAGTGCTCTTATCATCCTTATCAGACGTAGACGTCGGATTCTCGACGTACACGTCAGACTCCTCGGCGGTAGCTTCTGGATCGTGAGTAGAAGACATGTTTTGGAGGTAAAGAAGAACGATTTCAGGAGAATGCTCGACAGAAAGAGTATTCGCCGGAAATCGTTTAGAAGAAGAAGAGAGAAGTGAAAGTGTGGATTAAGATGAACCCTCTCCCCCTTTATATACTCATTGCAATGAATGAGATGAATTTAATGCGGGGGAGAGAGAAACGAAGGTGCAATGAAATTATGACACGTGGAAAAAGCAAGCTGGCAACAGCTGTTGACAGGACGCGCGCCGTAAAATCCGCACCCATGAGCCCGAAAACTCGCGCCCACGCGCCTGAAAAAGCGTCTGGAATGACCATATACTGTCACGTCGTCATAACTTCCTGCACGTCCTGAAACTGTCAGAAGAAACCGTCGGACAGTAACGTCCCTTCAACAGTTTGGATTGTTCTTATCCTTTCACCAACTCTTCGAATTTCAAAGAAATTCAAAAAGATTCAAAGATTCAAAAAAAGAGGGAATATACCCCCTTACCTTGGTATCCAAGAAACCGTAAGACAAGTGCGGGTACAGTGTCAAGGCGAAACCTTTCACATACCTAGCACCTGCAGGGAATTGAAGCCAAGAATACCTTGGAAGTAAAGAAACTATAAGACGAGTGCGGGTACAGTGTCAAGGCGAAACCCTTCACATACTTAGCACTTGTAGGGAATTGAAACCAAGAAGGATCTTCTGGACCGTGCTTGCGGAAAGAGAAATAGCACCTCCGCATAGCGGGAATGTTGAGAACTACCTTGTTTGAAACTTCAAGGCGGAATTGGTGGTTTAACATAACTGATCACTATGTCCGAAACTACCAAAATCTCGTGAAGAATCTATGCAAGTGAAACTCAACGCTCCCGATGTGCGAAGGGGTTAAACACCTACCCGCATCACAACCAAAGATCAGGCAGAAAAGTCGGGAATTTCTGCGAGTGACATTAGGAAAACCGCGGAAAGAATCCCCACGGAAAACCTTAAAACTGAAAACCCTTTTCAAAACCCCTTGCTTAAGTCCAAAAGTTCACCTTACTTATTAACAATTCATGAGAAGAACATTGGACTGGGGGGACTTGAAGAGGTAGGTCCCAGCAGAGCCCAGTTGGACCCGCAAGACTCACATTGAAGAGGGACGTCTACGCAAGGACCAACTGGTCCCGCAGGACCCACCATGCCCAGAGATGAAGACCTTACGCGCAATACGCCAGTTGTTCCCGCAGGAAAAGCCTCCCAATGGTGAAGTACCCCGCCTGTTCCCGCAGCTGCGGATACAAGCCATCAGGGAAGGCTACCCGTACTAATAGCAAGGCTACACGCACAAGGCACTAACTCTCAATAATTCAGTGTCACCTGAAGGAATGAGCAAGGCGGGAATACTCCCGCCCAAATGAGCCAGTCCGTACGCTTCTGGAAGGTCTTTTGTACTATACCTGCCAAGGTATGGACAAAATAGACAAGATCTGACTAAAGCAGCTCATGAACCAATCACAGGGTGACAGCTCACCGACAACAGTACGAGGAGCACGCTCTAGTACAAAATGTCACTATCAGCCGCTGCCTACTCACCAACCCTTGTCGTGGCACGTACATAGCCTGCAGTTGGTGGAAAAGGAATAGTACACAGCCGGCCATACCACTATCAGCCGCTGCCTACCCACCAACTACCAGCATGGCACGTGCGTAGCCCACAGTTGGTGGAAAAGGAATATTATACAGCTGGCTGTACCTGCTTGGAAACCTACCTTCGGCTATAAATACTCCAACATCTTGGAACGGTATCATTATCTTGTATCTTATCTTCACTAGTTATTTCTCTTAATATACACTTATATTCAGAGCAATCTAGTATGATTCTCACGCCGGAGGGTGGTCACAAGGAGGAACCCCCCCCCCTTCTCAGTGACGAGCTCACGGTGTCTGTTTTGTAGGTCATCAGAATAACCATCTCTGCCGGACCTAACCCTCGTGGGAAACATTACTTAGCTCCCAGATTATCCGTAATCTGCCCGGGGTCACTTAGTGTTTCTTCACAATTACTAAAATCTCCACAACGAAAATGACAACCTCCTTTTCACTTTTGTTTTTATTATTTCTAAAAAGTTGGTCTATTCTTCCATGCTGATCAAATTGGTTTCCCCTACCTTTCTATACAGTCTAAAATAATAATCCCACTTGCAAGGAGTTTTTTTATCAAAATGTATTGGGGAAAAAGTATTTATCAATATAAGTTATTTTAAAACTATTTGCTAAAATGATGATTTTTCTTTTCTCTCTTCTTGTTATTTAATTTTTTTATCTTTAGGGTTAGAAAATAAAAAAGAAAAAGTAAATAAACACCAAAAAAATGATTTTTGGCAACTATGGCATGTTTTCGAGAGGAACTAAAAGGAGTCTTAATTTTTAATTTTTTAATTAACTTATTAAATTTTTTTTTCTTCAATCAAGCCATGTTACTTGGTCATCCGAATTGTTCCCGATTCCTCATGAAGCTTATTGGCCACAATCACCATCTATTAGACTACTTCCAAATTCGGATCTAAAGCAAGACAAAAAGGGTTGCCCTCGCTCAACAAGGCTACGAAATGGAACGGACATTAAAGAAGGAAAAAATGGTAACCGTTGTGGAATTTGTGGAGAAAGTGGTCATAATCGGTCAATGTGTCCATCCAAGCCTAGAAGAATGGATGTCTAAGTGGGTGAAGTTTGACATTTTTATTTTAATATGCACTTTTAATATTATCACGTTGACTTTATTTGACGTTCTTATTTTTGTTTGTCTTTGATATTGAGATCGTTTAGTTTGAAATGCTTGTTTAGTGTGTTTTTTACGTATTTTATCTTATTTTAAAGTTTATTTAGATGACTTTAAGTTGTAGCTAACATGGCTTGATTGAAGAAAAAATAAAATGAAAATAATTTTAATCAGTTAATTAAAAAAATAAAAATTAAGACTCCTTTTAGTTCCTCACGAAAACATGCTGTAGTTGCCAAAAAATCATTTTTTTGTTGTTTATTTACTTTTCATTTTCTAACCCTAAAGGTAAAAAAAAATAACAAGAAGAGAGAAAAGAAAAATTCTCATTTTAATAAGTAGTTTTAAAATAACTTATATTGGTAAATATTTTTTTCCCTCCACCAATTTCGATAAAAAACTCCACTTGCAAGCCTATACTTTCTCAAACAAAACAAATCTTAAAACCAGTATAAAAATTCCACGGGACAAAATAATGACTAATCAATACAAAGTTTGACACGTATTTATCTCACGAAGTGGCCAAGCACTCGAATCAACTCATTCATGAACGAGCCGATTTGGAATACATTTTTTTTTCCTTTTTTACAAACTGAATATTCATATGTTAGATAAACAATTGTTTATACTATTAAACCACAACTTACATAATCTTCTTAAAATCTCTATATTGATTTTCATATTCGAACCTTAGAACTAGCTAAACGCTTAAAACTCATCGTGACCGAGCACAAAACCATCACCGTGAACATTCAAATACGAAACCGCAACCGCAGCATGAAAAACCGCTCCAACCTTAAGAGCCTCTTCGTTGATAACAAAATGTGGCGAGTGTAAATGCTCGGGTACATGAGACATGTTCCTCGTCCCAATCATAAATGCGACCGCATACATTTTCTGTGTATAAAAACTGAAATCCTCGGCACCCATTGTCACCGGAACCAACTGCACTTTCGGTTTTCCTAATATTATCTCTGCCACTATCTTTGCATGTTCATACATCCCTTCATCGTTTACCATCACCGGGTATGGTATGCGCGTCTCCTCCATGAAGTCAACTTCCGCTTGGCATCGTTGAACGGCCGCCTGAGCCTCGATTATTTGCTTGATTCTTGTTTTGGTGTCGAGTAGACCTTGAGAAGACAAACTCCGGTAGGTACCTCGGATGGTAACACTCTCTGGAATCACATTATTCGCTTCGCCTCCGATGATTTGTCCTATAGTCACGACCTACAAGTCAACCATAGGAACACAGAATAACAACAACCAAACTCAGTAAAATTCTACTTATAACAAAGCAACTTGTACGGTTTGGAAAAGGTGGGATTGGGGTGTAAACGAGTAAATCCGCTCGTAAGCTACTCGAGATCGGCTTACAAAAAACAAAAACTCAAACCAAGCCGAGCTTAGACGTAAGCAAGCCTATTGTTTTATACTTTTTGTTTATTTTCTTTAGCATATATTAACTTAACTAGAAGAGTGCCCGCGCGATGCAGCGGGCAACTGGAAACACGTACTTTGATAATCATGTAACAAATTTTTGGGTGTTCATTATTTTGTTTTAAACTACGAGACGGTTCACCAGTTTGGTTTCACGGTTGAAACCGGAGCTGACCGAACATATTGAAATGCTAATTATTTACTTATTTAGTATGAGATATAATATATATTAGACATAATATAGTTAACCAAAGTTTTATTTTATACCAGCAAACTCGTCTATTACAACTTTAATTTAATCAAATTTCCAGAATGGTTTTTTATAATCTTTGTTCTTGTTATGACTTCGCATTCTATTTATTCTATTAAGGTTATTATTTATATAACCAAAGTTATATTTGTTCATAGTATGATTCTCTTAATAATGTATTAGTTGATTATTAGTTTAAAGTGACGATATATGCAGATTAATAATTCTTGTTTTAAATTTTTAAACTCAATTTTTTTTATCAAAGTACAAACTAAATCAGAACCTAATCATTGGTAATGGTTCGGTTTAGTTGGGTTTTATTTAGAAACAGTTTAGTTTTGGTTTTTGACGACAAAAAAAACATGTAAAGTGGACTCATTGTTTAATTAAAAAACCATCAAAAGCAAACCGGACACACTTTTGCATAACTTTTTTTATTTCGAAAACTATAGCAATATGATAATCAAATTAAAGATAATAAAATGTTCGTTTTTATGATGTCATTTATTTTAAAAAATATTAACGTACGAAAAAGTTATGACCGTTTAAAAACCGTGGGGTAGTTGGGTTAAAAATGAAAATAAAATAACATATATGTAAAAGACCATGGACCAATTGTGTAATTTTAAGGGATGAAACTTATAATTATTTTGAAGACATTGCAATTACACGTGAGATTTGATGTTATAATGACATTTGTGCCCCTTATTAATGTTGTACCTCATGCATATTTGGTTGTAAATCCCTTAATCCAAGCGTCTTAATTTACCCTTGTTTGGTGTATTATATATAGTAAAGATTGATAATTAAAAATATATATGTAATTAAAATAAATTGAAAAGATTACCCTGGATTCGAGTGGATCGGTTTCTCTAGATACAATATGTTGCAGAGCAATAACTGCCATTGAGGCCGCAACAATGGGATCATTAGATAGATGTGGGGCTGCCGCATGTCCACCGGTACCTTTAATGGTGGCTGAAAACCTTCCGGCACCCGCTAGCAGCGGACCGGGCCGTGAAGCTACAAAACCCACAGGATAATATGGCAGAACATGGATGCCAAAGGCAGCTTTGATGTTGTCAAGTGCGCTATGTTTTAACATATGGTAAGCTCCAGCTAGACCCTCCTCGGCCGGCTGGAATATCAACTTTACGGTGCCCTATTAATTAAGAGTTAAATAAGTAATGATTCATTACGGTCATTTTTTTAACTAATAAATGTGATTCAACTCATATTCTATATCCTATAATAATAATAATAAAATTAAACAAAATTATGTATATCTTTCAAAAAAAGTTATATAATATAAAGAAAATTCAACCTATGATAAATGAAAAAAAAAGAAGATAAATTTAAATGTATAGATGGAATTAGTTATCAAAGTTTGATGAAACTCTTACGTAGACAAACAATAATTTTTTCCTAATATTGTTACAAAAAGTTCACTTTGTTCATTAGATATAGTAGAATAATTTAATTACCTTGAGATCATGTCTCTTATCTTGGAGCAACTTAGCAGCTCCGAGTAACATCGCCACATGAGCATCATGACCACAAGCGTGCATCTTTCAGTCTATCTTGCTTTTATGTTCCCAATCCACTAATTCCTGATTTTCCAATTATAAAAAAACATAATTCATAGAAAATAAATCATTTTACGGTTGGTTAGTGACAAGAAATACAAGAAATTTGTCTTTTTAAAAAATAGAAATATAAAAATATAAACCTGGATGGGAAGAGCATCCATATCAGCACGGAGAGCAAACAAGGGTTGCTCTCCGGAACCAATGGTGGCAACAACGCCTGTTTCTGCCATTGGCCACGTGTAGTCAACGCCAAGCTTGTCAAGCTCCGCCTTGATGAGTTCACTTGTCTTGAATTCTTGGAATCCTAGTTCCGGGTACTCATGGATCTTCCGGCGGATATTCACCATCCAGTTAAAAAACTCGGGCGAGTTTGCAGCCTCGAAAAGCTGCTGACCAAGGGGACCAACGACCTCTGGCTTCAAATGGGTCGTTGGATTTATAGCCTGTAATGGTGAGAAGGCGATCGCGAGGTGAAAAATAACGGCGAGAAAAGGAGAACTCATCGTTAACTTGATGGTTGCATTGTTGCAATGTTGCATTGACTAACGAACAAGGGAGATTCATATATAACAGAAATGCATTGACATTTTTTGAAAATAAAAGGCTGAGTATATTAGTAGTAGTTGGGTTAAAAGGAACAAGGAATTTGAAGCCCCAGCCACCTAGAGATATACTGATATGATAAATTAAGCCCCAGCCACCACCGCCGAATAACAAACCACCCAGCCACCACCGCCGCCTCAAACCACCGTTCAATTCCGAATAACAAACCACCCAGCCACCACCGCCGCCTCAAACCACCGTTCAATTCCGGCAGTCTGTTGCAGCTTCCATCGGTCACGAGCACCTGCCGTCGTGTTGCTGCACGCCTGCACCACCGCCGTCAACCGTCAACCCAACTTCACCCTCCCTCTCTCACGATTTCAGCACCACAGCTAGATCAGCTTCTACATCAACACCCGATCAAGGTTTTCGGTCTGCCCACCAGGTGTTCGATAAAATGTCTCAATGAGTTAATCGGTTTTTTCGGGTTTACGGAGGGGAGAGCAACTGTGGGTTGCTCTCTTTTCGCCTCTTAGTTCGGGTTTTTACTTCCAAACTCAGCTCGAGTTTGTTTGTTGGCCTTTCGTCTTGTGGGGTTATGACTAGGGCTTGGATTGTCAACGGAGCCCCATCGGGGGAGGTGGGCACGGGCTATTGGCCGTGCCCGTTCAGAGGATTCCATTGCTGCCGGGATGGATTGGTTGGGTCCAAGGGGATCCAAAGGTTAGGGGCACATATAAAGCGGTTACACCTATATTCGGATGACAAAAAATGCACTATGCGGGATGCGGTATCCGGGGATTGTGAGCTTTTTGTTGCATTGGCAGATGCTCTAAAGGTTGCCAAACTATGGTTGTGCGGTGAGTGCATGTCTTTACAGGCCCTCAATCGGCATTGTCACCATGTAGACAAAGTTATCAAGTTCAAAGGTGATACGGGAGGGGTGGAAGACTTCATTGTCGGGATCCCTAAGCCACAACTTGCGATAGATGTAGCTCCTTTGGGTGGGATAGTTTTGGACGCGACCCTCCTTGACCGTATTTTCGCACTTCCGGTAAAGACAGTTAAAAGCATCCCTTCAAGCTGTCGCATGGCATTTGCCCATGCCTTATCTGCTTCATTGTGCAAGGTGGTGTATAGGCTAGAGTCCATTGAAGCGTGGGTTAAACTTTTGATATTACCTCGTTGCACATTACTAGTTGTCAAGCCTTCCAACCGACAGGAGCGTAGGTCGGGGAATAGGAAATCCTTACAATGCCATTCTATTCGGCAGGCCCTAGCAAGTTGGGGTGATGGAAGCGGATGTTTTGATCTTATCCAATCGCTCTTTAACCAACCGATGGATATGGGCTCCAGAGCCGTTGAGGGCTCCTTCGGGGGTGATCATTCGAGGGAGGGCCTCAATGCTAAGCAATGTATTCGGAAAGTTGCCGATGGGCACTTCACGGCCGCAGTTAAAGTTTTGTGCTCTTCGGGTGTTGCTCCTCTTGGTGACGCTACTATGAAAGCGTTGCTTGATAAGCATCCCGTCTTGCCCCCGCCCGCCTTGCCTGATGCCTTACTCTCGGTGGCCCCTTTGGTTGTGGACGTTGAAAGTGTCCTAGGGTGTATTAAATCGTTTCCTAAAGGGACTTCATGTGGTAGAGATGGGCTTAGGGCCCAACATATTTTGGATGCCCTATGTGGGGAAGGATCCGCGATTGCCGTGGGGTTGCTTAAGGTTATCACTGAGGTGGTTAACTTGTGATTAGGGGGGAGATGCCCTGTTTCTTTGGCGGGGTTTGTGGCCTCTGCCCCTCTAACGCCACTGCTTAAGCCCGACAATGGGGTTAGGCCTATTGCCGTTGGCGCGATTTGGAGAAGACTTGTATCCAAAGTGGCTATGAGGAGTGTTGGGAAAGAGATGGCAAAATACCTTGGTGATTTTCAATTCGGGGTGGGGGTCCCGAGTGGAGAGGTGGCGGTGCTTCATAGCGCGAATAGATTTCTTAATATGTTCCACTCGGATGGGTTGTTGGCTTTGCTTACAGTAGATTTTTCTAATGCCTTTAACCTGGTGGATAGGACCACCCTCCTGCAGGAAGTTCGTGCCAGATGCCCATCTATTTCCCTATGAGTTAATTTTCTTTACGGGCAACCTGTAAGGCTATATGTAGGGAATGATTGTATACAGTCAACTATTGGGGTTCAACAAGGCGATCCTTTAGGACCCCTTATCTTTGCTTTAGCTTTACACCCCCTCATTCATCAAGTACGAAATGGTTGCAAGTTACTTTTCCATGCATGGTACTTAGATGATGGCACGATTATAGGAGACGCCATTGAAGTGGCTAAAGCCTTGGATATAATTAGATCTAAGGGGCCAAGTTTAGGGCTTGAGCTTAATATTAAAAAGACAGAAGTATACTGGCCGTCGTGCAATGGGGTAAAGGCAAAAGTAGGTTTATTTCCTATAGGGATTTGGAGACCGGAGTTAGGGGTAAAACTCCTTGGAGGTGCGGTTAGCCGGGATCCTGGGTTTATCAGTAGTTTGGCCATTACCAGAGCTTCAAGAGCCGTGGAACTAATGAGATGTCTTACTCGTCTGCGTGACCCTCAATTTGAGCTTCTCTTGCTTCGCTCATGTATGGGGGTGGCTAAATTGTTGTTTGGACTCCGAACATGTCAGCCTATGTTTGTTAAGGAAGCTGTCTCTGTTTTTGACAAAGGGCTTCGAGCGGCGATTAAGGATATTGTGATATGTGGGGGTCCGCTTTTTGGGGATTTTCAATGGAGACTAGCCTTTCTCCCTATCAATTTCGGTGGTTTAGGGTTATATTCAGCTGAGGATGTTTCCACCTATGCTTTCGTCGCCTCGAGAGCACAATCTTGGAAGTTACAGGACCACATTTTGCGTGATTGTGGTGGTGATGGGTTGGATTCCGATTTCGGGTGTGCGCTGGATTATTTTCACAACTCTATTCCGATTTTGATCTTGGTGGGTTCGCTAATAAGGACACCGCCCCCCCTAAAGCCCAAAATGCTTTGGCGAGTGCCCTTTATAGTAAAACCGTCCAAAGTTTGGGTGAAAAGTTTGGCATGTTCTCTCGTCAAAGAGCGGTATTAGAATGTCTTCAGGCTCCTCATGCTCAAGACTTTTTGACTGTCACCCCAATCGAAGGGTTAGGCCAGCACATGTCAGCAGTGAAGTACCGAGCCATTCTTAAATATCGTTTAATGATCCCACTGTTCCCAGTTGATGAGCCATGCCCGGTCTGTCGTAAGGTTTGTTTAGATAATTTTGGTGAACACGCGATTCATTGCAAAGAACTCCCTGGGTTCAAATATAGACATGATTTGGTCAGAGATGTCCTTTGTGATGTGTTAAAACGGGCGGGAATCTCGGCAAGAAAAGAGGCTCCTGTGAATTTCTTGTCGGATCCACGTGAAGGAAGGTCTACTCTCCGACCAGCGGACATTCTTGTGTTTGGATGGGCGGGGGGGGGGGGGGGGGGGGGAAGCATGCTTGTGTGGACCTTACTGGGGTGTCCTCTCTTGTCGGGCTTAGGGACACCGGGTTTGTTGCTAGGCATGCTGTGCTAAAGTCAGAAGCAGGAAAAATTGCTAAGCACGAGAAGGCGTGTGTGGAGAATCAACACGCCTTCATTCCTTTTGCTTTTGACACATTTGGGTCTCTTGCCCCCGATGCTGTTGCGTTTCTAAAAAGAGTTCAGCGGGTCGTGCACAGTAACTCATCGACGCCGAAGAACGATAACTTTGTTTTCAGTATGATCGGTTTTTCCATTCAAAAGGGGGTGGCGGCGCAGCTTGTTGCCCGCTTACCTGCCTCTTTATTGTAATTGGAACTATTTTTAATATAATTTAACTCTTTTTTTTAAAAAAAAGAGTATATTATTAAAATCAATAAAATAAAATAAAAATTATTTGGATAAAATTATTTTGTGTTTGTTTTCTACTGATAAATATTTATTCTGGGTATAATATTTTGTTTAGCTTTATACAATTATTGTCGAAATGTCAACACAAGATCACAAGCATTTTAGTCAATTCGGTCATGCTTGGATCGATAAATGATTTGTGTGTTTTATGTTAGGGAGAATGATAGGTTTCAATAGGTTCATGGGGTTTTGGTTTGGATGATAGAAACGAGCTTGGTAGGTATCTTCTTCTAAAATTTGCGGTTGCCCATGCTTAGGTATTTTAAACTCAGTCTCTAATAAAATTGAATATCACATTTGATCATTTTTAACTGCTAAGGACGTAACACACAAATCAACTATTTATTGATGAGGCGATGGTGGAGAGACTACAAGATCATACCAAGGGAGATAGTGTCACTCAGCAACAATTACTAGTCGTAGATATAGTGTTAAGAGAAGAACATTGTATTTGGATCTAATAAGAAGTCCTTGGATTTGACAATTCGAATGAGCGGAAATCACACTGAACCGATAAAAATCATAAGTGTATAACTAGAAATGTGCAGAAGTAGAACTAGATGATGCCACCAAATAACTCTTGGATTTCAATCACGCCATTTACAAGTTCGGCTTCTTAAATGAGAAGAATTGGTAAACCATATCACAAAGTCATGGGCTCCTAGCGGGCCTACTAGCCAATTCACTAGTAAGCCCAAGCCTAAATATAACATGGACTCTTCCCATATAATAATTAACGACAAAGCATAATAGTAAAATATCTATAACTACAACAATGACGTAATAACTAGAACGATGACTAATTATTGAAGTCGACGTATAAATGACATTAACAAACTCCCCCTTGAAATCAATTTGATAGTCTTCAACTTCAACTCTCGTTTAAGCCGCTTCTCAACCCCCCCCCCCCCCCCCCCACACCCTGGAAATCTTGTGTAAGTAGTTTCAGTCTTGTCTTGATCAACCAGATGATCAACGTCAAATACATAACGATCCAGTTTGTTGGGGAGATCTGGTTGTTTATCATTCTAATAACTTTCTAATAACATTTTTTTATTTCATTGTCATTATTATCATTATCGGCGAGTGACCATATCACAATAACCCCCCCCCCCCCGAACAATAGATCCCATATATATCTGAATTGAGTTGAGACATCATCATAATCATAGTCATTATCATTATCATCGACAGACATTCAAGTGTTGGAGCTAGTAGAAACAGTTTTGGTGTTTTCTTTTCTATCTCGAGTAATCACGAACCAACCACGCCTGCACAAACAAGTACACACACTATTTCCTCGGATAAGTCGTAGTTTTTATCTTGTTTTACCACACTTTATCTTGTCTTTTAAAACATAAGTACGAAAAATAAAATAAAATTAATGAACTTGGAAGAGAAGGAAAACTATTTATGATTTTTTTTCATACGGAAAAGATAAAAATGACAAACTTAACCACAATTAAAAAATAAAAAACAAAACAAAATAATATATATACACATTTTATTAAAATAGTGTTAAGAGAATCATATACGCATTTGGCATATCGAAACAAGCCTATTTTAATTTTTTTTGAAGGTTTGACTTCCAAAAGCCAAACTAAGTTAAATCTTTCATTCTAATTAGCTTATATAGTCTTATTAATACTTGTTTATGGTGGCACAACATATATATAATAAGGCAGTCCTTGATATATACACACACACACACACACACACACACTTATAAAACTTGTTTATACATATTATTCATGCTTAACTTCTGCTTATTTTAGTTTATTTACAAGTTCCATGGTTATGGGTTCTAAGAGTCTATGCTTCGGTTTAACCGTAAATAGCTCAAGACCGTAAACTGAACTTTTATTTAAAGACTTTGTTGTTAACTTTTTGGTTGTAAAACTTAAGTATTTTCATTTGTACATTATTATACAAGATCTTTGATATTTGGGCATGTGGAAACCATCTATGAACTTCTTGCGAGATGGAAACCGAACCAATTCGATTTTTACTCGCTTAAGACACACAAGTGTGTTTTTAGCTATCAAGACTTGTATATTTCTTTAAAAATAGTTTACAAACTGATTTTAATTATTTTCTTAAGTACTTGGAAATGTTGGATCCAACTTGATCTCATAACATAGTTTGGACCGACAAAACCGAACACTCGCTTAACATATGTTGTTAGTTCTAAGACAATAGAACTACATACTAGGTTAAGTCTTAATAAGTTTTATTGAGTTATCTCATAACATTCATTATTTTGGAAAGTTGACTTTGGGTTTGACCAATTACCAAGACCTGATCCAACAACCCAAACACTCGTTAAAGACCCGTTTTAGTATCTTTATCCTATAGAAACTTGCACTTTAGCATTTTTCCCACATTATTACTTAACAAAGGTTTTAGCCTGGTTTCGAGCAAACTTACATTTTAAAGGGTTATTATTTATAAATTCTAAAATAGTTACACTTTAAACCTTGAACTTTAATTATTTACATTTCTCAACAATTAATTTATTTAAAGAATTTAAAGACAACCTTTCTAAATCCCAGAATTTCTTTTATTTAGGATTCATACGTTAAACTCGTCATTCCGGTAAATCTCCAAATTATTATATTTCAAGTTTATTACTTGAACGTGAGTACTTTCATACCCCGTTTACCATCTTTTGTTTTGGGGGTGACATTTCATCGTATCTAGACTAAATGTTATATACTTGGGTCTTAAACCACAAGCGTTATTGTATACCTTACTTAAATAAATGCTCGATTTGGTGTTGTATGATTATCTTCCTATGTGTTTATCGCTATTGGTTGGTTGATCTATAAATCCTAGACTATTTAGCATCCCCTTATAGCAAGGTGTCGTTAACGTAATGCAATTAACGATAACTATAAAATCCTAGACTATTTGGCATCCTCTCATAGCAAGGTGTCGCTAACATAATTCTATCAGCGATTTTATCTATCTATCCAAGTTATTGCTCTTATTTATTGTTTTGTATACAAATTTTGTGGCTTTTATTACTATATACTTATATGCTCAAGCATAAAATGAATTGCTCACCAACCTTTGTGTTGATAAAGTTTATTTTATGAAATGTTAGAGGTTTGCATCTAGGTTGATTATGGAGTTTGGAGAAGAAAATGTCACAAATACCTTTAGGATATTAGCAAAAACGAACAATATTTGATTTGCTATATTTTGTTATATGTTGTTGTATTTGTCTTATGGATATTGTTATGTGACATTTTCGATGTTGTGAAATGAAATGAGTTTGTTAAATATTGTCGTTTTAAATAGTGTCATGCGCTTATGAGCAATCGTTGCACCCTGACATGTTCCGCCGCCTTTGGTCGGGGTGTGACAGATTGGTATCAGAGCCTTGACAATAGGATAGGTGGTTAGATGTAACGACCTAGTATTTTTATGCTTAGGGTCGTCTACGTGTGCTTATAGGTGTTTACTTTATAATTGATTGTTCATATCACATGTTATTATTAAACTTGTTTAAAATTCACCGATATCTTAAATGTTCACATACACACACTTTCATAGTATTTCCAAGGTATCCTTACCTTAATACGCAAAAAAGTAGATTATGTTTTATGGATTACAAGATTAACTTGGATCCCGTTGTTTCAAATCCCTTAAAGGTTGCGTTTATATCGGGTTTGTAGCCATCATAGAAAACGAGACATTATAAAACGACCATTTGACAAAAAAGATTCCAAGGATCGAAGGTGATTTACTTACCTAGGATGGTTGAGTTATAGTGCTCGTTTTCTAGGCCACAAATCGTGTTATATATGTCAATACTTTAAATAGTCGAATGCGAGCGTTACGGTCGCCATCCTAAATTTTCGCTGTTAAAACAATAGAACTACGGTGGTTTGTGGACTAGTGTTTTGATATGACGTTGTATCTCGATTTGTTGTGTTATTACTGTTATTTGAGTCGAAAACATGAAAAAGTAGCGGTGGTTCGTGCACATGTTTAGACACCAACGTGGTATTTTATAAAATTTTTAGTGTTGTTATATCAAGTCATGGTAGTTCATGCACGATTTTCCGACTCTATAAATCTCAAAATCTCAAATTTTCAAACTTTAACCATCTCAAAATCTTTTACGTTTGTTTTCGGTTTTGTTATTTATAAACAAAGTTCTATATTTTACCTAACACTAACATCTTCTCCATACTAACTCTAGGATTCACAATCAAAATATTGCAAATCTTAATTTATTTTACACCATCATATTCATTTCTTTTTACCCAAAACTTATTCCATTTCTTTATAATTTTTTAGCATGTCTCCGCTAAGACGTCAACCGCGCAAGAACTCCAACCGACGTATGGCTGCTTTCGTCGCCAAACAAATGGCCGCGGTGATTCCCAAACTTATAACCCAAATCCAAGCTACCCTACCCGCACTCGTTGTTGCACCCGCTGAACCCAAACCCGCATCCTATTTGTATAAGCAATTTACTAGTGCCAACCCGTCCGAGTTCCTTGGAACCAATTGTGCGACTACCTTGTTGCAATGGTTCGAATCGATCGAGAGTGTGTTTCGACATAGCGAATGCCCCGAAGCGAAGAAGACAAATTTTGCTTCAAGCATGTTTAGAAAGACCGCTCTAACATGGTGGGGTAGTGTTATGCACCTCCAAGGTTCGGAAACAGCTATGGCTCTTCCATGGTCCAATCTCGAGGCGCTTATGATGAAGAAATTATGTCCCAAACACGAGCTCCAAAAGCTTGAGGAAGAATTTTGGAACCTAAAGCAAGAAAGTGGTGATAACGCCGCTTATTCACTCTGATTTCACGAGTTGAGCATCCTTGTTCCTCACTTGGTTACCCCGACTGAGCGTGAGCTTGACAAATACATTGGGGGGTTTACCTATGCAAATCCGGGACTCCGTTATGAGTAGCAAACCCGTGAATCTTGAGGACACCATCACTTTAGCCGGTGGGCTATCAGAAAATCATGTGAAGGCGGGTACTCTAACCCTCAAGAAACCGAGTAAGAAAGCCAAGCCCGAGCCCGCACCACAAGCCAAGGTTGAACCCGCACCACAAGCCATTAACTACTTCAACTCACCCCGTCACAACAACAACAACAACAAGAAACCCAAATCCAACTACCAAAACTTTGCCGTTACCCAACCTCAACAACAAACTCAAGCTCCACCACCCAACCGAAGACCTTATACCGGTACCCCGCCCCGCTATGCAACACTTGTCAACTTCACCACCCACCAAACATGCCTTGTCGCCATTGTACCATTTGTAACCGACTTGGTCACCTCCACACCACATGCCGATCCGCCCAACGAACCCAACCTAACCAACCAATAACCTTTCCCCAAAATTCCCAAAACCGTTATGCACCCTACCCACAAAACCAACCCCAACAACCCCGAGATTGCATCAATTGCGGTGATCCTAACCATTTCCGCAACAATTGCCCACATTTAACTTTTGCAAACCAAGCCCAAACCATGACCGTACCCTACTTTCAACCCAAGCCTACCAAGTCCAAACTTATCAACCCCAACTTCCCGAACTCAATGCACCACTCATCCAACCCATCCAATCCATACAAGCACCACAAGTCAACCGTGGAAATTAAGGCCGAGCTTTCATGATAAATGCAAATCAAGCTCAAGTGGCAAACGATGTCGTGAACGGTATGTTTTTGGTGAACTATCATTTGGCTTCTGTTTTATTTGATACTCGTGCCGATAGAAGTTTTATTTCTTTGAAATTTGAGTCAAAACTTGCTATGCCTCAAACTAAGCTTTACCGACCGTTTTCTGTTAAAGTCGCCAATGGCAATTCCATTACCATAAATTCCGTCGTCCACGATTGTTCTCTCATTCTCTCCTAGCATAAATTTTCCATCGATGTCATCCCGATGCAAATGGTAAGTTTCGATGTCATAGTAGGCTTGGATAAATTCATTCACATTCCGCTTTTCAAAGATAAAATTCTTAAAGTCTTCGGCAACACTACTTCTCAAAGTTTAAATCTCATGTCATGCGCCCAATCGCAAAAGTACTTACGGTAAAAGTATGTTTCACTTCTAGCTCTCGCGGTGACAAAAGACAAAAAGGAAAGAAAAATCCAAGATATTTCCATCGTTCGTGATTTCCTCGACGTCTTTTCCGATGATGTCACCGGTCTCCCGCCTGTTCGTTCGATTGAATTCCGTATCGATCTTGTGCCCGGCACGATGCCCGTGGCCAAGGCTCATTGTCATTTAGCCCCATAGGAAATGCAAGAATTATCATACCAACTTGAAGAACTTTCAGACAAAGGTTTCATTCGTCCTAGCTCTTCTCCTTGTGGCGCTCCCGTTCTTTTCGTGAAAAAGAAGGATGGTTCGTTTCATATGTGCATCGATTACCGAGAGCTTAACAAACTCACCAGCAAAAATGGTTATCCCTTGCCACGAATCGACGACCTATTCAACCAACTTCAAGGCACAACTTGTTTCTCCAAAATCGATCTTCGATCGGGTTATCATCAAGTGCGTGCTCGCGAAGATGACATTCCTAAAACCGCTTTTCATACTCGATATGGACATTTCAAATTTTTGGTTATGCCCTTCGGGTTAACAAATACACCCGCGGTGTTTATGGACCTCATGAACTGCATTTGCAAACCATTCCTTGATAAATTCTTTATTGATGACATCCTTATCTTTTCTAAATCCAAAGCCGAACATGAGCATCATTTGCGTTCCATTCTCGAACTCCTTAGAAATGAACGACTCTATGCCAAATTCCCCAAATGTGAATTTTGGCTCGAGGAAGTTCAATTTTTGGGACATATCGTAAAAGACAAAGGTATTCATGTTGATCCCGCTAAAAATTGAGGCCGTTAAGGATTGAAAAACTCCAACGACTCCCACGAAAATTCGATCCTTCCTTGGTTTGGCCGGATATTATCGGCGTTTCATTCGAAATTTTTCTTAGATCTCTTTGCCTCTTACCTCCCTCACTCATAAAGGGAAACCATTCGATTGGGGTTCGAAGCAAGAAGAAGCTTTTTGTACTCTTAAGGTCATGCTTTGCAATGCTCCTACTCTAACCCTTCCCGATGGAAACGAAGATTTTGTTGTGTTTTGCGATGCATCCATCAAGGCCTTGGTTGTGTTCTCATGAAACGAGGTCAAGTCATCGCTTACACATCAAGGCAACTAAAGGTCAACGAGAAGAACTACAAGAATCATGATCTCGAACTTGGTGCTGTCGTTTTCGCTCTCAAAATCTGGAGACATTACCTTTATGGTACGAAATGTGTGGTTTTTACCGATCATAAAAGCCTTCAACATATTTTTGACCAAAAAGATCTCAACATGAGACAACGACGATGGGCCGAATTACTTAGTGATTACGATTGCGAGATTCGCTACCATCCCGGTAAAGCAAATGTTGTCGCCAACGCCCTAAGTCGAAAGGTTAATGTTAAATCCGTTTTGCTTTTAAGCGTTGTTGTTCAAACCGATCTTCAAATTCGTATCTTTCAAGCTCAACATACCTCCGTTGAAGAAGGTAACATGTATGACGAAATGTCACGTGGAGCCGAACTTCAACTCGAAACCAAACCTGATGGTCTTTTGTCCTTTCTCAATCATTTGTGGGTTCCCGATCGTGATGACCTTCGTACTTGTATTCTCGAAGAAGCTCACAATTCTTGGTATTCCGTTCATCCCGGTGCGGATAAGATGTATTTCGGTCTTCGTGCTACCTTTTGGTGGCTGGGTATGAAAAAGGACGTAGCGTTATATGTATATAAATGTCTTACTTGCTCAAAAGTCAAAACCGAACATCAAAAACCTTTTGGTCTACTCGAGCAACCACCAATTCCCGTTTGGAAATAGGAAGACATTGCTATGGACTTTATCACTAAACTACTCAACACCCAAAAAGGCAACAACAGTATTTAGGTGATCATCGATCGATTGACCAAATCTGCTCATTTCATTCCGATCCGCGAAAAGTATTCTGTCGAGCGGCTTGCTCAATTCTATGTTCGGGAAATTGTGTGCCGACACGGTTTGCCATTGAATATCATCTCCGATCGCGATGCCCGTTTTACCTCTCATTTTTGGCGTTCACTTCAAGAAGCTTTGGAAACACGTCTCGATCTTAGCACCGCTTATCATCCTCAAACGGACGGTCAATCCAAACGTACAATCCAAACACTCGACGATATGCTACGAGCGTGTGTTCTTGATTTCGGTGGGAATTGGGATTCTCACATTCCGTTCATCGAGTTTTCCTATAACAATAGCTATTATTATAGAAATTATATGGCTCCTTTCGAAGCTTTTTACGGTCGTAAATGTCGTTCCCCAATTAGTTGGAACGAAATCGGTGAAGCTCAAATCACGGGACCCGAAATGGTCCAAGAAACTACCGACATCATTGATCAAATCCGTAAGAACCTCCTAGCCGCTAGAAGTCGTCAAAAGAGTTACGCCGACAAACGGCGAAATCCGATCGAATTTAATGTTGACGATCTTGTCCTTCTAAAAGTATCTCCTTGGAAGGGGGTAGTCCGTTCGGAAAGAAGGGTAAGCTAGCTCCTCGTTTCGTTGGTCCTTTAAAAATTCTTGAACGTGTTGGGAAAGTAACTTATCGACTCGAACTACCACAAGAACTTGCTTGTGTTCATCCGACATTTCATGTTTCGAATCTCAAAAAGTGCCTAGCCGAGGGTAATCTCCATATACCTCTCGAAGAAGTACATGTCGATGAGTCAATGATAATGGTTGAATGACCTGTTGAGATCATGGATCACAACGAGAAGAAAACTAAGCGTAGTCGTATTCGGTTAGTTAAAGTTCGATGGAAATCACGGCGCGACGCATAAGTTACTTGGGAACGAGAAAACGCAATGAAAGAGAAGTATCCACATTTGTTTGCATCGTCGTCTTCATCTTAATTTCGGGACGAAATTTCCTAAAGTATGGAATACTGTGACATTCGTCAATTTCGGGTCTCGATATGTATTCGTTTTGTAATATTTTATTATGTAAACCAACCCGTTTTGTAAATCGAAGCTTATGATATAATCAAAATTATGAATTTTATGTTACAATATTGTTTTACACTTGTTGGGTCTTGAAAACATCATTCTCGGTCCTTAAAACGCGTAAAAATCACTTAAAACGAATTTCAGGGACCAAATCTGCCTTTGTTTTAAAAATTTGGAAAGTCTGATGACCAACCCCATCGCGTTACGCGATGGGGGATGACCTGCTTGGTCGCGTGACCCGACGGGCTGCAGATCAGGAGCCCGTTTTTTGTTTGTGCTTGTCTTGACCCCTTTTTGTATGAAAACTCTTGTAAATTACACTCATATTTGACCACCAACATTACCCTATATATACACCCTCATTTCCCTTCATTTGCCCCTGCTACATCTCCAAATTCTCTCTCAAATACAAAGATCTTAAGGTTGTTTTCTTAGTGTTCTTGAAGGTTTGACTTCCAAAAGTCAAACTGAGTTTAATCTTTCATTCTAATTAGCTTATGTCGCACCCCAACCTACGGCGGAAATGCCGGGGCGTGGACTGATTGTCACAGCTCGTGAGGTAACTATCATGCAAATATTTAAAATTCAAGTATCTATTTATTTAATTCAAATAACACCATTATTCATTACAAAAAGAAATCCAAGTAAACAAAACAACAAATAATTCAAATGAACATTTAAAGTCTCAAAATAAACTCTTCTAGCATAAGTCCTTAAACAATTCTTCTAAGTCCACACTTCACATCAAACGGTGATCTTCATATGCGTTGAAAATAATATAATTTGTCAACACGAGGTTGAGTGAGCAACACACCAGTTCAGTTATACATATATAATAAAATACGTAGTTGCAACGAGTCAAAAGAAAAAAACAAATCAACCAATGAGCAAATAAAATGAGCTGTCGAAAAGCACAAGGCTAAATCGACTAGCGTATGATCATACTATTTTCTGAGATTATGCTGGACATCTCCGAATGCGGTTCACATTGAGCATATAAACATATAGCAAGTATGGCATGAGATTAGTTAACACATAAGATAACAATTGCAGTTTTGTGTATAGATAAAGTGTGAAAATATACTAAGTTACGCATATGTCCCCAAAACAGTATGAAAGCGAGTAACATGGAGGGGAATGTGGTACTCACCTCAAAGACGAAAGATGATGACTAAGGTAGCGAGATATATAGAGAAACGAATCACGCGCAAAGGTCAATGCCTAAGATAAAAGAGAGTAACCGGACATGCTAAGTATGAGATTTATTATAACAACTAGATAATTAATAACAAAGAAATATTATTTTAATATTTTATTTATAAGGATTTAATATTAAACTATTATTTTTGATTCATGAAAATATACTTAATAAAATGTTATTTTTAGTTTTATAACTAAAATTACTTGATATATATATATATATGTATTTATTAAACGTTAGTTTTTAAGTATCTTTATTTATATCTATACATATATATATATATGTGTGTGTGTGTGTGTGTGGGTGGGTGTGTGTATGAAAACGAGTCTTAGAAAATATATGTGAACGAAAAACGAATATTAGAAGGTCGGTTTTTAGTTAAACAACTTTGTTTAATCATTATTATTATTAATATGAATTTATTGATTAAAAAGATTTAAAAGATAATTTTCCAAAAATAAGGGGGTGTGGAGGGTCGACCCGTGACCTTCACCCCCAAACCTTCTCGTATTACCCAGCAGACCAACTTAGACGAATGCAAACATAACCAGATTCAAAATTATAAATACTGAAACTGTTTATCCCCAAACAGTTTGTATAAACCCTAAAATCTATTTGGTTAAATCTGTTACAATGGATCAAAACGGGTTAGGGGTTTTGATCCTTACGATCGCGATCCAAACCCTATATTTAATTACCTTGATTGATGAGCCGAAGAGGGAGAACGAGAGGGAATATGGTCGGCCAAAGAAGACGCGATGAACGAGTTTTACAGGTCAAATGAATCCAATTATTTATAGGGGTTTCGTCGGTCACGTTATAAGGAAGGTATCTATGAAATTAATTGCAATATAATCAACGTTTACGCGGTTAATGGCTGTCAATTAGTGTCGGCTAGGTTTAAAATGGAAAAACGAGTCAAGATGGTAAAATTAACATAATTAATTTGTCGGTGATGCCGCGCCTAACATACATAAACGATTCCCTAATTTATAACTTGATTACAAACAGATTTAGACAGCCAATTAATTGATTGATTGAATTCGGGTCACAAAGATCTTGAATATGGGTCTGGTTTTGGTGATGGATATCCATTTTGTAATATGGATTTTAACAATATTATATAAATAATGATTATAACTCAATAAATGCGGGATGTTATTAAATTTAGAGCCCGGACCTGTAAATGGGTCGGGTAACGGTTACAAATGATAAAGCGGGAAAACCCGAATTGTTACAGCTTATATAGTTTTACTAATACTTGTTAACCGTGGCACAACATATATATAATGTAATACCCCTTGTTACCTTTGGTAGTTACTTCTCCAATTCCGATCGGTGAGGTTTCGGACCTTGTAAGGCAAGGCTTCATGGAGGACTTCGTGTCCTTGATATATATATACTTATAAAACTTGTTTATACATATTATTCATGCTTAACTTCTGCTCATTTTAGTTTATTTACAAGTTCCATGGTTATGGGTTCTAAGTGTTTATGCTACGGTTTAACCGTAAATAGCTCAAGACCGTAAACCGAACTTTTGTTTAAAGACTTTGTTGTTAACTTTTTGGTTGTAAAATTTAAGTATTTTCATTTGTACATTATTATACACGATCTTTGATATTTGGGCATGTAGAAACCATCTATGAACTTGTTGTGAGATGGAAACCGAACCAATCCGATTTTTACTCGCTTAAGACACACAAGTGTGTTTTTAGTTATCAAGACTTGTATATTTCTTTAAAAATAATTTACAAACTGATTTTAATTATTTTCTTAAGTACTTTGAAATGTTGGATCCAACTTGATCTCATAACATAGTTTGGACCAACAAAATCGAACACTCGCTTGACGTGCATTGTTAGTTCTAAGACAATTGAACTACATACTTGGTTAAGTCTTAATAAGTTTTATTAAGTTATAACATTTATTATTTTGGAAAGTTGACTTTGGGTTTGACCAATTACCAAGACCCGAACCAACAACCCGAACACTCGTTAAAGACCCATTTTAGTATCTTTATCCCAAAGGAACTTGCACTTTAGCATTTTTCCCACCTTATTACTTAACAAAGGTTAAGTAAATATTAAGGTTAAATACTTTAACCCGGTTTTGAGCAAACTTATATTTTAATGGGTTATTATTTATAAATTCTTAAATAGTTACACTTTAAACCTTGAACTTTAATTATTTACATTTCTCAACAATTATTTTATTTAAAGACTTTCATGACAACCTTTCTAAATCCAAGACTTTCTTTTATTTAGGCTTGATACGTTAAACTCGTCGTTCTGACAAATCTCCAAATTATCATCTTTCAAGTTTATTACTTGAACGTGAGTACTTTCATACCCCGTTTACCATCTTTTGTTTTGGGGGTGACATTTCAAGTTTATTACTTGTAAGATTTCTGAAAAGGTTATTTTCACGATTTGGCACTCCAAAGGCCCTAATCAGCGACAGAGGTACCCATTTTTGTAACACTCTGATGTACAAAGTCTTAGCACGATATGGGGTTCACAGCCGACTGGCAACACCATATCACCCTCAGACTAGTGGGCAAGTGGAAGTCTCAAATCGAGGAATTAAAAGGATTTTAGAAAGAACTGTAGGAATGAATCGCATAAATTGGGCAGATAAGTTCGATGACGCTTTGTGGGCCCTCAGGACGGCTTACAAAACCCCCATAGGAACAACACCCTTCAAACTCGTCTACGGGAAAGCATGTCATCTACCAGTAACATTAAAACACAAAGCCTACTGGGCTCTCAGAGCAGTAAACTTTGATCTAACGTCCGCCGGCGTAAACCAGAAAGATCAACTTCGTGAGCTCAAGGAACTGAGAACATTGGCCTATGAAAATTCCTGGTCTTACAAGGAAAAGACTAAACGCCTGCAAGACGCCCAATTAAAAGGAAACAAGAAATTCCAAGCTGGCGACCGTGTACTGTTATACAATGCTCGTTTACGTCTTTTCCCAGGAAAATTGAAATCTCGATGGACAGGTCTATACATAGTTGAATCAGTTTTGGGACAGCTGAGATCTCAAATTCAAATGGCCAAAAGTTCAAAGTAAATGGACATCGATTAAAACCATATATCGATGGACCATTTGAAGAAGTTCTGGAGGTATTGGCCCTCCAACTCCTTGAATATGAAATCAAGGAAACAAGGTCTGGCCAAGACCTTCACAAAACTAGGCTTTGTAAATACTTAAAAAAAACTAAAAAGCTAAAAACACGGGGGCATGCTTCAAAAAGCACGGTCTCATGCCAAAAATAGCGGACCGGAATCTTCGCTGCAAAAATCTCAGTCAGATTGGTTTGTAACAGAATTGTCAGAACAAAAACACGGGCCGTTCTTCCAAAAGCATGGGGCCGTGCTTAGGTTACTGGTTGGCTATAAAAGGCATCTTGTGTCATTGCATTCCTTGCACTAACCAAAACCAAACCAATAGTCTCTTAAAATTCAACATGCCGATTGAGATGAGTGAAGCAATCCCCGTTTCCCGACACCCGAGAAATGATGCCCACCATGTTTCCAAAACCGAGCTTTTCTTGAAACTTCAAGGAATCGTCAAAGAACTCACCGAAATGAATCTCCTTGCTGAGATGCGTCTCGTTAAACTCATCGAATCAGTGGAAAACGTGAAAATGGAACTCCGAGACATCAATGAACAACTCCAGTTTCAAGTTCTCGGTTTCACGTACTTTCCATCACTAGGACCATTCAGAGGAGGAGAGCCTTTCGGGGAAATCTAGGAAACTTAATTTTCTGCTTTTATGTGTAAACAAGTGCGCTACGCACAATGTGTTAGGATTTCGGGCTTAACCCGAATATTTTCTTATTTTTAGGAAACCCGGGCTTATCCCGTATTTGTATTAGGACCTTTTAATTTTAATGAAAGATAATTTTTAGATGATCAAACTCCTAAATTATCATACTAAACGTCATTCTAAGAATTCCAGCTCTCGTATCTTGCTGAAAATTACAAGAAAATTACCCGTGACAAAAAGCAGGGGTCGTGCTTCCCTAGGCACGAGGCCGTGGTCACCCTAGAATTTTCAGCATGATACGCGCTGACTCCGTATAATTCTCTGACTCAGAAACATTTATTCCCCTAGCAGCACGGGGCCGTGTTTTTGGAAGCACGATGCCATGTTCAACTTTCCAGTCTCTATATAATGCATGCATAAACTCACTATTCCTTTCACACCAAACACAACATTACTGAAATGGAAAGTAAGAAGGTTAAATGGAGGCCAGTGAGGAAAGGCAAGCAACATGAATCCTCCTCACACCTTGAGGAGGAGGTCATGAGGCTACAATGAATCATGAGAGATCAAGTTGAAAGCAACATTCAAACCGAAGCTCGCGTAGTCGAGTTAATTAACAAAGTCAAACTGCTTAGGTTCGAAAACTTCCATGTTGTGGATGGCCACCACAAAGATGTGGCTTCCAAGCTCAACTTTCTCAACCGAAAAATCATTAAGCTCGACAAAAAGCTTGCCGAACTCTTGGAAGCCAAACGAGCACCACCACACATTCAAGACTTGTTCGGGAATTGTGGTCGTTGAAGTCCCGACTCTGTTTCGCGTTGAAGTTGCCCCCGCTAGTGTTATGTGTTGGAATCTAGGATTGTTGTTGTACTTTTTATTTCTACTATGATTAACCGTGTTTTTATGTTTTATGTTTAATGAAATTTAGGACTTTTAATTACTATCTTAAACAAACCAGCAAAGAAAATCAACTAAAAACGAACCAGCTCGACAAATAAACAAAAATAAAAAGAAATAGTGTCTGCACCATGCAGCATGGTACTGTGCTTCCAAAAGCACGGCACCGTGCTTTTTACCCCAGAACAGTTACGATTTTTAAAACAGAAAAACAACTTTCCCAAACATCAACCCTAACACCCACTTCGTTTCTGGACGATAAAACCGCCGAAAAAACCTAATATCACTAATTCCTTCATCAATTCTTCAATTTCGAACCAAAGGTATGTTAATTTAACAATTGTGTTGTTCAAATTCATCATTCTAGGTCTAGTTTAACCCTAAAATCTCTCGAATTGACCAAATCGGGTCTAAACCCGAAAATAATATGGGTTATTGTACTAGTATAGGATGAATGGATTATTGAAAGGTTGACTGTTAAGGTTTAATTGAAAGAAAAAATTCGGGTTTTGGATCTTGAGATGAATATCCAACAAACTAATAAAACCCAATTGTTATAACCGGTTGGAACGAGAGTTCGAATCTAAGTAGGGTAGAAATTAGTATTAAAAACACGAGCCGTGCCCGAAATAACACGAATCGTGGTTAACCAAAAGTTAAAATCAAAAGAAATTGAGCAGTAGCAGCAGCTCGGTACCGTGCTTCTGAAAGCACGCCGCCGTGCTTTGCTCTCTGTTCCAGCAAATTGAAAATTTTTGATGAAATTGGACTAATTTGGATGTAAATAGCAGATGGACGAGTATGGAGATCATATTCATGCATTTCTAGTCTTCACCGGATGTGATGCAAGAAACAGAAGAGCCCATGCAAGATTAACTTATCTTAACCGAAGACATCCAGAAGCCAACTTCTATGCATGCGAAGACACTCTGAGACACGTCAACCAATGGGACCGTTACGAGAACATTGTGAGAGGACCATGGAGACGGGTTCTGGGTCAAAGGGGAGAGGCGGGTAACGGAACTAACGAAAGAATTTTTAGCTTCTTTCCAAATTAAGACCAAGAAACCGGACATGTGGGATGAGGACGACATTGAATTTAGATGTGGGGGTGAATGGTAAACAACTTCTTTCACTCAACTCTGGATCGATCTGGGCATTTACACAGAATCAGAAATGGACCAAGATATTTGGTTCAGGGATGGAACAACTTTTGCAGATGAAGATGAGGATGACGATGATGGGGCTGGAAACACACGTTTAGAGGCATGGGAACAACTAAGCTACGGAACCAACAACTATAATGCGAGTGTTTCAAAGAGCACTGCACCACGTGACCCACTGATGAGATACCGATTGCTCAGTCACAGTGTCACTTCCAGAGGTCAAAGCGAGGGGGTTGTTAATTTAAGGGATCTTTGGGCACTTTACTGCATAAAGAATGATGTCCCGTGCAACATCACGTATTTATTCTGCAAGCTGTTCACAACAAATGCAAATGCCAGAGGAAACACACCGATCTTTGGCGGACCATGGATCTACAACCTCTATGTAGCTTATCATGTGGATACAGAAGGGACCCGAAGCCCAGATCCGATGGCCCTTAGCCTTCATTATTGTGGAAGCATGCAACTGATTCAGCGAATAGGATGGAACCCCGATGTGTGGAGATTTTGTGACAAAAATAACCATGTTTGGGATCCAGAAGACCCTGCAGAGATGATGCTCCAGGATGTGCCCGAAAGACGAGAATCACCACCCAGACAGTACTGCCGCCGCACCTACCATCAGCGAGGAGGCCCATCTTCATCAGGGGCTGGCCCCAGCTCGTCACACGACAGCCGATACTCTTTCGAGGGTATATATGGACTTATTGATCAATTTTCAGCTAATACTACCGCCTTATTTAACAGGATCACAGAGCAAATGGCTGCCTAAAATGCACAGCGAACAGCCGAGTATAAAGAAACGAGGCGAGAGATTGATCGATTGGGCGATCGCATGGACAGGCAGTGGGGACCATTCGACCCGGACACGGGGAACTGATGGCTGGCGCCACTGGTAGGTCGGGCATGGGCATGGGTTGGTTGTACTTTATGACATTATTATGTGTGTTTAAACAATTTACTTTCTGTCGTACTTGTCTGTTTGTTTATTGGTTGGTTTGAATACTTTTATGGCCATGGGTACCAAAGACATTATGGTAGGAACTAATTTAGCCCGATAGGGCAAAGGATGGATGATTCCATACCCAATTTTCAGCAGTTTATGCTTGGTTGTTTGTGGTTGTTTGCAGTTTTATATTATACATGTACAAAAACAGGAAAACGGACGATAAACAGGGGACGCGCTGTCGAAATTTCGTTAACCCGTAGGGAAGTAACTCTCCATTTTAAACCATAATACTCAATTAGAATTTTTATCTTTTTTAAGAATCTTTTCACATTGAGGACAATGTGTGATTCAAGTGTGGGGAGAGGAATTACTTGACCAATTGTTTGTTCAAATAATTATAAAAATTCTCTAAATCAACAAATATTTTTGCAGCAAACAATGATTATTTTAAAACCAAAAGAGAAATCCAACAAAATTTTATCGCAAATAACCAATCATTACTAAAGGAAAGTGAAAAAGTAAAAAGAAGGTTTGTAATAATGAGAATAAATTTATGCAAAATATGGCGTTAATACCCAATTCCTCCGTTACTGTGAGATAAACCTCATGCCATATAAATATTTTTCAGAAGCTTTGAGTGAGTCATATGTTTCGTGTGATTTAGAACTTGTCGCAATTATTCATTTCGTGTGAGCCATTTTGTGGAATTTCCAAAAACGCAATGAAGAGAAGAGCAAGAAGATACGGACGATGCTTAGGTTGCGGAAACTGGTCCCACAAAGGAAGATGTAGGAAAATTCAAACTCAGTCTCAGCATGAATATACCGAACTAATGAGGATGGGGGCTATTAGTCTCAAAGCCGAACGATCCATTAGAATTGGAAGTTATGTTTAGAACAGGATTGAGGAAGAACTAATGCACATCCTCGATAAAACTGGTCTTGACGATCTGACCTTGAAAGAGTCACTAGGTTTACAGCAAAGCAAAAAAAAATGTATATCTCGGGATGAAAAGCTAAAAAAATTGAAGACATCTCATAATCCCTGATTACCAGAGAAGTTTTATTTACCCTCCTCAATCAAGAGCCCTTATCCACCACAAAAAATACCAAAAATCCCAACTCACACAAAACCAACCCGTATTACCTTCTGATCTATGCAACCCTTCACAAAGGTGGAGATTTGAACTTGTTACAAGCTTATTTATCACAGGTTGCATTATGACTAAGAGTGAAATATATACATCACACGTATGATTTGATATAAAACTGAGTGTGAGTGAACATTGTGAGAACGTGACGTTTTGAATAAACGGAAGCTCATAAAAACAAAAGTTCCTTTTTATTTTTCACTAATACAAATTAAGATTGGTTATTTTATTTCCATCTTCTTGGAGCTCACTTAAGAGATGGTTATAATCTAAGCTTGCTGTTTTTAGAGAATATTTATAAGAAGATTGCTTGAGGACAAGCAATGTTCAAGTGTGGGGATGTTTGATGTAAATAAAAATATACATCTTTTCGGCATCAGATAATCTCTAAAAACTGCAATTTCTATCAAATAACATAGCATAAAAAGCTACTTATCATAATAAAATGTAATTTCAGGTGAAACCAAGCCCCAAACGAAGGAACAAACGAAAAGACAAAGAAAAACAGAAGAAAACACAAGAAAAACAAAGAAACACGCCCCCATGCTTCTGAACACCAGAAAAGACAAAAATCTACAAGAAAAGACAAAATCTGGAAATAAAAGCACGGGGCCGTGCCTCTCAACCACGGGGCCATGGATATCTACCAGAAAAGACAAAATGAATTTAGCACATGTCACTACAAAACACGGGGTCGTGCTTCACACTCCAGATTGCCTATAAATAGTGGCTCATGTTGCACTCATTTGGTGTGCCTTGAAAAGAATTCTATACGGATTTCTCTTATAAAAACACACACTAACACTCACATAGAAGATCTAGTGAAGAGTTTGAAGGCTTGGAGGTCATCATCATCAACCATCATCATCATCATTAAGAAGGAAGATTCATTTGCATTTGGTTAGATTGTTCTAGTTTAATCATGTATTTGTTATCATCAATCATCATAATGTTTATCATCATGCTCATTATGAGCTAAACTCCAATAACCGTCTAAAATCTACGAAGAAGCTTTGTTTTACTTGATAATTATACAAAACATGTGGTGTAGTCTAGTAAAGTACATGGTTATATTACAATTATCTTTTGATGAGAAATGTTTCACCATCTTCAATCACTAATTCAAAGTTGGTGGTTGTCAATTCTATTGGCAATCGTTCATGATCGATTCATGTTCTTGAAAGATAGAAATACTTTGATACATTATCGAAACATGGATCTTTATATTGTACTTAGAAATGATGAGATATAAGTTATGATGTATTTCTCTAAGTCTTGGTAATCCGAAAATGGCTTTGCTTAGGATATCATGCTAGTTAAAGAAATCATATGTTAATTGAATGTGTAATTATAACCTACATAAATCAACCAAGGGGAGGTTGTGTGAGTCAAATACAACCACCCGAAGTTGTTAGAATTGGTATTTGAGAAATCAGAGTCAATCCTAATCTTTCTACTTTACGAAACTACTTGCCAACTTAAATTCACATCATTGAGGTGGCATGACATTAGGAAAGGGTGGACTTTAAAATGCGCACGTTACCTCCTTAGTGCCAAAAATTCTCACTTAAGGTTTAAGGAGCTATCTATCATATATTGCTACGACAAGTTTACCACACGTTCGAATATTAATTATCAATGCTAAAATGGAGTGGATTCTTAATCTTAGATGGTAACCTTTGCATAATTGAACAACCTGTTTAGAATCTCTCGTCTTGGTCACCTATATATTATATATAAGTATTTATATTTAATAAAAAGTTCAAAAATTAACCCCAAAATGATTAAAACCTCCGACTAAAGTAAAACAACGATTTATCATTAGAAACATTTGTGTCCACGGATCGATACTTGGTTCTTACCAATACTATTCTTCATATACGATATGTACACTTGCATATTTTGTGTGTGTTTAGTCTTTGTAGAAATCACTTTTATAAATTTAAAACACGATTTTGTGCAAAAGCTAATTATCCAATCCATCATATTTTATACAAGCCACTCGCACGCACGCATCAAGTTTTTGGCGCCGTTGCCGGGGACACAGTACGTTTCTAAGAACAATCCAAGTTTTAATTTAACATTGTCTATAATTGTACAAATTTTTTAACTTCTATTTTATTTTACTTTTATACAAAAATATATAATTTTACGGCTAGCCTAATTTTAACCTTTATTTACCTTACTTTACTCTAGCTTAATTAACTTAGATCTTAGTTTAGTTTAAAATAGCTTAGCCTAACTCGTAGTTTAACTTAGACTAACTTTAACTAACTTTTACTTTAATGTTTAATTTTGATTTAGTCCCATGTATGTCCTCTACTTTTGAGCCTGAGCTTGTTTCTCCAATTTCTTGACCAGAAGGACTCTTTCGTCGACGAGCACGTAAACGGACTGCAGAAACCGCCGAAGCAATCAAAGACGAATCAGTAGACGCCATCACATCAGGAGAAAATCAAATCGAAGAAATGATGGCGGCCCAGAACAATGAGCAGAACATGAGCCAGTATGCCAAGCCAACTCTCAAAGGTTGCGGCAATGGAGTGGCTCCACCCGAAATCACCGAAAATTTCGAAATCAAATCAAGCACCATTCATATGGTGGAAAATTCAGTTAAATTTCATGGTCTCCTCGACGAAGACCCTCTTTCTCACATATCTCGATTCTTACGAATCTGCGGAACCTTTAAAATCCAAAACTGTTCATACGATCAAATCAAGCTTAAACTCTTTCCTTTCTCTCTAAGGGGCCAAGCCCTAGAATGGATAGAATCTATTTCCTCTGGTTCCATCACCACTTGGGACCAAATTGTTGAAAAGTTTCTCCTTAAATATTTTCCGCCTGATAAAACTACCAAATACTGAGCCAGCATTACCGGATTCCGGACCGATGATGATGAATCGTTACACGCAGCATGGGAAAGATACAAAAGTCTTTTTAGAAGATGTCCACACCCTGGACATAACGTATGGTTACAAGTACAAACTTTCTTTGACGCACAATCCAGTCAAAACAAACAGGCCATCGACCAGATTGCTGGTGGAGACCTGGGATCCAAATCACCTAACGAAGTATTTCAAGTCCTGGAAAAAGCCGCAAAGAAGAGTGTCACTTACAACCCACCGAGATCTACACCTACCCATGAAGGAACACACCACGTCGATTCCAATACTCTTGTCACATCACAGCTTGAAGCCCTTTCTAAAAAAATTGAACAACTTCAAGCCGAACTATCAAAAACCAAACTCATCTGTGACACTTGTGGAGGAAATCATAAGACGAGTGACTGTATTTGAGAAATCGGTATTTGAGAAATCGGAGTCAATCCTAATCTTTCTACTTTACAAAACTACTTGCCAACTTAAATTGACATCAATGAGGTGGCATGACATTAGGAAAATGTGGACTTTAAAATGCGCACGTTACCTCCTTAGTGCCAAAGATGCTCACTTAAGGTTTAAGGAGCTATCTATCATATATTGCTACGGCAAGTTTACCACATGTTCGAATATTAATTATCAATGCTAAAATTGAGTGGATTCTTGATCTTAGATGGTAACATTCGCATAATTGAACAACATGTTTAGAATTTCTCTTCTTGGTCACCTATATATTATATATAAGTATTTATATTTTATAAAAAGTTTAAAAATTAACCCCAAAATGATTAAAACCTCCGATTAAAGTAAAACAACGATTTATCATTAGAAACATTTGTGTCCATGGATCAAAACTTGGTCCTTACCAATACTATTCTACATATACGATAGGTACACTTGCCTATTTTGTGTGTCTTTAGTCTTTGTAGAAATCACTTTTATAAATTTAAAACACGATTTTGTGCAAAAGCTAAATATCCAATCCATCATATTTTATACAAGCCACTCGCACGCACGCATCATTGGGTCTTAAACCACAAACGTTATTGTATATCTTACTTAAAAAAATTCTCGATTTGGTGTTCTATGATTATATGCCTATGTGTATATCGCTTTTGGTTAGTTGATTTATAAATCCTAGACTATTTGGCATCCCCTTATAGCAAGGCGTCGTTAACGTAATGCAATTAACGATAACTATAAAATCCTAGACTATTTGGCATCCCCTCATAGCAAGGTGTCGCTAACGTAATTCTATTAGCGATTTTATCTATTTATCCAAGTTATTGCTCTTATTTATTGTTTTGTATACAAGTTTTGTGGCTTTTCTTACTATATACTTATATGCTCAAACTTATGAATTGTTCACCAACTTTTGTGTTGATAAACTTTATTTTATGAAATGTTACAGGTTTGCATCTAGGTTGATTATGGAGTTTGGAGAAGAAAACGTCACAAATTCCTTTAGGATATTAGCAAAAACTAACAATATTTGATTTGCTATATTTTGTTATATATTGTTGTATTTGTCTTATAAATATTGTTATGTGGCATTTTCGATGTTGTGAAATGAAATGAGTTTGTTAAATATTGTCGCTTTAAATAGTGTCATGCTACCGCATAGTCAAAGACGACAACACTCGACTTTAGGGAAGTGATCGTATGCAAGTGTATCGTGAGATAACTTTTAATAATGTAAAGCCACATAAAATTTGATGAGTGTTGTGAGTGTAGCTTATAAAGTTTCATGAGTGTGCTAGGTTTTCAAATATTAATACATGACACACATGATACCCTAGATGTCAAACACCGTATAGACCTAGTACATCGGAAATTTGGTAATAAATTGATTTCAGTCCCGTGAACATGATTTGATGAAGAATCATCTTTAGGACAACATTTAAACAAAAAATAACAGCACTTCTCTAACCATCTACCACTAGTAGCATGCATCAACTTTATAAAGGTGGAGACAAACTATTCCAACTCTCTGTTGCTTGAGTGAAAAAGAATACGTATGAGGATGATTCCTAGCACGCTATATTCTACAAACTTTGAAGGAACATGAAATTGGTCTGGTAGCTTGCTCAATAGATGATAAGACATAATTGTAGTGTAAAACTAAGCCCCGGTCTAGGGCTTACGTGTCACTTTTACGGTAGGTCAGAATTCAATGTATCAATTTTATTAAAATTAAAACAATACTTATTACAATAAAAACCAAAGATCCGTTACAAAAATCATTTATTTCTTGCAGTGATCATAAAACACTATATCTTTAAATTTCCCAAGCCCTTGATCGATTCTTCACGGATAACCTTGAATACCTAACGTGCGAAAAAACAATAAAACAAAAGCACGTCTGAGCGAAACGCTTGGTGGGCGGAAAACGAAAGGGAAAATTACCAAAATGTCCCTTTTTTAGTGATAGATTCTAAATATGTCCCTTCAAAACTTAACTTCCTTATTTGTCCCTTTACTAACATGCCGTCGTCTCTACGCTAGAAGTTTAGACGACATGTTTCTTAACTCGCCGCCTCCCCACCATGTTGGCTCAAAACGCGTCGCCTCCCCACCATGTTAGCTCAAAACTCGTCGTCTCACCGTCATGTTAGCTCAAAACTCGTCGCTTTCCCGCCATGTTAGCTCAAAACTCGTCGCCTCCCCGCCATGTTAGCTCAAAACTCGTCGCCTCCCCGCCATGTTAGCTTAAAAATTAAATTTAATAAATCTTGTTATTTAAACAATTATATCTACACAAGGTACACATAAAATGATTTTGATGGTATGCATGAGTTTTCTTAATAGTATTGTTATCCAAAAATTCAATATACAAGAATTTAAAAACCAATAAAATTAAAAATATTTAAATGTTTTTTAAATTAGTTTAGGATCAATGTTTGTAGTAAAGATAAGGTATAATTTTTTAGCCAACATGGTGGGGGAGACGAAAAGTTTTGAGCCAACATGACAATGAGACGACAAGTTTTGAGCTAACATGACGATGAGACGACGCGTTTTGAGCTAACATCAGGGAGTCGACGAGTTAAGAAACATCTCGTCTCGAAATCCTAATGTAGAGGCGACACCATGTTAGTAAAGGGACAACTATGGAATTTAAATTTTTAGGGGACATATTTAGAATATATTTCTAAAAAAGAGGCATTTTGGGAAAATATATCAATTCTTCACGGATAACCTTGAATACCTAATGTGTAAAAGAAAAGAAAGAAAACAAAAGCACGTTTGAGCGGAACGCTCAGTTGGCTGATAACAAAAACATTTTTATCATAACTTATAATCAATAATCATGTAAGATATCTTATCAATTTGTACTTGTAACATATCAATTCATAACTTAACAATTCGTAACTCGTCTAGTCGTAACTTATTAATTCGCATAAACTATTATTTCATATCGAAATTCTCAACCAATGAATAAAAAATAGAAAATCCATAACAATGTCATAAGGTTGCGTGATAATGGGGTTAAGACGTTATTTCTTCTCACATGATTGATACATACGTCTTTAGTGATTCAGTAATTCAGTAATTCAATGATTCGGCAATTCAATTCGTAACATTCAGTAGTGAGACGACGTATCTTTTCCCATGATTGATCTGTACGTCTCAACTCACTCACGCCCTCATAAAAAAATAACAAACACAATAAACCCTTAAACTAGGCAAGAAAATCAAAACCTGTCAAAACACATGATGAAATCCAATAACAAATCAATGCTTCGCATTAATGTCCAAAAACGTTTTATAATAACAATTCAAAAGAAATCAACATCATTCCGAAAATTAATGACTCGTATTAATAAACAAATAACCACGCTATAAATTAACACTCAATAATTTACCAATACAATAAACATAATATTAATAGGCTACTCGTTAGATAATCGCGTAGAAATAAACAGTAACACTTGGTTTTCTTTGATAGACATGATTAGACCGTTGAGAACTCCAAAAAGTTGTCTAGTTTTGGAACAAAAGATAAATTTTGAAGAGGTACCGATGAATAAAATAATGGTGTAGCATGTAGAATTTCGAATATGGCATATAATCAAATACGAATTGAATAATTCAATTTTTATTCGAATACGAATAAGAATACAAATACTAGTAAAAAATCAATTATTTGGATTATTCAATTCGATTAAATTGAAAATTCGTTATTCGACTCGATGAACACCCCTACTCGTGTGCACACACATAAGAAGATTTAACATGAGAACTTAACAAATGATGTGTAAAGGATTAAAATCGAGGCAAATATGAATATAAAGGACATAACTGAAAGTTATCTTGGATGATAAGTCATTCTATAATTTAGGTAACTGAGAAAAAGATGTAATTTCTCAAAGTTTAAAAGAATATCGGTAATATATGTTGTAAAACAACATTTTGTCATCATACGGTAACATCATCCTCATTTTCCTTTATTAACTTGATCCCAACTCAATCCATTCTCTGGCACCGGAATCACTAATTCTCCATCGGAATCCTGTCATAGTCATGAGACCTCCACTCAACGTCAAAGCCATGACTCGGAAGATCGATATCGATGATGGAGTTCCACATCTTAATTACTACTGAATCGCCGATAATCTCCTCAAACAGGTAATCCTTATTTCAAATTTATACCTATTTCATTACTTGTTGATCAAAATTAATCCTGATTGATTGATTTTAGGTTTTTACTTAGTTAGGGTTTATATGTCCAATGTTTTAGTTCAGATACAAGTTTTGTAAATAGGAAAGTCGAACAAACATTTTCCGAGCATATTTATGTCGAGCGTCGAGAGCATTTCTTTTCTCTTTTAGAAAAATTTCTATTGGCTTGCAAATTTCAATAAGAAATGGTTTGAAGTTGGATATGATGTACATAAAAACAAACTTCTGGTAGCATGAAAACTTGAAGCAAGCAACTGAAACTTAAATGCCAATTCATTAGTGTAACATTTGTTATTTTTCAAACCCAGAAACCCGACCCACTTATTTTTTTTATACAATTATTATTACCCGGACTATCGTTATTCATCATTAGTTTATTAATCATTTTGATAATTAATTATTACCCGACACTCGGTTTTGATTTTGTTTATTATTAAATCGTTATAATTGTTTGACTAGTACGAAAACCACCCATAACATTTGTTTTACCACTTCTGTCTCCACGCTCAAACATCAAGGACCAATATGCAAATTATAAATATTATTTATTTTTTTCCTCTTTCTTTCTTCTCCCCGACGCAAGCACTCCCAACCCCCTTTCCTTGTTTTCAAACTTCAATCAAGATGAGAAATCAGGAATATGGATATAATGTTTGACCCTTAACCAACGCGCCTTCGTTCAACATAGTAAACTTTGGTCATTGACAGCTAAGTTGAACGAATTTGATCAATTGTCATTAACTCTATGAACGCGGACTGAACTAACAAATTACCCTATAAATACTCGATGAAAATTCAATTCACGAACACCATATCATCCTTTTAGCATCCGGAGTCAGAGCCATCTATCAATTTTAATCTAGAAGCGGTTGTTGATTGATTTTGATCTCGTGTTCTTAGTCGAAACCCTAGCAGGTCGAAACCCTAGCACCCGATTCACCTTCAATTCGTAACTAAATCAGGTATGTATTGTGGGGTTCTTGGTTGGATTTCCATCGCCATCAAAACCCCCCAATCAACTAAAATGGATTGAGGGTGTAAGACCCTCAATTGAATCTTAGGGTTCTTGAGGTTAGGATCGATTTGTGTCAATGTATAAGTAATTTTCTTTTCATCCATTAAGCATGTTAGACACCTGCCCCAGTGGCATATGCGTATTTGCTAAAACTCGGATCACCCAAAGACCCGGGTTCGAGCCCCTGGGTGGCCGGTTTTTATTTATTCTTATATGATTTCTTTTGTCTTTAATTCATATTATTTAAACTACAACTATAATAAAAACTCATTTTATTTTCACTCGTTCAATGAACCGAACTCTATTAAACTCTTAAACAAGTTCCCGTTCAACGTTTATCGTATATGAATACGTGTGGGTGTGTTTAAATATAATATATATATAGTTATTTATTTATTTACTTATTTATATATTTATATATTTTTCATAGTTAACATAATATAATTTTAAAGTTAACTAAACTAAATAGTTATACATGTTTAAAGAACCGGCCACCGCTAAGCTACAAAAATCTATATATATAAGTTTATTATATAAGTATATACAATATTGAAATGACATTTTTATTTAAAAACCTTAACTTGTAATAAGCTAATAATATCTAAAATTGTTTATATATTTAACTTCAATTTATATAGTTAATATAAAATATACTAAGCCTCATCGATTCCGAATCCTTATAAACCTATTCTATCGTGTGTTGTTCGTTCTATTGTAGAATATTTTTTTTAGTTATGCCTTTAATATCAGGACATAACGTCGAGACTTCTCGCGGGACTAACTTATCTTCGCCGCAAGCTTTACCATCTTTCCGCTACCGTCGTTACGTCACCATATACCTTATTACTTATGTGAGTTTACATACTCCTTTTTCCATCTTTTATATTTGGGGGTAACATGTATACCTTATTCAATTTTTTTATTGTTTTATTCCTATGTCTAGCTCAAACACAATTCGATATATGTTTATGTGTGATGATTGCAATATCTATGACCATGCTCTATGTGTTTAAGTGTTTATTTTATGTTTGGTGGTTGATATCTCATCCTCATCTATTCTCATATAGTATGATCATATGTTACCCAAGTACATTGATTTTTGTATCAATTGGAAACAGGTTCACATCTATATAGTTGTTCACATTTTCATAGGAATTGTAATGCTCAACATTAACATATGAATTGTGGTTTTTTTTCTATATATATCTCAACTAAAACTTATGTATTCTCATCAACATTCGTGTTGAAAAACTCTATTTTTATACATGATACAGGTACAAATAATTTGCATTGTTCAAGATCAAAGAAATTAGTTTTACCTTAGGAGATTACTCAAAATACAAAAGCATGATTTAATTGTTTCTTATGATTAAATTTGTGTACTTGTTTAATGTTAATGGAATTAAATAATTATTGCCACTTTAATTAGTGTCTTTTAAGCTATTGTCCAATCAATAAGTTACGCCCAGACATGTTCCGCCGCATTTGGTCGAGGTATGAAAATTAGGTTCATTCTGATTAATTTGTCTTTCTGCTGCTTATGGTGATATTTGACTCAACTGTAACATCGTGACTATTTCGAGTTCAAATTGTCAACTTTCCAAAGTATAGGGACTAAAATTGCCAAAATCCAAACTCGAGAGTTAAATTTGAAAATTTTGTTTTTCTGGCCCATCGCGCTACGCGATGGATCAGAAAGAGACCCATCGCGTATCGCGATGGGGTGTCTGACAGCGAGACCCATGGCACGCCACGTGTCCACACGTGGCACACCGGTCGCCACGTGTCCCGACACGTGGCACGATGTCCGCCACGTGTCAACACGTGGCACACCGTCTGCCATGTGCCAACACGTGGCAGGCCTACTGTGTGCGTCACCAAGGCTACGTCGCGGTACGCGACGGGTGCCTTGAAGGCGGTCGCGTACCGCGATGGGATCCAAAAATTTGCCTATAAATAGCAAGTCCGGGATTCATTCCAACCCACACCAAAATCAGTCTCTCTTTCTCTCTCTAACATCTAACTAGAAAATCCCAATCATATAAACGATTTGCCTCGATAAGCGTGTACCGATTCCTCGATTTCCGTGTCAACGGTTCCTCAAAGTTTGTGCCACCCTCCACCCACATACGACCAAGATGGTGTTTGTTCTCGAAATGCGTGTAATCAATTTTTGAAGATTGGTGTTCATCGTTTGGAGTGTCGAGAAAGTGAAGCGGCGTTGAAGTGTTGCTCGAGTTTCTAGGGTTTCCAACACGCCGATAAGGTTAGGCGTAACGACAAATCAATATAATATAATATTATATTAAAAGGCTTAAGCCTTTAGTCGAGGTTATACTCGATACCTCGATAAAAAAAAGAAAAGAAAACATAACAAAGAAATGAATGAAAGAATGAATGATGGATGTTATTAAATACATATATATGTGTGTAAGTATATATGTATATTCTTTGTTATGAAATTATTATTTAAGCAATAATGAGTATTCTTAAATAATAAAAGAAAAAGAATATGTTTCTTAGAGAAGAAGAAACGTTGGGTTTCTAAATATAAACTAAAGGTTTATAAATTACTTTTAAACTAAAGGTTTTCAAGTAAAAAAAAATGAACTAAAGGTTCATCGAGGTTGAGATATAAAATAAGACTAAATGTCTTAAGCCGGATCGTGTATCCGACTAACAAATGTTTATACTCGTACTATAGGTGCGAGATAAATAAGGGAAAGACCCTCGGACGGTGAGTGAAGCCGATCCCAAAGCGACAAGGTGAATACGCCCCCAAACTTTTATAAACTTGTTTTTTAAACGAGTCAAACATGTTATGTGAAATTGTTTACAAGGAATTACGTGTTCCTAAAACCGTTATAAATAATGGTATAAACCTAGCCCTCAGGCTGTGGTATACGTGTGTCTGGATCCTTACATAGGTGGTACTACGCGATGAATGGGAACATCGCACCACCCTTGGTCGTAGGACGCTCTCCTGCAGGGAGTACGACCTTATGTGTATATTTACGGGTACTTAACTAAGTCGAACGCTGCGGTGTTTGCTGAGGTGACCTAGAGTAGAGGCTCGAGTTTATAATGTGTTATTTGACTTTGTTATTCATAAGCCACGATGGGCCGAGGCAGGCGTAGTCTCGAGGGGTGATAAAGTAAAAGAAATTATTTTAGCGTCAGCGTGTTCACCAGCATTCGTTGCTGACGTATTTTATTACATTTTGCAGGTGAACAAGTTTAGCTCTTGGAGTTTCGAAGTGCTACTTATATATCCGATGGCTCGGATTTATTTTGTAAACTTAACACATTATTATGGTGGTTTGTAATTATAAACAAGTAAATGTTTTGTAACAACTCTAACGGGTATTTTATAATCCCGTCTTCTGAATATATGTATATTATGTTTTGATCCTTAATGTTTTATAAGACTTCCGCTTACAAACGCAACTCTGATTTATTTACAATTGTGGTACCAACTATTGGTCATACTCTTAGGCCTTAGATGGAGGTGTGACAGGTTGGTATCAGAGCCATCGATCTTAGCGAATTGGGTATCATAAAACAATACCCAAGCTTCAATCCAAGTATAGGAAATAATTGTTTAATTGTTTTAGGGATACGATAGGCTGGTAACCTTTATTTCCCTCTCTACATTCTAAACCACCCATAATATTAGATGTCATTAAAAGCTCATATAGAAGACTTTGTGCGCAAGGCAAAAGAAGCCGGAATCGCCGAACCTTATCCCGAAGACAACATGAGCGATGGTTATTATAAAGCATACTTCAACCAAGATGTGGAACATGATTTGACCAAACCCGTATATTACCCCGGAAGTTCCACCTTCAATGAAGTCAATTCCCAACCAAACAACGGTGAAGGATCGTCCCGCAAACCTAAAATGAGGGTAATGAAGCCCTGTGAAATTTTCCAGATGCCCCCAATAAACAATGAAACAACACAACCCATGGAGGAAGATGGACTGGAAGAAAAAGAGCCTGAAGAAGAGGAAGAACCTGAAGAGGAAGAAGAGAACCCCGAAGAAGAGGAGAATCCTGAGGAAGAATTGGAACCGGAAGAAGAGCATCCTGATAATCCTAACGAGATGTCAACATCAATGAATGGATCACTCACTTCCCAAAACCCAAGCTACGGTTCTGTTGATCCATATGTTCAATACCTTGAGAAACTCAAGAACCAAGCTTCGTCAAGCTTCCCACCATTCCAAGGTGTGATTCCAACAGAAGAGGAACAAGCTGATGAGATCCGAGAACAAAACCGTGCTGCCAAAACCTATCTCTACCTTGCATCCAACATGACTTACGTTCTGTATCCAGAACCGAGGAATCACTATGAGATGGTGACATTGGGTTACCGTGACCCACCTCCACAATACGGATATCCCAACGTAGTCCCGCAATCGTATGAAGAGCACTTGGATCGTGCTCTACACGAAACCGATGATTGGAGGAAAAAGGTAGACGAGGAAGGAAAGAAAAAGAAGAAGGTGGGAGAAACACTCCTTCGTAAGTGCAACAAAATAACGAAGGTTGTGAAGAAGTTCTTGAAGGACTGAAGATGGTGAAAAAGGATGTTATGTGTAAAATAGTTTTATGTGATATGTGTAATATGTATGTAATAAGAATGTTGAGACATTCTTAAAATAAGGATAGGATAATCTATATATATCGTTGGAACGATATATATACGTTTGTCTATCATGAAATAAATATATGTATCTTTGAGATATATATATATGTATGTGTAAAATGTGTGTTTAATAAAACAAACGTAGTTAAAAATTTCAGATATAAGTTGAAAAAGAAAAAGAAATATGTCTGAGCAAAGTAATAACAACGAAAATGCTAGAAAAGAAAACGAAATAAAAGACAAGGGGAAAGACCCCGAGAACAAGCGAGAGGAAGAAATTCCAGAGAAATATATGAATAAAATTCAAAAGATGATCAAGAAAGCGGTTAGGGAAGAATCTGAGTTTAGATCACAATCTAGACAATCTAGAAATTCTCGATATGTTAATCCTTCCAAATCCGTTAAATCCCGTCCGAAACCGTCTCGTGTCGAGGGGAGTGTTCGTGAGTCTAACGCTGATGGTGGAGTTAAACGAGAGTTCAAGAAACTCAAGATTAGTCGGTGTTCATTCAAAGACTTCAAATATTATGGACCGAAAGAGTTCCATGGTGATAAGGGAGCCATCGCGACTGTGAGGTGGCTTGAGGAGATGGAGACAATTGTAATCACAAGTAAGTGTTCTGATGAAGAGAAGATTCAATATTCTGCCCTTATGTTCAAAGGAGAAGCACTAGAGTGGTGGAATGCTCTGTTGATGAGCAAAAGGAGAGAAGTGATGTATGGCTTAAGTTGGGAAGAGTTTAAAGCGTTGTTGATGGCAAAATTTTGTCCCATGCACGAAACCGACCAAATCCAAACTAAGTTCCTCAATCTTAAGGTCGTAGGGACAAATCTCCGTGAGTACAATACCAAGTTCCATGAGTACTATCGCCTTGTTCCCCAGCTGGTTAACCCTGAGTCCATCAAAGTCACACGATATATTTGGGGACTACCTCGGGAAATCCGCAACATGGTGAGGTCTCACCTACCTCAAACTGCTGACTCTGCGATGGAGTTAGTTGGTTACCTTATGGACGGCATGGTCCGTAACAAAGAAGAGGACAAGAAGGTGCCAACAACAACAGCTGCTCAAGGAAGGACTGGAGGAGGTTCCAACTTCAAAGGCAAAGGCATAAACCGAAAAAACTCTACGCCAAGCAAGACCTGTAGGAGGTATCACAAGGGTCGATGCATTTTCGCCCCGCCTCCTAAAATGTGCGAGTCATGCAATCGCACGGGTCATGTGGCTGCTGACTGTTGGAAGAAGAAGATGACTTGCTATAACTGCAAGGAGATGGGGCACGTAAGTTTTGAATGTACCAAGAACAAACCCGCAACTAGCGGTGCTGGTGGAAGTGGCAAGGATAAGAAAGGAAACGCTCGAGTCTTTGTACTCGACACAAAGAAAGCCGCTGACTTGCCGGAAACCATCACCGGTACGTTTCTAGTCAACGACACCTATGCTAGAGTTTTATTTGATTCGGGTGCCAATTTAAGTTTTATAGATTATAGTTTCTGTAGTTTATTAAACGAACCATTAACAAAAGTAGATAAAACTCTAAGCGTCGAGACTGCTAGCGGTGAAATCGTTAGGATCTCCGAAGCCCTTGAAAATGGAAAAATTCTTTTAGCTGGTTATATTCTGCCTATCTGTTTGTTGCCCATGAGTCTGGCTGGTTTTGATATTGTACTTGGTATGGATTGATTATCCGATAACCATGCTCGTATCATCTGCAATAGCAAAATTGTTGAACTTCAAGCCCCCGATAAACGAACGATTCGAATTGAAGGGGACAAAGACGCTGGCCAAGTTAGCATAATCTCCATGATTAGGTCTAACAAATGTTTGAATCAAGGATGCCTCGCATTCATGGCCTACGTCACTGACGAGTCCAAGCCAAAAGAAATCAAAGACGTTCTTATCGTTTCCGACGTTTCTGACGTCTTTCCTGATGAACTTCCCGGAATTCCTCCCGATCGTGAAGTAGAATTCAGGATCAATCTTATTCCTGGTACTGCTCCGATCGCCAAAGCTCTGTATCGCTTAGCGCCAACCGAAATGAAGGAGTTAAAGAAACAACTTGATGAACATTTGGAGAAAGGTTTTATTCGACCAAGTTCGTCGCCTTGGGGAGCGCCAATTCTATTTGTAAAGAAGAAGGACGGATCTATGCGTATGTGTATCGATTATCATGCGTTAAACAAAGTCACAATCAAAAACCGATATCCACTTCCTCGAATCGATGATCTTTTTGACCAACTTCAAGGTGCTAGCTTCTTTTCTAAAATCGATCTTCGTTCCAGCTATCACTAACTTAGAGTTCAATCTGAGGATATTCCAAAGACCTCGTTTCGAACAAGGTATGGACATTATGAGTTCACGGTCATGCCTTTACAAATGCCCCAGCTGCGTTCATGGACATGATGAATCGGATTTTCAAGCCTTACTTGGATAAATTTGTTATCGTATTCATCGACGACATACTCATTTACTCTAAGTCTAAGGCTGATCATGAAATCCATCTTCGAACGTTGCTTGAACTTCTTAGAACCGAGAAGTTGTACGCCAAGTTCTCGAAATGCGAATTCTGGTTACACGAGGTGCAATTTCTTGGTCACATTATCAACGTCAACGATATTCAAGTGGACCCCACTAAGATTGAAGTTATCTCTAAGTGGGAGGTACCAAAGTCGCCAACCGAGATCCGAAGTTTCTTAGGTTTGGCCGGCTATTACCGTAGGTTTATCAAGAAATTTTCTCGAATCGCTGTTCCTTTAACTTCCTTAACTTGTAAGAGCATTAAATATGAATGGGGAACAAAGCAACAAGAGGCGTTCGATATACTCAAACAAAAACTCACCCAAGCACCTATACTTGCTTTGCCAGAAGGTACTGAGGATTTTGTAGTATTTAGTGACGCGTCTCATTCCGGTTTGGGATGTGTACTAATGCAACGCAAGAAAGTAATCGTCTACGTCTCTCCTCAACTCAAAGTACACGAAAAGAACTATACGACTCACGATCTAGAGTTAGGCGCCATAATCTTTGCACTTAAGATATGGAGGCACTATCTCTACGGAGTAAGATTTACCGTGTACACTGATCATAAAAGTTTTAAACATATTTTTGATCAAAAAGAGCTTAACATGCGCCAACGACGCTGGATGGAAACTCTCAACGACTATGATTGCGAGATTGTTTACCATGAAGGCAAAGCCAACGTTGTGGCCGATGCCTTAAGTCGCAAAGAACATGAGAAACCCAAAAGAGTTCGAGCATTACGTCTAGAACTCCAAATTGATCTCATCGAACAAATCAAATCCGCTCAAAACGCAAGTGATTAATGAAAACCAAATCTCCGATGAAATACGTAACGTTACCATTGACTCGTTAGTCAAGGGTGACGATGGTATCCTTAGACTTGGTAATAGAATTTGTGTACCAATTGTTGGAGACTTGCGTGAGAAAATTTTGAATGAAGCTCACAAGTCTAAGTATATGATGCATCCCGTAAGTGACAAAATGTACATAATCTCAAAGCAAACTATTGGTGGAATGGGATGAAAAGGGATGTCGCTTCGCATGTTGCGAAATGTTTAACTTGTTTACAAGTTAAGGCTGAACATCAAAAGCCTTCGGGACTGCTGCAGCAACCCGAACTTCCCGTATGAAAGTGGGAGTTAATCACTATGGATTTCATTACCAAACTCCCGAATATGACTCGACAACACAATGTTATCTGGGTAATTGTGGATCGATTGACAAAATCCGCACACTTCATACCCATCAATGAGTCGTACTCAATGGACAGATTAGCGCGTATTTATGTGAACAACATTGTTGCTTTGCATGGAGTACCGATGTCTATAATTTCTGATAGAGACAGTCGTTTTACGTCTCACTTTTGGAAAAGCTTCCAACAAGCTCTTTGTACGAAACTTAACCTTAGCACTACCTATCATCCGCAAACTGATGGGCGGAGCGAAAGGACTATTCAAACGTTGGAAGACATGCTTCGGGCTTGTGTGATTGATTTAGGTGGAAGTTGGGATGACCACTTACCCCTAATGGAATTCTCGTACAATAATAGTTATCACACAAGTATTCAAGCTGCACCATTCGAGGCGTTATATGGCCGAAAGTGTAGAACGCCCGTGTGTTGGTCTGAAACCGGAGATAATCAATTATATGGTCCCGAGATAGTCCAATAAACCACCGATAAGATTCTCCAAATCCGAGAACGACTCAAAACGACACGAGATCGCCAAGAGTTATGCCGATGTCCGTCGTAAGCCGTTAGAATTTAATGTCAGTGATAAAGTTTTATTGAAAGTATCGCCTTGGAAAGGCGTTGTTCGCTTCGGTAATAAAGGAAAATTGAGTCCTCGTTTCGTTGGACCTTTTGAGGTACTTGAACGAATCGGCACTGTTGCATACCGCTTGCGACTGCCTGAGGAAATGCAATGGATACACAATGTATTCCATGTTTCGAATCTGCGAAAATGCTTAACCGACGAATCTTTGGCTATGCCATTAAAAGACGTTGAAATAAACGAAAATTTTTAAAATTTGTTTAAAGACCAATTCAAATAGAAGATTCGAAAACAAAGAAATTAAAATGAAGAACGTTGAAAATTGTGAAAGTTAAATGGGACTCGCGTAGAGGGCCCGAATATACTTGGGAACTCGAATCGGAAATGAAAAAGAAATACCCCCATTTGTTCTTATAAAGCAATCTCGAGGACGAGATTTGTTTCAAGGTGGGGAGGATGTAACATCGTGAAAATTTCGAGTTCAAATTGTTACTTTTCCAAAGTATAGGGACTAAAATTGCCAAAATCAAAACTCAAGGGTTAAATTTGAAATTTTTTTTTCTGACCCATCGCGCTAAGCGATGGATCAGAAAAGAGACCCATTGCGTACTGCGATGGGGTGTCTGACAGCGAGACGCGTGGCACGCCACGCGTCCACACGTGGCACGATGTCCGCCACGTGTCAACACGTGGCACACCGTCTGCCATGTGCCAACACGTGGCAGGCCTACTGTGTGCGTCACCAAGGCTACGTCGCGGTACGCGACGGGTGCCTTGAAGGCGGTCGCGTACCGCGATGGGATCCAAAAATTTGCCTATAAATAGCAAGTCCGGGATTCATTCCAACCCACACCAAAATCAGTCTCTCTTTCTCTCTCTAACATCTAACTAGAAAATCCCAATCATATAAACGATTTGCCTCGATAAGCGTGTACCGATTCCTCGATTTCCGTGTCAACGGTTCCTCAAAGTTTGTGCCACCCTCCACCCACATACGACCAAGATGGTGTTTGTTCTCGAAATGCGTGTCATCAATTTTTGAAGATTGGTGTTCATCGTTTGGAGTGTCGAGAAAGTGAAGCGGTGTTGAAGTGTTGCTCGAGTTCCTAGGGTTTCCAACACGCCAATAAGGTTAGGCGTAACGACAAACCAATATAATATAATATTATATTAAAAGGCTTAAGCCTTAAGTCGAGGTTATACTCGATACCTCGATAAAAAAAAGAAAAGAAAACATAACAAAGAAATGAATGAAAGAATGAATGATGGATGTTATTAAATATGTATATATGTGTGTAAGTATATATGTATATTCTTTGTTATGAAATTATTATTTAAGCAATAATGAGTATTCTTAAATAATAAAAGAAAAAGAATATGTTTCTTAGAGAAGAAGAAACGTCGGGTTTCTAAATATAAACTAAAGGTTTATAAATTACTTTTAAACTAAAGGTTTTCAAGAAAAAGAAAATGAACTAAAGGTTCATCGAGGTTAAGATATAAAATAAGATTAAAGGTCTTAAGCCGGATCGTGTATCCGACTAACAAATGTTTATACTCGTACTATAGGTGCGAGATAAATAAGGGAAAGACCCTCGGACGGTGAGTGAAGCCGATCCCAAAGCGACAAGGTGAATACGCCCCCAAACTTTTATAAACTTGTTTTTTAAACGAGTCAAACATGTTATGTGAAATTGTTTACAAGGAATTACGTGTTCCTAAAACCGTTATAAATAAGGGTATAAACCTAGCCCTCAGGCTGTGGTATACGTGTGTCTGGATCCTTACATAGGTGGTACTACGCGATGAATGGGAACATCGCACCACCCTTGGTCGTAGGACGCTCTCCTGCAGGGAGTACGACCTTATGTGTATATTTACGGGTACTTAACTAAGTCGAACGCAGCGGTGTTTGCTGAGGTGACCTAGAGTAGAGGCTCGAGTTTATAATGTGTTATTTGACTTTGTTATTCATAAGCCACGATGGGCCGAGGCAGGCGTAGTCTCGAGGGGTGATAAAGTAAAAGAAATTATTTTAGCGTCAGCGTGTTCACCAGCATTCGTTGCTGACGTATTTTATTACATTTTGCAGGTGAACAAGTTTAGCTCTTGGAGTTTCGAAGTGCTACTTATATATCCGATGGCTCGGATTTATTTTGTAAACTTAACACATTATTATGGTGGTTTGTAATTATAAACAAGTAAATGTTTTGTAACAACTCTAACGGGTATTTTATAATCCCGTCTTCTGAATATATGTATATTATGTTTTGATCCTTAATGTTTTATAAGACTTCCGCTTACAAACGCAACTCTGATTTATTTACAATTGTGGTACCAACTATTGGTCATACTCTTAGGCCTTAGATGGAGGTGTGACATCAACCACTCACAAATTACAAACAATGCTTCCAAACTTGATTCTTCCATGACCGAACATGTTACATATGGTTACGTTTATTTTCATACTCAAATTTATAGGTTGCGATATGATATGTTTGTTGTATTTTCATATGATCATTTTGTAGTCTTCTTCATATGCATGCTCTCATATGTACATACACTTGCGTCTTTACAAATAAAAAATTTCATGCTGCAGTATGTAGTTTTTAAGTGTTTTTGTGGTTTACACTATGTATCCACTTAATTATTGTGCATGCAGGAAAATATATATCGAGAGGAAAAGAATAATCGACTTGTATGTTATTCTTCTAAGATATTCAAGGTAATGAAAGAGTCATTGTGAGATTTCAATTTAAACATTTAGACTTTTGCCTATTGTTGTTAAAACTGTTGCTTTTGTTTTGAATAAAGTTTCATCATGACTACAACATTTTATGTTCAAAGGAACAGACATATTGCAAGAAGATGAGTGTGGTTCAATAATTTTATACATATTTTTAAACACTTTTTGCTGTTACTTTATTAAAAGTCGAGTGACATGGCATTTACTTTTTCTATTTTTTACAACAATTACTCGGGGTGGTAAATGAGTTACAGTCTTTGAAACCTAAATTTTCACGTCATGTGGATATATTAAATAAATGTCATACTAGAAGTAAAAAATATCAAGTAAACGGTCGATTAGCTGCTTTGAATAACAGAGTTTCTTCTGACCATGATAACAAGCAGGTAATAATAGTTGCTCACTCACATAATGAGTCTTTGTTTTTTTTCATCAATGATGGTCAATAAGGTGCTTGAATTTGTTATTCGCAAATAACCACGTACTGAAATTGTTACAATTAAGTCACTCATACTATATTTTGTTCCAAGCAGGTCACTAAAGTATTCTTTTTATTCCAATCCTATATATTTTACCTGAATAACATGTTAGCTAGGTTTCTTTCTTTAATAGTTTGACATTGCAATTTTTTTTAAACTGAATAAATTAGTAAAAATTGTGAAAAATGGCAAAAAAAAAAAAGTAGAAAAATTAAGTTACGATTTCTTTATAAGAAACCACATTTTTTTAGAAAAATTCTAAAAAGACAGTTTGGTGGAATTAAAAATATAATAGTAGAATTATTAATTGCTTCAATACAAAAAAAATAATAAAAAAATAAAAAAACTAGGAACATTTTAATTATATCATAGGCTTTTTTGCAATTTTTCATATTTTATTTTTTTTTTTGCAATATTTAAGTTTTTTTTATTTTAATTTTTTTTTCAACTTTTCGCAATTTAAAAATTATTTTTCTCAACTAAAAAAATATTACGCAATGCCAAACTATTTAAAAATAAAAAAATCTAGATAATCTGTTATACATGTAAAGTATCTATGATTGGAACAAAAAGAATTTAATGATCTGATTGAAACAAATTATTTTATGAGTGACCTGATTGTAACAATTTTCAAACTTTGTTACCATTCTATAGAGTAATCCTTTTTATTTATGTTACACAAATAGTCCTGAAGGGTAAAAGGACGAAACTGCCCTTATGTGCAGTGCACCTAGGGAGATTAAAAAAATTTTGTTGCAATTTTTAAGTTTGTTTGCTTTTTTTTTCAACTTTTCGCAATTTAAAAATTATTTTTCTCTAATTTTTAAAAAAATATTTTGCAATGTCAAACTATTTAAAAATAAAAATCTAAAAAAACCTGTTATACATGTAAATATCTATGATTTGAACAAAAGAATTTCGTGACCTGATTGTAACAAAATATTTTATGAGTGACCTAATTGTAACAATTTCAAACTTTGTTACTTTTATATAGAGTAATCATTTTTAATTACGTTACACAAATAGATTTGAAAGTAAAAGGACGAAAATGCCCTTATGTGCAGTGCACATGGGTAGATTTAACAGGAGAACTTAACAGTCATTAGTGTAAATAACAAAAACCGAGACAAATATTAGTATAAATGACCGAAAGTAAAAGTCTTTTTCGAAGAGGACCCATTTCATAATTTGAGTAATAGAAAAAAAAGAATTATATTTTTTTCTAAAAAGAAAATTGAAATATATTTGGTGTGAATTAAGTTAAAGAAAGGAAAGTCAATCATTTATTTTCTTTTCATTTCCATTCTTTCTCTTTACTTAACTTTTTTTTTTCATCTAATTACTCTAAATTGGAAGGAAACATGTCATTCCCCATCATAAAGCGGAAATGACGAGGCGTGAGTTGATTGCTCACAGCTCTCAATGTACTATCAAGCGATATTAAAATGATAATATCTATTATTCTAATTCAAATAATCCAACAATTTCAAATAACCAAAGTACATACTTTCATAATTAAACAAGTAAAACAAAATCCAAAATTTAAATCTTGTATCTTCTTCTCTAGCTTGTAAGCCTAAGTTTCTTCAAACAAATCATGATTATCATATCATACGGTAACTTGCATATACGTTAAAAATACAATAATTTGTCAACACGAGGTTGAGTGAATATATAATAAGTATAGAAAAATGTGCAAACTGTATCAAGTGAGATAAACAATTTAACTGAATAAGCAAGTAAATAAGTTGTCGGTAAGCTCGATGCTAGATGAACGGGACGATGGCTTAATAAGTAGTCGGTAAGCACGATGCCAAATGAACTGAACGATGGCTACTACGACAGTCGTATGATCATACTATTATGAGATTATGGTGGACCTCTCCGAAATGTATTCAAATAAAGCATATAAGCATATAACACGTTAGACACAAATTGCTTAACACACATGACTAACAGTTGCAAGTTGAATATTAAATAATAATAAAATATTTAAAAATGTATATATCTCCAAAACAATAAAAATGAGTTAAAAGAGGTGAGTGTGATACTCACCTGATAAAGTAGAACAAGTGAAGATGAAACAGTGATATAGAAATAAGTTAAATGAGACCGAGCTTCTCGGGATGTTTTGACAAGAGTTCCTAGTTATTAATGGTAATAAGATTAATTATAAAAGATATAACGTGATTTAATAAATTAAGATTTCGATGTGATTTGAGTTATGTTGTGATTAGAATGGTTATTGGTCGGTTGATTGAACTCTACGGTTATTGTTATTGTGAAATGATTATTATTAGTTTAAATAAATAAATGTAGTTGAATATAAAACCATTATATAATTATTTAAAATATAATGCAATTATAAATGTGTACATACACAAATATAACTTGTAATATATTAAATGATTTAATACAAACGTTAAAATATATATTTATCATACAATATATATCTTGGACTATTTAACGAAAATCTAATTTTATAAATATAACTAATACGTTTGAAATACGATTGTTACTATTTTTAAAGATGATATATATATATATACTAGTTTTTATCCCCCGTATTACCGGGGGGTTGTTTTATATTATTTGTTTATAATATTTATTTATTTTTTAAATTTTTATTTTTTTATTGTATGAAAGTGAATAATATAATTATGGTTTAATTATAAATTGTTTCACAAATAAATGAGATGTTATAACCCGGTTTAAAAGCTATATGGGTTTGATGAGACCCAACACCCGTTTATTTTTTTTACTATTAAATTGGTTTTTTAATTATAAATAATATATATACTTTTTAAATAAACCAGATATTAATTTTTAGTGTATCCCTACTTTATATAATTCTTATATCAAATATTTTGTGAGATTAGTTTTTAATTTAACGAGATGTTATAACCCGTTTAAGAAATATATGGGTTTGATGAGACCCATACTTGTGAATTCGAGTCAAATGTATGAGAATCCTCTATTTAAAAATCAAGCAAATCTGGTGTAACATCCCGTTTTCTCGTTTTATTAAATAAATAAATTATGAGTTCTTATCAGTTGGGCTTGTGTTGGGTTAAATGGATAGGAGTTATGGACTTGGGTTAAAAGGAAAGGAGAAAAGACCATGGGCATGACCCCAAAATATATAAACCATAATCACCACTTAATTCCTCATTTACACATATTCCATACACCATCCAAAACACACACTTAAGCCCTCTCTCTAATTTCTCTTCTCTCTCTAGCCGAAATCACCAAGGAAACCGAGCACCAACCCGAGGTAATGATAGTACGATATTGTATAAACCCAAACCCGTAAGATATGGTCATGAAACGACGAGCCGACACCGTAAACCGTTTAAGCCACGAGATCCGGATGGAATCGGGTATAAACCGAACCTAAGATGAGCTTAAGGATCACCCTAGCTCAGATCTGGATCGAACGAGGCGAAAAACGGTGAAAATCAAGTCAAAACTCATTTTTCCGGCGAAACCGCGTTTTTCCGGCGATGCCGCCGGAAAAGGTGTACGAGGTAAGGATGTTAGGGAATGTTCCCTGACATTCTGACCTAACTCTAGTTCGTTAGCGGGCGTAACGAATTAGCAAGTAATTCGTGTGTTGATTCATTAAGGGAGGAATAACGAAAAGTCTCATTCGCTAAGCGGTTCGTTATAATGCCAGCTCATTATAAAGAGTCCAATTCGCTATGATGAACAGTTCGTTAAAAGGTCTAATTCGTTATGAGGACTGGTTCGTTATAAGAGTTCAATTCGTCATAAGGTTTAATTCGTTAACCAGACCAAACGAATAAGGTCTGATTCGTTATAAAGTAACGAATGGGTTCATTCGTTATGAACCCCATTCGTTAAAGGACTGGGACGAACTAGAAGTTTAATAAAATGGCAGAATGGTCCCTGGACTTAAGAAAAGAATGGATTAATTACATAGAAGTCCTCGAACTTTTAAGTTAGCAAATTTAATAATGATTCAAAATTTTAACGGAAAATGTGTTAAGACAGCTCGACCCCAGCCAGGGGCTCTGCCCCTTGGACCCTGCTAGGGGCTGCCGCCCCTAGACCCCGCTGCCATGGGTGCTGCCCCCGGACCTCCGTTCGTTGTGGGTTATAATCAAACTAGAAACGCGATATGGATAGTGATAGAAAAATTTATACGTGTAATTGTTATACATTTAGTCGTGCACGGCTAAAGAAGGGAATAACTATTAACGGTAAACGTAACCGCATTTAGGTGAGTTTTTAGCCCCATTCCTTGTTATGTTTTCGGGGCTGTGTGCATACTCGATGTGATTAGTTAATACACTTATCCTAAGTGATAAGTGTATGCCATATTTGTTTTATGTGAAATGTGACATTCGTCAATTTCGGGTCTCGTTTGTATTTGTTTTTGTATTCGTTTATCATGTAAACCGACCCATTTTGTAAACCAAAGCTTATGATATAATCAAAATGATGGATTTTATGTTACAATATTGTTTTGCACTTGTTGGGTCTTGAAAACATTCTTTTTGGTCCTTAAAACTCCTTAAAATGACTTAAACCAAACTTTGGGGACTATTATTGCCATTTACCAAAAACTTGTTTGACCATTTCAACCATCACTTGCATATTTACCCTATTTGTATGAACCATACTCTTACCATTATAAAAGAAAGGCTCCATACACCATTTTGGTTGTTCATCTTCTCCAAAATCTCTCTCAAATCCAAGTATTCATCTTCAACATTTTGTTATTTTGATTTCTTAAGGTCAACTAACTATAGTCTTTCATTTTAACTTGTTCATCTAATATTACTAACACTTGAATATGGTGGTACAACATATATATAATACACACCCCTTGTTTCCTTTATTTGTTACTTCACCGACTCCGGTTGGTTAAGTTTCGAATGTCATATGGCAAGGCTTCATGGAGGACTTCGTGTTCTTGATATATATTTACACACACATAACTTATTATATATATCACTTATGACTAACTTCTAACCCTTTTTAGTTTGTTCATCTTATTTACAAGTTCCATGGTGTGGGTTTGTATAAGACTAACCTCGGTTTAACCGAACCTAGTCCAAACCGGAAACCGAACTTTTGTTTACTCGTTTTGTTAAAATAGTTGTTTAAACATGTTTATTGCTAGATTTGAGTTTCAAAAATCATTTTTACAAGTTCTTTGATATTAAGCATATGGAATCCATCTATGAACTCGTTGGGAGATGGAAACCGAAATAAACCGAAACTTTTGCTTAAAAGACTTGTAGTTAACTTTTTAGTTGTAAAATTTAAGTTTTCTTCATTTATAAACTAATATACAAGTTCTGTGATATTTGGGCATGTAGAAACCATCTATGAACTATTTGTGAGATGGAGACCGAACCAAACCGAACTATACCGACCTTTACTCGCTTAAGACACACAAGTGTGTTTTTAGCTATCAAAACTTATATATTTCTTTAAAAATAGTTTTCAAACTGATTTTAATTATTTTCTTAAGTACTTGGAATTGTTGGATCCAACTTGATCTCATCACATAGTTTGGACCGACAAAACCGAGCACTCGCTTAACGTGCGTTGTTAGTTCTAAACAATAGATCTACATACTTGGTTAAGTGTTAGTATATTTTAATGAGTTATCTCATAACAATTAATATGTTGGAAAGTTGACTTTGGGTTTGACCATTTGTCAAGACCTGAACCGACAACCCAAACACTCGTTAAAAACACGTTTTAGTATCTTTGTCCCAACGGAACTTGCATTTTAGCATTTTTCCTACCTTATTACTTAACATTGGTTAAATAAATATTAAGGTTAGATACTTTAACCCGGTTTTGAGCCAACTCACATTTTTAAATGGTTATTATTATAAATTCTTAAATAGTTACATTTTAAACCTTGAACTTTAAATTGTTTACTTTTGCAACAATTATTTTATTTAAAGATCTTCAAGACAGCCTTCTAAATCCAAGACTTTATTTTATTTAGGCCTAATACGTTAACTCGTCGTTCCGACAAATCTACAAATAATCAATCTTTCAAGTTTATTACTTGAACGTGAGTAACTTCATACCCCGTTTTCTATATTTTGTTTTGGGGTGACATTTCATACTTATTTAAATCAAATGCTTTATACTTGAGTCTTAAACCACAAACGTTTTTTTATACTTTACTTGAATAATTGCTCGATTTGGTGTTCTATGCTTACATGCCTATGTGTTTATCGCTTTCGGTTGGTGGAATCTATAAATCCTAGACTACTTGGCATCCCCTTGTAGCAAGGTGTCGTTAACATAATGCAATTAATGATATTCTATTAAATCCTAGACTACTTGGCAATCTCTTGTAGCTAGGTGGCGCTAACGTAATTCTATTAGCGATTGTCAATTTATCCAAGTTTATAGCTATTATTTATGGTTTTGTATACTAGTTTTGTGGCTTTTCATACTATATATCTATTGTTCAAACTTATGAATTGCTCACCAACCTTTGTGTTGACAACTTTATTTTATGAAATGTTACAGGTTTGCATCTAGGTTGATTATGGAGTTCGGTGAAGAAAATGACACAAATACCGTTAGGATATTAGCAAAAATGAACAATATTCGATTTGCTATATTTTGCTATATTTTGTTGTATTTGACTTATGAATATTTGGTTATGTGACATTTTCAATGTTGTGAAATGAAATGAGTTTGTTAAATATTGTCGCTTTAAATAGTGCCATGCGCTTATGGGAAATCGTTACACCTCGGCATGTTCCGCCACCTTTGGTCGGGGTGTGACAGATTGGTATCAGAGCCATGACAATTAAGATAGGTGGTTAGACGTAACGACCTAGAATTGTTATGCTTAGGGTCCTATACGTGTGTTCATATGTGTTTACTCTATTTTATTGTTCATATCGCATGTTTATTTATGAACTTGTTTAAAATTCACCAATATCCTAAATGTTCACATACACACACTTTCATAGTATTTCCAAGGTATCCTTACCTTAAAACGCAAAAAGTAGATTTTTATTGTGTTTTATGGATTACAAGATTAACTTGGATCCCGTTGTTTCAAATCCCTTAAAGGTTGTGTTTATATCGGGTTTGTAGCCATCATAGAAAATGAGACATTATAAAATGACCATTTGACAAAAAGATTCCAAGGATCGAAGGTGATTTACTTACCTGGGATGGTTGAGTTATAATGCTCGTTTTCTAGGCCATAAACCGTGTTATAAATGTTAATTCTTTAAGTAGTCGAATGCGAGCGTTCCGGTCGCCATCCTAATTTTTCGGTGTTAAAACAATAGGGCTACGATGATTTCGTGGACTAGTGTTTTGGCATGACGTATCTCGATTTATTGTGTTATCATTGTTATTTAAGTCTAAATTATGAAAAAGGCGCGGTGGTTACGTGCACATGTTTGGACTCCAACGTGGTGTTTTATAAAACCTTTTATTTAGTGTTGGAATATCAAGTCATGGTGATTTCATGCGCGATTCTTCCGACTCTATAAATCTCAAAATCTCAAATTTTCAAGCCTTAACTATCTAAAAAAATCATTTACGTTTTGTTTACGGTTTTGTTATTTATAAACAAAGTTTTATATTTTATCTAACACTAACATCTTCTCCATACTAACTCTAGGATTCACAAATCAAAAATCGAAATCTCATTTTATTTTATACACCTTTATATTCATTTCCTTTTATCCAAAACTTATCCCATTTTCTTTATAAATGTTAGCATGCCTCCGCTAAGACGCCAACCGCGATATGACTCCACCCGACGTATGGCCGCTCTCGTCGCCAAGAAAATGGCCGCGGTGATTCCCGAACTTATGACTCAAATACAAGCAAACCAACCCGCACCCGTTGTTGCACCTATTGAACCCAAACCCGCATCCTACCTGCTTAAACAATTTACCAGTGCCAACTCGTCCGAATTCTTTGGAACCAACTGTGCGACTACCTTGTTGCAATGGTTCGAATCTGTGGAGAATGTGTTTTTACACAGCGAATGCCCCGAAGCGAAAAAGACAAACTTCGCTTCAAGCATGTTTAGGGGAACCGACCTAACATGGTGGGGCAGTGTTATGCACCTCCAAGGTACGGATGTGGCCATGGCTCTTCCATGGGCCGAGCTCAAGGCACTTATGAAGAAGAAATTCTGTCCCAAACACGAGCTCCAAAAGCTTGAGGAAGAATTTTGGAACCTAAAACAAGAAAGTGGTGATAACGCCGCTTACTCGCTCCGTTTCCACGAGCTAAGCGTTCTTGTACCTCACTTGGTTACCCCACCCGAACCTGAAATTGACAAATTATTGGGGGTTTACCGATGAAAATCCGGGACTCGGTCATGAGTAGCAAACCCGCGAACCTTGAGGAAGCCATCACGTTAGCCGGTTGCCTATCGGAAAATCACGTGAAGGCGGGTACCCTAACCCTCAATAAAGCAAGTGAGAAAGACAAGCCCGAGCCCGCACCGCAAGCCAAGGTTGAACCCGCACCACAAGCCATAAATTACTCAAACTCCTCCCGACACAACAATAACAACAACAACAAGAAGAAACCCAAAAACAACTACCGAAACTTTGTCGTTACCCAACCTCAACAACAAACCCAAGCTCCCCAAAACCGAAGATCCTATACCGGTCCTTAACCACTATGTAACGCTTGCCAATTTCACCACCCAACAAACTCGCCTTGTCGCCAATGTACCATTTGTAACCGACTTGGCCATCTCAACACCACTTGCCGATCCGCCCAACGAACCCAACCCAACCAACCTAACCAACCAAACCAACCAAGAACTTTTCCCCAAAATTCCAAAAACCGATATGCACCCTACCCACCAAACCAACCCCAACCACCCCGAGCTTGTTACAATTGTGGAGATCCAAACCATTTCCGCAACAATTGCCCTCACCTCACCTTTGCTAATCAAACCATGACCGTACCTTACTACCAAACCCAAGCTTACCAAGTCCAAACCTATCAACCCCAAATTCCCCAACTCAATGCACCACTCATCCAACCCATCCAAGCAATCCAAGCACCACCTCCACCTCCACAACAAGCACCTCAAGTCAACCATGGTAATCAAGTGCGAGCTTTTATGATGAATGCAAATCAAGCTCAAGTGGCAAACGATGTTGTGAACGGTATGTTTTTGGTGAACTATCATTTGGCTTCTATTTTATTTGATACCGGTGCCGATAGAAGTTTTATTTCTTTGAAATTTGAGTCGAAACTTGCGATGCCTCGAACTAAGCTTTCCCGACCATTCTCTGTTGAAGTCGCCAATGGCAATTCTATTACCATCAATTCCGTCGTCCGCGATTTTTCTCTTATTCTTTCTAAGAATAAATTCTCCATCAATCTCATCCCGATGTAAATGGGTAGCTTCGATGTCATAGTAGGCATGGATTTGTTATCTTTGCACCGTGCCGAAGTCTTTTGTTTTGATAAATTCATTCGCATCCCGCTCGTCAACGGTAAAGTTCTTAAGGTCTTTGGAAACACAACGTCACGAAGGCTAAACCTTATGTCGTGTGCTCAATCGCAAAAGTACTTACGCCAAAAGTACGTTCCGTTTCTAGCTCTCTCGGTGACAAAAGACAAAAAGGAAAGGAAGATCCAAGATATTCCTATTGTTCGTGATTTCCTTGATGTCTTTCCCGATGATGTTACCGGTCTCCCTCCCGTTCGTCCGATTGAATTCCAAATCGATCTTGTGCCCGGCGCGATGCCCGTGGCCAAGGCTCCTTATCGTCTAGCCCCGTCGGAAATGCAAGAAATATCAAACCAACTCGAAGAACTTTCCGATAAAGGCTTCATTCGTCCAAGCTCTTCTCCTTGGGCGCTCCCGTTCTCTTCGTGAAAAAGAAGGATGGTTCGTTTCGTATGTGCATTGATTATCGTGAACTTAACAAGCTTACTATTAAAAATCGTTATCCATTGCCACGTATCGACGACTTATTCGACCAACTTCAAGGCGCAACTTGTTTCTCCAAAATTGATCTTCGATCGGGTTATCATAAATTGCGTGTTCGCGAAGAAGACATTCCTAAAACCGCTTTCCGTACTCGATATGGACATTTCGAATTTTTGGTTATGCCCTTCGGGTTAACAAATGCACCCGCGGTATTTATAGACCTCATGAACCGCGTTTGCAAGCCATTCCTTGATAAATTCGTTATTGTCTTTATTGATGACATCCTTATATTTTATAAATCCAAAGCCGAACATGAACATCATTTGCGTTCCATTCTCGAACTCCTTAGAAACGAACAACTCTATGCCAAATTCTCCAAATGTGAATTTTGGCTCGAGGAAGTTCAGTTTTTGGGACATATCGTAAACGACTGTTGTGACCCGTATCAATAACAATCAACAGATCTTAGATCCGAATCTATACTATCAATACGTTTATAGATCTAGCTCATAATTAACCTTGATTTGATGTTATGTATGTGTAATAACGTTAATGTGAAGCTTGAGAGAGAGAGTAAATACTTTAAAACTTTTCTGAATAATGTTATATCTCTCAAAAACTCTCCCCTTTACAAGTGAACAGTTGTTCACTATATATAGAAGGCGACCTGGTTCGCTACCATACCCTAGCAAACCAGCTTCCCCTTCGTTACAAAATTTAACTTAACGAACCACCCCCTGATTCGTTAACAACCCCTAACGAATCAGGAGGGAATACATAATAATGTCTTAGTTCGCTAACATCCCTAGCGAACTAGACTTAACCTTAACGAACTAGTCTTAGTTCGCTAACATCCCTAGCGAACTAGACTTAAACTTAACGAACTAGTTAAAAATAAACATTAAATATTACATTAATCATCAAATAAACATTAACGATAAATACAAAGACTCTAGACGCAAAACCGTGCACTAACAGACACCCCCTCGTCTTGAGCTCTTTGTCTTTAACTTATTTGAAGCACTTGGACTGCCAGTCTCTGCAACTATGAATTCCATGTTCGTGACACACACGAACAACTCGTTGGAATTGCATAGCCAGGTCGTAATCTTCTTGGCGTTCAAACAAAATCTGTTTCCTGTGTAGCACGTCGTTGTTAGTCTCTGATAAATTAACCAACCACATCGGGTCGATTATCTTGATGAGCTCGGTCTGCAGTCCTCGACCACAAACAATAACGGCCTCGCCAGTACGATTGTCATAGTACCAACGGTTGAAAGACAGATAAATATCTTGAGACATTGTCTTCACAGGAACCTTTTTCATTGTCTTTGGCGACTTCACTTTCAAGACAAGTTTCTTCCAGCCGGTCCTTGGATCAATCTCGTCAATGCGCTTACGTCTTGGGACCTGGGGCTTGAAGAATTTGAAGCCATGATTGACCTCGAACTGTAAGTGTTGATGAAACCACTCAGCCGTTCGGTGACCCCCATGATTGATAAATGGATGTCTCGCGAGGGTACGTACATCCCAACGCGGTAGAGTTAAAACATCCATTATCCTCTCGTAATACTGGACACCCTTTTCCCACTTGACTATACATACCTTAAGGTCTGAATCATAGAGCCAGGAGACAATATCACCATGCACCTTAGAAACAGTCTTGAAGGTAGTCACCTGATTCGCCTCAATCCAAGCAGCAGCGGTATCTTTTCTTTCTTGATCTACATATCGATAAGCACTGATAATCTTACCCACTTTCTGACGTTTGAACCATCTTTCTATGTCATCATCAGTAACTTCTTTGAGTGAAGGAACTGTTCGCTGTACAACCTTCTTTAGTTCATCCTCAGTCTCTTTAATTACATCTTCGTGAAATACCGGAGCACCTTGATCAACGTTTGCGTGTTGATACAAGTCCGGGTACTCTTCAGCTGTCACATCCTCCATCTCAATCTCCTCGTTCTCATAAATAAAATCCGTATTCATAAATAACGGATCAACTTCCATTTCTTCCTCATTGATCACTTCGACATCGGGCTCAGTCTCTAAAGCAGTCAACTGATCGTCATTCAGCCCAAGCAGAATCGAAATCTGCTCCCGTGTCAAAGATCTAACAGTAAACTCACCGACCTCTATCTCATCTCTGTTCACCACACTTCTAACCACCCCTGATCCATCAATAAATATCACCGTGTTAGCCTCAATCATTTCAATTGGCTTGGCAGCTGTTGGATCTTGATAAATAATTATCTGCTTGTTCGAATCATCAGCGCCACTAACACCTGCACCAGAGGATGAATCATGCGATTGTTTAGGCTCACCTCCTACATCAGATTCGTCAGGATCATCATCGTCATTTTTGAGTTTCTTGAGGGCATCTTCTTTACAAGTTAATTGTAAAATTAACTCTTCTTGTTCCTTTAATTTCACCCCCTGAGACTCAACAATCGTACGTAACGACTTAGTCTCCTTCTGACAGAAAGAAATATAACTCATCATTCGTCTTTGATTCTCCATAAGTCTTTCTTGAGTTTGACGGTCAGCTGCCATTTGATTTTCATATAGATGTAGCAGATTTAGCAGCATTTCAGTTTGACGACCTGGTGGCAAATTGTATACAGATGGATGAACAGGTTGAACAGGTCCTTGAGGCCGAGTTATTCTCATGAATGAGATATCACTAGGCGGAGGTGGAGGAAGAGTAGTTGTTGGTAGAGGAGGAGGTCTCATTGATGTGGTGGAAGATACTGTAGACAACACAGCAGGAGGCCTCGGTATCTCGGTCAACGCCATTTGAGGAATAAGACCGAGCCTCTCATGTGACACCATCGTCGTTGTCACGGTAAGCGTCGGAGTGCTAGTAGTTAGCGGCACCGCCGAGCTTTGAGTAGTTGATTGACGTGGTGGTGGAGTTCCAATAATTACCCCAGCCCCAGCAGACACACGGGGCTTCTTTGATGGTTCACCAGTAGCTACAGCTTTCCCCTTTCGTTTTCTTTCTAGCTGAGCTTTCATGGTGGCAGCTAGAGCAACATCGACTGCATCTTGTTGTTCTTTAAGAGCTCATTCACCAGCTCCACCATCACCATCATTATCATCATTGTCACCATCATCGTTCCCACCTTCTCCCCCTTCACGCTCGGAATCCGAATCATCATGGATCCAGCGCTCATTAGGAGGACATACGTAATCCGGATTGATTATATGACCAATCATCCGTTTATCCTGTGGCTTGTCTTTTCGATAGATTAACATACGATGCACTGTTTCAGCTTTCATATGTTCCATATCAAGAACATCGTTCACCAACGATCGATCAATCACTAAATTAGGAATCAAATCTTGAATGATTAGCTGTAGAAAGCGAGGATACATCAAGAACTTCTTCGACGGTAGAGTTTGCTGAACTTGTTCTTTCAGATGATCAAAGATAAGTTCTGAGTAGTTGAATGTCCTGTTCAGGATTAGTGCAACAAACGCTGATTGTAAACTTAGTCTACATTCATCAAAACCACCGCGACGTCCACTCATACAATGTAGTAAAACATGTAACAGATACTTGTATAGTGGACACAACCCATTCTTGTTCAACATAGACATACGAATATCACCCCCATAATTTAATCGTGTGAATAAACCCCTAACCAATGTCCTGTCAAATTCACTCGGGTAATAATCACTATCGTCAAATTGAAGTACCCGACGAATGACCTCAACATCAATCGTAATAGGAATCTGATTAATTGTAGCTTGAACCCAATTATTTTCATCAACATATTCCGCTGTGTTCCAAAACTGTCTGATTATACTAAGATACACTTCAGGTTTAGCAGTGATTGCATAGTGTATCTTTGAACGGCGTAAGAAAGTCAACATAGCTCCGAACGTTCTCAAATCAGTCACGTCTTGATCAACATAAGCACAAATGTTGTGCTTCTTATCGAACGGCAATAAGATCACTTTTGCTTGTTGATCTTGTTGTTGTGGTTGTACTTGTGGAGGTTGTTCCTATGGCGGTTGATTTTGTTGTTCTTGATCAGCCATGTTTTACTGTATAAATAAAACCGAATATGAGAATAGATATCAGGATATATATAATCAAAAATATATGGAATTAAGTTATTTACATAAATTAGACGATTTAAATCCTATATATATATTATAATTTTTTTTTAAATGTCATTCGTTAAGAATCACACTGATTCGTTATACTAAGATAACGAATCAGGCGATTCGATATCAAGTAAATATCTTAACAAACTAAATCTAGCGAATCACTAATTAATTTTAATGAACTAAACTCTAGTTTGTTATATTTTAAGCGAATCAAACTCTGATTCGTGTAACATCTTATTCGCTTAGCTAGTTCGTGTAAAATCTTAACGAATTGGACACAAAACAGTTCCAATTTGCTAAGACTAACGAATGGTCATAAATAAGACTTATTCTTTGACTTCACAAAGTCAAAGTCAAAATTAGAATGAACAACAATAGTCAACATGGTAAACCCAGATACAATTGGACCATAACTATCGTTGAAACATCAGGATAATCAGCTCGTTGAGCTCGGAATCACACTAGTAAGCTTAGGTGGATGAGATTGAGACTCAATACCTAGATTTACTAAGGATTAAACGAACCAACAGTAAACACCAATAACACGAAACAATAATTAACCCGGCAAACAACAATCAAATTAAGATTTAAGTCCACCAAGGGTATCGGAAAGTGATTCCGATCATAATAACATCAAAATCATACAATTATGAACATAAATTATACACAAAGGAGTTTCAAAAGTTCAAAACCCTTAAACCCCTAAAATTTCATAATTCAGCAGTTAACACATGGCCATTTTTGACGAAAATGATATCGCCAAGATCAGTTATACCTTAGAAACTCAAATAGATCTTTGAAGTATCCAAACGAAAAGGTCGAAATTTCAGAGAGAATTTGAATAGGTTTCTTACAGATGAAGAAAGAAGGCGAACAGTGGAATACTATTCATTTTCTTGTCTTATATATCAATGCACGTAACCCTAGGTACAACTTGTACGAATCAGACGATTCGTTTAACTTAAGGTTAGCGAATTAGCCCATTCGCTAACTCAATTCTTTACCTTATGTAGGCGAATCGCTACTTGATTCGTTAAATTAAAGGTAGCGAATCAAGACATGATTCGTGTCATGATTCGTTAAATATGCATAACGAAAGGATGATTCGTTACAGAGTGCGGAAACTAATTAGGTTAGCGAACCAGAAGCTAGTTCGCTAGAGAATCACCTAGTTCGTTATCCATACATAACGAATTGTATTTTAGCGAATTAAACTCTTTTATTTAATTTTAAATTAAATAATAAATTGAATAAATTAAAGAATTAAATAAATAAATAAATTAAATTATCGAGAAATCCTTTTATCCCGACAACCAGATACGTTAAAAAATGTTTCAGATTTTCGAAACATAAATTAAAAATTTATTTAAGTATTTTGTATAAAGAAGACGAAAATATTTTTGGTATTTTGTAAAAATTTAAAGAATTAACGAATGTATTTACAGAAGAATATCCAATCCTTTAAAATAGACCATCTTTTTGTGTTTTTCAATGATTTTATCAAAAGCAGTACATATTTTTGTATTTTTGTTGAGTTTGAGCAGAGAATCATATTGACCAAATTGCCCTTCCATCACAGTTTTATATTTCAGCGATATTATGACTGGCGATAAGTCGGTCATTGGTACTGTTTTCCACATAAATCTAATAACACACATTCAAGTATTTTTGTGATATGATTAAATAGTTCAATTAAAGCACAAAATATCAGAAACTATCAGCCTCTAATCTCGGTTCAAGCTTAATTTGATTTTTGCCAGATCACCCCAACTTGACTTAAACCATTATATTGTTGATCAAAATTTTGATACCAATTATAGAAATTTTGAGCAATGCATCAAGTTTCCTTTACTGTGAGTGAGTATGCACGAGTCCATCTGTCGGCTTACATACATTGTATCCCCTGGGGTCCGTTTCTTAATGGTATTAAGACGCACGCAAGGGAGGAACAATTGTATGACTACAGCGAATTTTGATCAAGTCAGTAATTTAAATTGTACGAAGTATAGCAGTGATCAAGTTTAATGACTTTGGGTTTGCTCTAGAAGGCGAGTGAAATATTTATGCTTATGAATACCCATATGGTTAAGCCGCATAAAGACTCACAGTGTCGAGAATCTTAACGCTTGTTATTTGCTTTATTTTGTTTTTGGGTGATCAACAAATATAAGGCTTGAGTATGACTGGTTATTACATTTCTGCCATCCTCACCAAGACTTTTGCTAGAGACTAACACCCCTTTCAATTTGGCGTTTCATGTTTATATCACATACTTTACTCTACTGGGTTGTTTTAAGACCTACCAATGCACCAATGCAATTAAGCACACAGTCTTTTACGCTTACTTTTTGCTGAATTTGGGGTCAAGATAGTCAATGTACTATCATGTTCTCTTTTTGCTTCAAAAACTCAAAAATTTTGAGGAGCATAAAATAAAGAAAAGATAAATTTAATCGCCCCAGTTAACTTAAGTTTATAAATAAATGGCTAACCATCAAGTCACAAATGAATCATAGGACCAAGACATGCTATTTTCAGCGAGAAAATAATCTAAAAATGTCTGCAAAAATCTTTTTGGTTTTTCTCTGTACAAACTTTAAAAACACAATATTTTCGTCTTTTTCAATTTTCTTATAAACAAAATAAACTTCACAATCTTTTTGGATTTTCAAAATTTTTTTAAAATGTTTTTGGTTTTTCTGAATATTTAAAGGAAAAACATTAAAGAACAGAAATCACAATATTTTTGAATTTTGAAAATTTTTTTTTAATGTTTTTGGATTTTATCTATACAAACGAAAACACACTCTTTTTGTATTTTCTAGATTTTCACCTCCTAAAACCAAAATAGATTTTAAAAGAAAGATATGACAGAAAATAAAGATAGTCATCCTTGTTTAAGGATATCAGCGAGGGTCTTCAATCCATTTAAATCAAGCAAAAATTTAAAACGTGTTTTATCAAACGCTTTGGTAAATAGATCGGCTTTTTGAAAATCAGTATGTACTTTCTCAAGATCGATTAATTTCTTTTCATAGCAATCCCGTATAAAATGATATCGAATTTTGATATGTTTCGTTTTAGAATGTTGTACGGGATTCTTGGTGATACTAATAGCAGCAGAATTATCAATCAAAATAGGAGTAGTAAGAAACTTCAAACCGTAGTCGCGAAGATGTTGTTGTATCCACAAAACCTGAGAACAGCAACTCGAGGCTGCAACATATTCAGCTTCGGCGGTTGAAGTGGAGACCGTTGTCTGCTTCTTGCACTGCCAGGAAACAAGCCGGTTTCCTAAAAATTGACATCATGCAGTCGTTGATTTGAAGTTGATCTTGCATCCTCCATAATCTGAGTCTGAGTAGGCAGTAAGAACGAAAGTATCATCCTTGGGGTACCACAACCCGATGTCTGGATTTCCCCTCAAATACTGAAGAATTCTCTTGACTGCAGCTAGGTGAGTCACTCGTGGACTTGCTTGATACCTAGCACAAAGACAAACAACAAACATAATATCAGGGCGAGAAGCCGTTAAGTACATTAAATAATCAATCATGGCACGATAAAGGGTCGGATCAACGGTATCCTCCAATTCATCCGGTGACAAATTGTGACCCACTGGAAGAGGAGTTGAAGGGATTTTTCCGGCAGAAATCTTGAATCGGCTCAAGACGTCATTCACATACTTAGTCTGGTGAATAAAAATTCCATGAGCAGACTGGTGAACCTGCAACCCTAAAAAGAAAGTCATCTCTCCCATCGAGCTCATCTCGAACTATGTTTGCATGGACTTCTCGAACTCCTTACACAATGTGTCGTTTGTAGACCCAAAAATAATATCGTCAACATAAATCTGGACTAGAAGAAGATCATCACCAACAGTTTTATGAAATAAAGTGCAGTCAATAGTTCCTTGTTTGAAGCCATTATCAGTCAGATGGTCGGCGAGCGTGCCATACCAAGCTCTCGGGGCTTGATGTAGACCATACAGGGCCTTGTTTAATCGGTAAACACGGTCTGGATAATCAGGATCTTCAAAACCAGGTGGTTGTTGGACAAACACTTCCTCGTGTAATTCATCATTGAGAAAAGCACTTTTAACATCCATTTGATAGACCTTAATATTCTTATAAGCTGCATAAGTCAGGAAGATTCGAATCGACTCTAATCTTGCAACTGGAGCATATACCTCTGTGTAATCAATACCCTCTTGCTGATGAAAACCTTGCCCCACTAGACGTGCTTTGCTTCTGACAATCACCCCTCGATCATCCTTCTTACACTTAAATACCCACTTATCGGAATAGCTTTCTTGACTCTAGCAGGTTTGTCTATTAAATCCCAAACACCCAAACGTGTGAATTGCTGTAATTCCTCTTGCATAGCTTCTACCCAAGAAGGATCTTCAAGTGCCTTACGAGCTGTAGTTGGCTCAACTTGAGATAGAAAGCAATTGAATTTAGCAACATTCATGATTCCCGAAGAATGTAAATTAGTGTAAGCACATAATATGTTATTGTCACTTGACGAAGCAACTTGATGACGTGTACGAACGCCCACATCAAGTTCTCCAATGATATTTTCCTGTGGATGATATCCATGAATCCGAAGAGTGGGATTTTCAGGAACAACAACATTATCAAATAAGTTAGTGTAATGTTCACCCAACTCGGGAGATGAAGCATTATCACTGTCAAGATCAATAACTTGAACTTTAGCTTGATCATCATCAAAAGAAGTAGAAATATTATCAATAGCAACTGGAGAGACAACTTGGGGTTCTTCAATTGAATCATCTGGTTGAACTTCAACTGCATTAGAACTTGAAGATCTTGGAAAGTTCAAATGATCTTCAAAATATGCTCGAACCAGATCTTCATCGATGTGTTCAGTCGAAGGAGTAAAAGAATTAAATAAACTATCGTAGTCAAACATCCAGTCTGGACCTTTCCCTTGAGGAGGAGTTGTGTACTTTTGACAGTCCACATGGTACCATTCTTCAACACAACCAGATGTGAAATTAAAAACCCTTTTCTTTGGAGACGCATATCCCAAGAAATACCCTTCGATAGCTCTTTCTTCAAATTTACCCGAATCCTTCTTCAACATTGTACACGGACACCCAAATGGTTCCAGGTACTTTAAATTAGGTTTTCTATTATTTAAGATTTCGTAGCTTGTCTTCTTGAGACGTTTCACTGTTAGAACTCGATTCAGCGTATAACAAGCTGTATTCACTGCCTCATTCCAAAATTGGACAGGAAGCTTTGAATCAGCGAGCATTGTGCGTGCAGCTTCAATCAGAGTTCTATTTTTCCTTTCAGCAACACCATTTTGTTGAGGTACATAAGGTGCACTATATTCTCGGTGAATTCCCTTTTGAATACAAAAGAAATCCAATATAGTGTTTTTTGAATTCAGTACCATTATCACTTCAGATTCTCCTCACCTTTTGTTTATACAGTGATTCAATCTTAGTAATAAGGTTTTGTACCAAAACTGGTGTTTGATCTTTTGAACTCATAAATAGCACCCATGAATATCTTGAATAATCATCTGTCACTACAAGACAATACCAGTCTCCAGAAATACTCGCACGATTCACTGGACCAAACAAATCCATATGAAGTCGTTCAAGAGGAGTATCAATGGAATTCAATAACTTAGAGGGATGTGTCTTCTTTTTCTGCTTGCCCTTTTTGCATGCAACGCAGTGATTAGATAACTTAAAATTCTTTAACGAGACACCCTCAACTAAGTCATTTGCCATTAAATAATTCATCTTTCTGACATGTATGTGACCCATTCTACGATGCCATAGAATCGAGTCTTTCTCAGTTGCTTTCGAGACAAAACATGTTTCGATCGATGTTGATATCTTAGAACTCATATTTAAGACATAAATATCATTTGATCGTAGTGATCGCATGACAACTATGTCCTCGGGAATAACGTAACCCGGTTTCAAGATAAGACACTCTTTGTCAGTAAATATCGTAGTGTACTTTTTATCACAAATCTGCGATACACTCAATAAATTATGATCAACCTTGTCACAATAATTCACTTTCTCAAACGTAATGTGACCATTTGAAACTTCACCTTCTTGTGTGATCATGCCCCCAGAATTCCCAGCAAACGCTACATAACCCCCTTGAATATTTCTTATGTTGGTTAATAGGTCGAGATTCCCAGTGATATGACGAGAACATCCGCTATCCATGATCCAGTTTTCACCAGAAATGGTCTTGGATGAACCCTACACACAAACAAAAGTGATTAGTTCAAAAAGGCAGCCTAGGCCTCAGTCTTGGGCACCTCTTGATTTTCTCTTTGATCATTAACTTTAACATATTTCAATTGTTGTTCAGCCACTTGTGAATAAGTTACCGGCTTCCTAGACTTTCGTCTTAAGTAAGCTGCCTGAACAATGTTTGAATTCTTGTTTTGACATATAGGTTCAGTTGGAATGAATTTTGGTTTCACTTGACCGTGTGTCTCATTGATATGAAGAACCTTCCGAGGATTCACATCAGAGAACAAAATATGAGTATCATCAGCATACGACACAGGTCGTTTCAGAATCTCCTTGACCAATGGAATTGGCTTAGATTTGTCCTTGATAAAAGGATGAAGATTCTGATAGTTCTGCTGACTACAATTCCTCACAACATGACCTTGTTGACCGCATAAAAAACAAATTCGCATGCCTACATGATGATGTTTAGAAAAAATTGGAATAAATGATGCAGATGGTTGATGATGACTCACATTTTTAGTCATGCTCTTAGAAAACTCATCAGATAAGTCAGATTTCTTCTTTAAATAAAAATCTAAATTAGAAAAGTTCGAAAAGCTTTTTAGTGTATCTGTTCCAGTTGACTTCACAAAGCTAATCTTCTTAGCTTTTTTTAAAAATTATTTTGCCTTAGTCAACGGATCAGATTGAACTGAAGTTTTTGTTTGAGCATACACACGTTCAAGTTCTTGAATTTTTGAAGTTTCATTGACAAAAACACTCTCAATAAGTTCAGGTTTGATAATACTTATTGGAATATCATTTTCAGTGAACATCGTATCCATTCCCTTTAACTTAAAAACTCTAGCAGAAGAAGACTTAAAACTTGGAGGATTAATGAAACGCATTAAGTCCTCGTCAGAAATCTTTGGTTTAACTGACTTCTTTGTCCTCACTGGTTTAGTTTTCACAGTTTCTTCCTTGTTGTAACGATTCCGACGAAACCAAGTGTACCCTAGCCGGTAGACAATAGTTACGTTATATTTAATGTCGGGTACATGAATTACCATAGTAATTATACGAGAATACAGGGTTCACTGTATTGATTGTACGTGAATATATAATTCATCGTATTGAATATGCGATTAATCGATCGATAGTTATTGAAACCCGAACGAATCGAGGGTTCAATTATAGACGATATCTATAATATTTAGTGATTTTACGGAGCATTAATGCTTCGGGATAAGTAAAGTACGGCACAGAAAAAGAATTTCGATTTAATGGTGCGACGGTACGTTAAACGAAACCTTTAATACCAAACCGAGCAAGAGATGATCGATCAAGCCGAAAACGATGCGCAATAATTAATAATATGATGTTTTAAGTTAATAAATGTCATGGTTTAAGTTTTTAAAGTTTTTAAATCGGTTTTATATAAATTTCATTTTTAGCCGAAAAAACGGCCGTTTTAGCCTCTTTTTAAGCCGAATTAAACATTTAACCGAAAAACGAACTGAACCAGATTATCCAAAACATTATCCGGATTTCGAGAATCCAAACATGTGGCTAAGAATGGAGAGGTGGGCCCCACCCCACCCCCCTTGGATTTCCGATCGGACATAAGGGGGTTATCCCCATTGCTTATTATTTTTTTTTAATCAAACATCTCCATGTTCATCAATTCTCTCCTCAAGATCATCTAAAAACCCGGAATTTTAGCAAGAGAAACAAGGTAAAAATCGAGTTATATACGTTTCCATCTTCGTTTCTTGAGTTTATTTGCAAGAAAATGAGGTTTCAAAGATGAAAACCGATTCTTGCATAATCAAGTGATGTATACGGGTTATACAAGGGATCTTGGTCCAAGAAAGGAGTTAAACGAACCAAAAACGAATTTTTACGGTTTAAACTTTAGTTTTGAAACAATAATCGAAACTATAGTGTAAGAGGCTTGATCGTGAGTGTAACTTGCTTGGTATTGTGGTATGTTGGTTGTAGGTTCTGTATGTAGTGGTAGATAAGGCGGAAAGACGAGTTTGTAGTTTGTAGTGGCGGAAAACGAAAGGTATATTCGGTTTATGTTCGGTTTTGAAGTTTTTGGACAGATTGTTGATGGTTTAGAGTTAGGTCATGAAATTTTACAGAGGTGTTAAATACATGAAAATATGAGTTCTGTGAATTTTTGGTAATTTTTGGACAAAGGATGAATATTTGGTGAATTTAATGCTCGGTTTTGGCTAAAAATGTTGAAAATAGTTAAATATCATGAAAAATTCTGGAAAATTGCAGATAAGCTTTTTGTAGCATTTATAAGTCACACAAAAAAATTTAGGTCAGTTGGAGAAGTCTAAGTAGGCTTTTCGGTTAAACGAGTTCTAGGGTTTTCTAGCTCGGTTTTAGTGAAAATGGCATGTAAAAAGAGATTTTGGTTCTGGAAGAATTACAGGGGACTATGTGGATGGCAGGGGACATCCAGGAAAAATTTGGGATTTTTCTAAGTTCGTTTGGTATTTACGACATATTTAGTGTTTAAATGGTGTTTAAAAATAGATAAATAAATTTTAAATATAAAAATTAATTCTGGAAATATTTTTATAAAATTTCCCCACTGTCAAAATGTTATTTGTGCAAAATCTCAAGATCCGAGATTAAACGGATAATTATTTGTGCAAAAACAAACTTTTAAAGTTTAAAACGCGTAAACCGGTAAAGTTCGCCTAAACGAACTGACTGGTGTATAAAAACCCTAAAAATGAACTATTTTCATATAACTGAGTTAAACAAGCAAAAATAAATCATCCGAAAATAATTCGGATGATTTGGGTAATTTTAAACGATTTAACAGTTTCCGGTGCACTAAAGACGGAAACGGGTCCCGCGGCCAATCGGGGCGTCTAAACCGAGCTATAATTTCACAACCTTAATTAAATTATCATTCAACGACTATTTTCGGGTCGTGTGTGACCAAACTCAATTTTGGAACGTAAAAAAACGGATAACCGTGCTAGGCACGCAAAACGGGGAAAACAAACTAATAGTAATTGTGACCATGGAACTCTAAACGATATCACAATCTGAGTCCGGAGAAGTGTTTCTGGGTTAACATTGCCCCGGAACGGGTACAGTACTGGGTTAACAGTGTCCCCAGATGTACCGGTTGATACGGTTAAAGATTATATAAACAATAATTATATAATAACGATCGTAGGGATCATATTACAGATTGGACGTGTGAACTGATAATGATTGTTGTTACCTGCTTGCATGTGCTAAGGTGAGTTTCACGAGCCCCTTTTTCTGAATTGTTTTTAAATATTTTCCCGGGGCGGAAAGCATGTTACTATTGAAATGTTTAAGTACATACTGAACGCATGAAATTGCATGTATTTATAAATGTTTGATTTTACGAGAATCGTACGGAATGGGTACAGTACTGGGTTAACAGTGTCCCCATATGTCCCTAGAAGTGTTTCTGGGTTAACATTGCCCCCGGAATGGGTACTGTACTGGGTTAACAGTGTCCCCAGATGTCCCTAGAAGTGTTTCTGGGTTAACCTTGCCCCCGGAACGGGTACAGTACTGGGTTAACAGAGGTTTCACTTGCGGGCTCAGCATAATTACATCGATAATATTATATTATGATATGGATTTATCATGGTTTACTCAAATTGTGAAACTCACCAACTATTCGTAGTTGACCCGTTTTCTCACATGCTTTTCAGGTACAATTAAGATGAAGTGATTGCTTACGTGCTAAGTGCTTGATGTGTGTAAGATTTGCGTGTGGGATGTTAGGACACATTATATTAAATAGAATTATGTATCATATTGTATGATGTGTGTATCACCTAGACGGTAATGAAATACGAGATAATGTAATTTGAAGTATATTAATGTAAACAGTTTTCTTTATAAACAATGTGGTTGATATCAGAGGTGTCTGTTGCATCCCGTTTACGTTTCCGCTGCGGTTACGGGGTGTTACACTTGTTCATTTGAGACTTGAATGAACCATACACAGCTTCCTCAAACTCTTGAGGTTCGCAAAGAATATGATTAGAACTAGGAATGTTCTTATTCTTGTGTATTATCTCAGGCTCAAACACATCTTCAATAATCACTTTATTAACGTTTTCAACAACGACCTTTTTACTTTCAACATGAGGTTTCGGAGGAGCAACTTGGGGTTTGACAATTTCAGGTTTAACCATTTTAGGTTTTTCAGAAATCACAGATTCCTTTTGAATCAAATCTTATTCTTTTCTTGCAAAAGGATTAATTTTATAATCATTATGAAAAGGTGGTGGAATTTCAACAAAACCAATACCTTTCTTAGAATCTTTTTGTTTTCCAGATACTTCAATAATTTCATTCAACAGAAAAGATGAATTCCTAAATTTTCCAATTTGATCTTCAATTCAAGAACCTCATTCTCAAGCTCAGGTATCTTAGAACGATGTTTCAAGATTTCCTGAAACTTTTGATCAATAATGGTTATTTTCACAGATAACTCGGCTTTGAGATCGTGGTTACTTGTCGACAATGCTTCAATCTTTTCTCGAGATCTCCTTTGAGATTCAAGAGATTGTCGATAAGTATCCTTAAGTGAAGCAATTTCTCTTATAAGATTATCATTTTGATTTTTCAATGTTTCTAACTTCGATTTGTTAGATTCACAGTCAACACATGATGCTTTAACAAATGAAGTAGTAGAAATAGAATTACTAACCTCATTGATCTTAGCCATGCAAGCAAACTTTGATTCAGAAGGCTTGTCGCAAGAGTCGTCAGAATTAGATCCAGTATCATTATCGGAAGACATCTCACTACCAGCAGCATCTAGACAGTCTTTATGTAACCCAAACATAGCCAAATTTGCTTGAACATCATTGCATAGTAACCGTTGTGACCAATCATTACCATCTACTAACATTGCTTGTGTTGTAGAAGAAAATGGTTTCTTTTCATCATCACTTCCTCGTGGTGTAGAAGAATTTTGATGTTGACCACGAGAACCAGTATATTCTTTCTTAGGTTTATCACATTCCTTCGCGAAATGCCCAAATTCTTGACAATTATAACACTTTACTTTTAATTTGTCAAAACCCAACTTCTTGTTTAAAGCGATCATCGCCATGTTCTATTTCAAATCCATGATTTCTAGATCATCTGGATCTATCTGATCATAGTCCTCATCTGTTAAATCACTTGTGGCAATTTTACTACTCACTAAGTTTCATATGAAGACATAAACGCCGTCAGAAAAGCAAAGTTTTGCTCAGCTTCCTTCATATTAACACTAGGTGGTGTAGCAAATGGATTGGTACTTGTCGAACTTCCAGAACCACCCGAATTACCAGCAGAGTAAAAACAAACTTTTGGATCATTAAACATTGTTGATTCTTTTTCACTTGCCGCATGAGTAAGAAAAGCAGTGATTGGAGAGATTGTTGAACTAAGAGGCATACTTTTACCATAGAAAGCAGGATCTTGATTTTCTTTGGAGGATTTTTGACACTTAAGATCATATTCTCTAGCTTCGATCTTTTGTAGGAATTCAAGTGCCGTCAAGTCTTCATTCAGAAAATAATCATTCTCTTTCAAAACCATTAGAAATGTTGAGTAGGAACTTGGAAGCACACTTTTAATAGTGTCATCACCAATCATCACCAATAGTGCCTTAGGAGTATACCCAATAGTATCATCACCAATCATTGGTGCAACATAAACTTCATCAAGACAATATGAACAGTCAGGATGAACAGATCCCAAATGTGCACGAAACCGAGGTTCCCACTTGGCAAAGTCACTGAACTTCATCAATCTCGGACATTTGGAATGTGATCTTATCTCGGTATCAAGTTGTAACATTTGTTGCATCAACATGTTTTGAGACGCCAATGCATACATACCAGCCATTTTTGAAACGATTAAAAAATTTAAAGAATGTGAACAGTTATAGCGAATCAAGTGTAGCGAATCAATAAACAAATATAACGAACTGTGAATAGTGTAGCGAATCAATTCTTAACAAAGTTAAAACTAATCAGTAACGAATTATCTTAACGAATCAAAAGTCAACCGAACGAGTCAACTTAACGAATTACCAATAAGGTTAACGAATCACTCAAATAGCGAAACAGATAACGAATGAGATGAAGGTTTAACGAATCACAAGTCAACTTAGCGAATTGACCAAACGAATTGACCAAGTCAACTTAACGAATTGACCAAACGAATTGACCAAGTCATCTTAACGAATTGACCAAACGAATTGACCAAGTCAACTTAACGAATTGACCAAACGAATTACAAAGAATTAGTTTAGCGAATCAGATGATAGTCATTAACGAATTGACAAAATAAACTTAGCGAATCACTAAGAAGTGCTTAGCGAATTAAGATAACAAATCAGCTACATTTGAAGCGAATCAACACTATAGCGAATTATACTATAACGAATCAGATTGTTACAACCGTTTGTAACAAACTCTGACACCTTATGCCACGTGGCAAAGGTTGTTATGACACAAATCCCAAGAAGAACACGTGTCACACGAATCGGTTAATCTAGTTAACGAACTAGATAACACGAATCAATAACTCACACGAATTGGCTAACGAATAAGATAACGAATTAGTACCGTTGATAACGAATCACAGTGAAACATATAGCGAATCGCCATGAAGAAGATAACGAATCACATTCATCTTCAAATCTTCAAATCTTCAAACTCATTTCCAGAAATTATGAAGATTAACCCAGAAATACCAAATTCGTAATACAACCTCGTTACTCAACCAAATCTCACAAATAACCAATCAAAATTCTCGTAAACCAATTCCGAATCCAATAAACAAAACCTCGTAATCAATTATCCTCGATAACCAATCCAAATTAACCAAAAACCACACCCCTGTTTCGGACTTAAACCGAAATCAAAACCAAACCACACAAATCCAAATCAAACATCAATTCCTCTTAACCAAACCTCTACAATACCTTAATCAACACGAATTCAATCCAATTCGTCCATATTTCAACCAAAATAAACACAAATTGATTCAAGATAAAATAAAATCAAAAACTAACAAAGACGAAATAATTTAACACACCAAATCAAGTGTACTGAGCACCAACAGCTCTGATACCACTTGTTGTGACCCGTATCAATAACAATCAATAGATCTTAGATCCGAATCTATACTATCAATACGTTTATAGATCTAGCTCATAATTAACCTTGATTTGATGTTATGTATGTGTAATAACGTTAATGTGAAGCTTGAGAGAGAGAGAGTAAATACTTTAAAACTTTTCTGAATAATGTTATATCTCTCAAAAAAACTCTCCCCTTTACAAGTGAACAGTTGTTCACTATATATTGAAGGCGACCTGGTTCGCTAACATAACCTAGCGAACCAGCTTCCCCTTCGTTACATAATTTAACTTAACGAACCACCCCCTGATTCGTTAACATCCCCTAACGAATCAGGAGGGAATACATAATAATGTCTTAGTTCGCTAACATCCCTAGCGAACTAGAATTTACCTTAAAGAACTAGTCTTAGTTCGCTAACATCCCTAGCGAACTAGACTTAAACTTAACGAACTAGTTCAAAATAAACATTAAATATTACATTAATCATCAAATAAACATTAACGATAAATACAAAGACTCTAGACGCAAAACCGTGCACTAACAACGACAAAGGTATTCATGTTGATCCGCTAAAATTGAGGCCGTTAAGGATTGTAAAACTCCAACGACTCCCACAGAAATTCGATCCTTCCTCGGTTTGGCCGGATATTATCGGCGTTTCATTCGAAATTTTTCCAATATCTCTTTGCCTCTTACCTCTCTCACCCATAAGGGACAACCCTTCGATTGGGGTTCGAAGCAAGAGGAAGCCTTTTGTACTCTCAAGGACATGCTTTGCAATGCTCCTATTCTAACCCTTCCCGATGGAAATGACGATTTTGTTGTATTTTGTGATGCATCCAATCAAGGCCTTGGTTGTGTTCTCATGCAACGAGGTCAAGTCATCGCATACGCATCAAGGCAACATAAGGTCAACGAGAAGAACTATACGACTCACGATCTCGAACTTGGTGCCGCCGTTTTCGCTCTCAAAATCTGGAGACATCACCTTTATGGTAAAAATGTGTGGTTTTTACCGATCATAAAAGCCTTCAACACATTTTCGACCAAAAAGATCTCAACATGAGACAACGACGATGGGCCGAATTACTTAGTGATTACGATTGCGAGATTCGCTACCACCCCGGTAAAGCGAATGTTGTCGCCGATGCCCTAAGTCGAAAGGTTAATGTTAAATCCGTTCTGCTTCTAAGCGTCATTGTTCAAACCGATCTTCAAATTCGTATCTTTCAAGCTCAACGCACCTCCGTCGAAGAAGGTAATATGTACGACTAAATGTCATGTGGAGCCGAACTTCAACTCGAAACCAAACCCGATGGTCTTTTGTATTTTCTCAATCGTTTGTGGGTTCCCGATCGCGATGACCTTCGTACTTGTATTCTCGACGAAGCTCATAATTCGCATTATTCCGTTCATCCCGGTGCGGATAAGATGTATTTCGATCTTTGTGCTACCTTTTGGTGGCCGGGTATGAAAAAGGACGTAGCGTTGTTTGTATCTAAATGTCTTACTTGCTCGAAAGTCAAAGCCGAACATCAAAAACCTTTTGGTCTACTCGAGCAACCACCGATTCCCGTTTGGAAATGGGAAGACATTGCTATGGACTTTATTACCAAATTACCCAAAACCCAAAAAGGCAACGATAGCATTTGGGTGATCATCGATCGATTAACCAAATCTGCTCATTTCATTCCGATCCGCGAGAAGTATTCTGTCGAGCAGCTTGCTCAAATCTATGTTCGGGAAATCGTATGCCGACGCGGTTTGCCATTGTCTATCATCTCCGACCGCGATGCCCGTTTTACCTCTCATTTTTGGCGATCTCTTCAAGAAGCTTTGGTAACACGTCTCGATCTTAACACCGCTTATCATCCTCAAATGGACGGTCAATCCGAACGTACAATCCAAACACTCGAGGATATGCTACGAGCATGTGTTCTTGATTTTGGTGGGAATTGGGATTCTCATCTTCCATTCATCGAGTTCTCCTACAACAATAGCTACCACTCTATCATTGATGTGGCTCCTTTTCAAGCTCTTTACGGTCGTAAATGTCGTTCCCCGATTTGTTGGAACGAAATCGGTGAAGCTCAAATCACGGGACCCGAGATGGTCCAAGAAGCCACCGATGTCATTAATCAAATCCGTAAAAATCACCTAGCCGCTAGAAATTGTCAAAAGAGTTACGCTGATATACGGAGAAAACCTATCGAATTTAATGTTGACGATATTGTCCTTTTAAAAGTATCTCCTTGTAAGGGGGTAGTTCGTTTTGGAATGAAGGGTAAACTAGCTCCTCGTTTCGTTGGTCCTTTTAAAATCCTTGAACGTGTTGGGAAGGTGGCTTATCGACTCAAACTACCGGAAGAACTTGCCGGTGTTCATCCGACTTTTCATGTATCAAATCTTAAGAAGTGCTTACCGAGGGTAATCTCCATATACCACTCGACGAAGTACATGTCGATGAGTCGATGATCATGGTTGAACGACCCGTTGAGATCATGGATTGCAGCGAGAAGAAAACCAAGCGTAGTCGTATTCGGTTAGTCAAAGTTCGATGGGAATCAAGGCGTGGCGCGGAGTTCACTTGGGAACCAGAAGACACAATGAAGGAGAAGTATCCACACTTGTTTGCAACATCATCGTCATCTTAATTTCGAGACGAAATTTCCTAAAGTCGGGGATACTGTGACATTCGTCAATTTCGGGTCTCGTTTGTATTCGTTTATCATGTAAACCGACCCATTTTGTAAACCAAAGCTTATGATATAATCAAAATGATGGATTTTATGTTACAATATTGTTTTACACTTGTTGGGTCTTGAAAATATTCTTTTTGGTCCTTAAAACTCCTTAAAATGACTTAAACCAAACTTTGGGGACTATTATTGCCATTTACCAAAAACTTGTTTGACCATTTCAACCATCACATGCATATTTACCAAATTTGTATGAACCATACTCTTACCATTATAAAAGCAAGGCTCCATACACCATTTTGGTTGTTCATCTTCTCCAAAATCTCTCTCAAATCCAAGTATTCATCTTCAACATTTTGTTATTTTGATTTCTTAAGGTCAACTAACTATAGTCTTTCATTTTAACTTGTTCATATAATATTACTAACACTTGAATATGGTGGTACAACATATATATAATACACACCCCTTGTTTCCTTTATTTGTTACTTCACCGACTCCGGTTGGTTAAGTTTCGAATGTCATAAGGCAAGGCTTCATGGAGGACTTCGTGTTCTTGATATATATTTACACACACATAACTTATTATATATATCACTTATGACTAACTTCTAACCCTTTTTAGTTTGTTCATCTTATTTACAAGTTCCATGGTGTGGGTTTGTATAAGACTAACCTCGGTTTAACCGAACCTAGTCCAAACCAGAAACCAAACTTTTATTTACTCGTTTTGTTAAAATAGTTGTTTAAACATGTTTATTGCTAGATTTGAGTTTCAAAAATCATTTTTACAAGTTCTTTGATATTAAGCATATGGAATCCATCTATGAACTCGTTGGGAGATGGAAACCGAACTAAACCGAAACTTTTGCTTAAAAGACTTGTAGTTAACTTTTTAGTTGTAAAATTTAAGTTTTCTTCATTTATAAACCAATATACAAGTTCTATGATATTTGGGCATGTAGAAACCATCTATGAACTATTTGTGAGATGGAGACCGAACCAAACCGAACTATACCGACTTTTACTCGCTTAAGACACAGAAGTGTGTTTTTAGCTATCAAGACTTATATATTTCTTTAAAAATAGTTTACAAACTGATTTTAATTATTTTCTTAAGTACTTGGAATTGTTGGATCCAACTTGATCTCATCACATAGTTTGGACCGACAAAACCGAACACTCGCTTAACGTGCGTTGTTAGTTCTAAACAATAGATCTACATACTTGGTTAAGTGTTAGTATATTTTAATGAGTTATCTCATAACAATTAATATGTTGGAAAGTTGACTTTGGGTTTGACCATTTGTCAAGACCCGAACCGACAACCCAAACACTCGTTAAAAACCCGTTTTAGTATCTTTGTCCCAACGGAACTTGCATTTTAGCATTTTTCCCACCTTATTACTTAACATTGGTTAAGTAAATATTAAGGTTAGATACTTTAACCCGGTTTTGAGCCAACTCACATTTTTAAAGGGTTATTATTATAAATTCTTAAATAGTTACATTTTAAACCTTGAACTTTAAATTGTTTACTTTTTGCAACAATTATTTTATTTAAAGATCTTCAAGACAGCCTTCTAAATCCAAGACTTTCTTTTATTTAGGCCTCATACGTTAACTCGTCGTTCCGACAAATCTACAAATAATCAATCTTTCAAGTTTATTACTTGAACGTGAGTAACTTCATACCCCGTTTTCTATATTTTGTTTTGGGGTGACATTTCATACTTATTTAAATCAAATGCTTTATACTTGAGTCTTAAACCACAAACGTTTTTTTATACTTTACTTGAATAATTGCTCGATTTGGTGTTCTATGCTTACATGCCTATGTGTTTATCGCTTTCGGTTTGTGGAATCTATAAATCCTAGACTACTTGGCATCCCCTTGTAGCAAGGTGTCGTTAACGTAATGCAATTAACGATATTCTATTAAATCCTAGACTACTTGGCAATCTCTTGTAGCTAGGTGGCGCTAACGTAATTCTATTAGCGATTGTCAATTTATCCAAGTTTATAGCTATTATTTATGGTTTTGTATACTAGTTTTGTGGCTTTTCATACTATATATCTATTGTTCAAACTTATGAATTGCTCACCAACCTTTGTGTTGACAACTTTATTTTATGAAATGTTACAGGTTTGCATCTAGGTTGATTATGGAGTTCGGTGAAGAAAATGACACAAATACCGTTAGGATATTAGCAAAAATGAACAATATTCGTTTTCCTATATTTTGCTATATTTTTTTGTATTTGACTTATGAATATTTGGTTATGTGACATTTTCGATGTTGTGAAATGAAATGAGTTTGTTAAGTATTGTCGCTTTAAATAGTGTCATGCGCTTATGGGCAATCGTTACACCTCGGCATGTTCCGCCGCCTTTGGTCGGGGTGTGACATGAAAGGTATGATTGCCTGCTTGTCGGTACATGAACGATCTTCGGATATTTTGAATGATGTAAAGGTTTAATGATAAAATTGTTGTATGTGAAGAATGAATGATGAATGTATGTATGAAACTTACAATTATGTATATAGAAAGGTATGGTATGAAGGTATGGAAGAAAGGGTGACCGGACCCTAATAATATCCGAGGATGAAGGGAGACCGGACCCTAATAATATCCGAGGATGACGGGAGACCGGACCCTAATAATATCCGAGGATGGAGGGTACCGGACCCTAATAATATCCGAGTTATGTAGGGTGGTATACCCTTTATAATGTAAGGTTAGCTATAAATGTGTATGGACGAATGAAGTACAAGTTATGTATGTAATGCGTACCTTCCGGCACGTATATGTGTGTGCAAATTAAGTTATGTGATTAACTAGAACTCATTCAGCGTAGCTGACTTTTAGTATGCATGCAGGTTAACAGATTGAGACAGCTGGTTTGAGATGGACACATGGCAGGATTGAAGAGGCTGACTGAAGATCGTCATGATGTTTTGAATGTTATATTTTATGTTATGTTTTAAAAGACAAATTATGGATATTTGTAACGAATGGTTGATGTTTTATATTATTCCGCGAAAGTTTTAATTAACTATGATATTTAGAACTGCGTTTATGAGTAAATCCAACACCAAATGTAGGGCACCGGTAACGGGGCCTTACATCTGGTGACTCCAAAAAAAGGGGGAGCGACCAAATCGCTGTAACACCCCGACCGATGGCGGATTATACATCGGGGCGCCACGTATTGTTTCATTACTCGTGACACTATTTGGGTGTCAATATTTAATAAATACATTTTCATTGCGCACGCGCAGAACACAAATCGTAAAGTAACATAAATCATATCATAACTCAAAATATTCAAATAACATAATTTGTCTTGTTACATTTTAATCTAGGTCCAAAGAAAAAGAAAACATCCTACGTGTCCTTGAGATTCCCAAAAGCAGCTACAGCAAACCTGAACATGTGTTAAAATAAAACGTCAACACTTGCGTGTCGGTGAGAAATCAAGTTTAATAGATATAAATAGATAATAACAAACACTGCGCGCAACATGTGCTTAACTGGGGTTTAACATAGGGTGTAATCAGATTGTGATCAAGCCTAAATAGATCATAGCTCATAGTTCAATCCGTGCTCCCAATCGAGCACAAAAACAAATAATCATACGTGCATGTGTAAACAAAACAAGAAAACCGTAAACGATAGGTCTCCCGTGTTCATCTAATGGATCCATGAAAACTTCGGAATAGGCCGAACAAAGCGGTTAATGATTCACACATACAAATAAACAGCCAAGTAAACGTCCATAACACATGAGGTTTTGCGCACATAAATTTCATAAACAAGTTTAAGACTCAAGTTGTACGAACACATGAACATCCCAAAACGTTAAAAATAAAAGGGGATTAAGTACGAGATTACTCACTTGTAAACGGTGCGTTGAAAGATAATGCAAGAATCCAATTTTTAAACAAGCACAAGTTAACCTATAAATAAAAGGTTATTGGTTTAACGATTGGTTTTTATGTCTTGAATATATGCAGTAAGTATCGATTTTTGTTAGTTAAACAAATTAAAACAAAATATATATATTTATATTTACCGAGATTCTGGGCAGAACAGAAGAGAAGACGGAGGCAAAGAGAGGAGTGGTGCTGCTGAGGAACTATGGCAGAGAGCAAAGGGAGAGAGATTTGGGGAGTGTTTAAGTGTAGTGTGTGTAGTGTTAATAAACAATAAATTAGCTTTATTTATAGGGAAAACCCAAGGGAACACAATCCCTTGAAAAGGGGAAAAGATCTTATCAAATCAAGCAAAAGATATTAAAAAGCACAAGAAAACAAAAGCAAAAGATATCAAAAGATATGCCGGCAGCTGCAGGGGATGGGGAAAAGCTGACAGGTTACAGATCAAAGCATGGGAGGTGTCAGATAAAGCACTGTTCAAGACATGCAAAAGAAGATTTCAAAAGATTATGTCAGTCACTTTTTCTGTCAACCAATAGGATTGGTGCGCATGCTGCGCCGAAAGTGGCTTTTCGGACAGATGTCGGAACTGACCTACAGTGCTCATACAAAAGATAAGATATATCAAAAGCATACAGGCTGACATAAACTGAAGAAAAGACTTAAGGTCTAGCGCGAGAAGACTCGAGCGCGCGCGAGGGCGAAGGCAGACAGAGAACAATTCTTAGCGCGCCGCGGGAAGAACTATAATCCTTCGCGTGCCGCGGGAAGAACTACCATTCTTAGCGCGCTGCGGGAACAGTTCGCCTCGCGTATCGCAGGAACAGTTGGTCTTCGCGCAGGCTTCCTTGTAAGGAGTCTGGCGCGTGGAGCTGCGCAGACATCCTTAGGCGGGAAGAACCAAAGGACAAGCAAAAGGGTTAAGAGAAAAAGGGGTTCTAGGCTTAAGGGTTAAGCAGAGGGGCGGGACGGCGACAAGAGAGAAAAAGGGAGGCGGGACAGCGACAAGAGAGGAAAAGGGAGGCGGGACGGCGGAGAGAATGAAGAAAGGGACGGGTCGGCGGAAAAGAAATTATTAAGTAATATAAAAATATTTATATATATATGATTTATTTAATGTTAAATTTACAAAGATTAATAATCAAATTTTAAATCATAAAAAGAATCGGATTCGAAAACGGGTACCTGGGTCGGGTCGGATTGGGCAGTTGTCACAATCGCGACACATAGGATTTTTATGGTTTTGTTTATATATATATATATATATATATATATTGCTGTTTTACTTTATTCGTTTTTAATATTTATATATTTTTTGGAGTTTAATTTTATTTATTGTAAGGAAATTTATAATACAGTTAGAGTTTGATGATAAAAGGGTTTCACAAATAACGAAGATGTGTTATAACCCAGTTTAAAAGTTATCTTGATTTGGTGAGACCCAAGACCCGCTTATTTGTTTTACAATAAATTGTGTCTTAATTATAAATAATATCTTTTAAAAAAAATCATAGAATAATTTTTAGTATATCCTATTTTATAGGATTTTCACATCAATAATTTGGTGAGAATAAATTTTAATCTAATGAGATGCTATAACCCGTTTAAGGAATATTTGGGTTTGGTAAGACCATACCCGTGAATTCGGGCCAAATGCATGAGAAACCTCTATTTAAAAATCAAACTAATCTGATGACTCCAAAAAGGGGGAGCGACCACATCACGACACGTATGACTTTTATGTTTTCGTTTATATATATATATATATACACACACACACACACACACTAGTTTTTATCCCTCGTATTACGGGGGTTGTTTTATATTCTTTGTTCTAACATTCATTTATTTTTTGAATTTATATTTTTTTTTATTTTATGAAAGTTAATAATATACTTATGGTTTGATGATAAATTGTTTCACAAATAAATGAGATGTTATAACTCAGTTTAAAAGCTATATGGTTTTGATGAGACCCAAGACCCATTTATTTTTTTACTATATAATTGGTTTTTTATTTATAAATAATATTTATGAAAGTTAATAATATACTTATGGTTTGATGAGACCCAAGACCCCTTTATTTGTTTTTACTATAAAATTGGTTTTTTAATTTAAATAATATATATCTTTTTAAAATAAATAAGATATTAATTTTTAGTATATCCTATTATATAGGTTTTTTACATCAATAATTTGGTGAGAATAATTTTTAATTTAATAAGATATTATAACCCGTTTAAGGAATATCTGGGTTTGGTAAGACCCATACCCATGAATTCGGGTCAATGCATAAGAAACTTCCATTTAAAAATCAAGCAAATCTGGTGACTCCAAAAAAAGGGGGAGCAACCACATCGTGACACGTAGGATTTTTATGTTTTCGTTTATATATTACTAGTTTTTATCCCTTGTATTACGGGGGTTGTTTTACATTACTTGTTTTTAATATTTATATACTTTTTGGGTTTAATTTTATTTATTGTAATGAAATTTATAATATACTTAAAGTTTGATGATAAAAAGGTTTAACAAATAACTAAGATGTTATAGCATGGTTTAAAAGTTATGTGTGTTTGGTAAGACCCAAGACCCGCTTATTTTTTTTACTATAAAATTGTTTCTTAATTATAAATAATATTTAAAAAAAACATATAATAATTTTAGTATATCCTATTTTATAGGATTTTTACATCAATAATTTGGTAAGAATAATTTTTAATTTAATGAGATGTTATAACCCGTTTAAAAAATATCTGGGTTTGGTAAGACCCATACCCGTGAATTCGGGTCAAATGCATGAGAAGCCTCCATTTAAAAATTAAGCAAATCTGGTGACTCCAAAAAAAGGGGAAGCGACTATATCGCGACACGTAAGATTTTTATGTTTCGTCCGTATTACGGGGGTTGTTTATATTGTTTGTTCTAATATATACTTATGGTTTGATGATAAATTGTTTCACAAATAAATGAGATGTTATAATCCGGTTTAAAAGCTATATGGTTTTGATGAGACCCAAGACCATTTTATTTTTTTTACTATAAAGTTGGTTTTTTAATTATAAATAATATATTTATGAAAGTTAATAATATACTTATGGTTTGATGAGACCCAAGACCCGTTTATTTTTTACTATCAAATTGGTTTTTTAATTTAAATAATATATATATCTTTTTTAAAATAAATAATATATTAATTTTTATTATATCCTATTTTATAGGATTTTTACATCAATAATTTGGTGAAAATAATTTTTAATTTAATGAGATGTTATAACCCGTTTAAGGAATATCTGGGTTTGGTAAGACCCATACCCGTGAATTCGGGTCAAATGCATGAGAAGCCTCCATTTAAAAATCAAGCGAATCTGGTGACTCCAAAAAAAGGGGAAGCGACCACATCGCGACACGTAGGATTTTTATGTCTTCGTTTATATATTATTATAGATAGATAGATATATAGAGAAAGGTTAAAATAAAAAGTAATGTTTTCCTAAAAAGTGTAGGAAGAGTTTTCTACCATTAGATTAAAATCATTAAATAAGGGTAAGATTGTAATCTTAGTTTATTTTCTTGTAATGGTATGTAAATATATAATTAATAAAATTTATTATACATCCAGAAAATGTTCCTTATTAATCGAAATTTAGTTTCACATTTAATAAAAATTAACAACCTAATGATATTATCATGCACGATCATGATCATGTATATTCATTATCAATATCTCATTATTAATCTCCAATATTTTTCGGTGTGTTTATTTATTCATATTTGTCTGGTCTTTTTGTTCCTCAAATCATGATGTGTTATGTGTTCTATACTGTGTTTATTTATACATATTTCGCATATAAGGTTGACATGCTTATTCCTATCATATTAATATTTTAACTAGTTATCACATCCACATTATTATTCATTACCTTCAGAAACTTTTCTTTCTTAATATTACACTTAATTTCATATACACTGAGTGTGTCTAATTATACATATTCAAGTGTTATAATCCTCGACAAACTCAACATTAGCTACTACACGGATTTGCGTAATCCGTATACTTATGCAAACAACATATACTACTACACACTGATCATTAATTAAATCAACACCACATATTCAAAATAGTTACAATCCAAAACATTAAAATCCAAAACAAGTCCGGGTTTTCAAAAACAGAAAACAAGTTAAGGTTTTGTCAAAACCTTTTAAATTCAAAACATAAAACCAAAAGTCTAACATTCAAATCCACACAAACAAAAAAGTTGGACTAAAATATCAACATAGCTTCAAGCGCTCAATGATTCTTGCATGCGATGTGTTTTCCAGTTCCATCTTCTCATCAGCCGACAAACTCTCGTAGTCCATCATACCGTGCACCATCTCCTCCTTTGTCAAGTTGATTTTGCTCAGCAAAATCTTCCCAACATATTTCCTTCGAAGATCGTGTAGCTCCGCCTTTTGTTTCCCTAAAACACACATGGAAAACTTTTTACCTTTGAAGTTTATCGCTTTCTTTACCTCATCACCACCACTTCTAAAAGTAGTATTGTATAATATTCGTGGGCTTCTCCGAACTGACAAACAACACACCACAATAATTTTAATGGCAAACAACACCAGATATTACCCTTATAACACAAGACCAACAACACACCACCCACTCAACAACAAACAAAAAAAACATAAAACACCAGTTTGCATACAACATTAACATATACAAAAAACACACAACACCCCACTCATTCAACAACAAAAAGAAAACACACCAGTTAGCATACAACATTAAAAGTAACACAAAACACACAACACCCCAGATTAATATTAACACAAAATACACACAAAACCACCAGACATTACCCTTATACCACAACACCACCAACACACAACCCGTTCCACAAAAAAAAATAAAAAAAACCACCAGGTCAATACAACCTTGGCAGTAACAAACAACACACAACACCCCAAATCACAATTGAACACACCAACACAAAATCACAATTACCAGATTAACACACACTGCCTACAAACCATGACACAAAAAAAAAGTAAAACAAAACCCTAAGATTTGGGGGTTTTCGCAACCAACTAAAAACACACAATCCAAAAGCAATACACATCATCAATACAAATCAAAGATAGACACACCTAATGGTTTTGAGATTCCGGCACGCACACTCAATGGTGACTTCTTCTCCATTAGACTTATCCTACACAACCGATTGAAGAACACATCAAAGTCAACCCCGAGATGCAATTAATTAATTACTTGCCGATTGAAGAACACATCAAAGTCAACCCCGAGATTCTATTAATTAATTACTTGCTCTGTAACTAAATATAACTCACCGATTGATCTTCGTAAACGGCGAACTTTGAAAGACAGAAGACGTTGAAGAGAGAACACGTTGGACGATTGTAAATTTCTGGAAGACTGATAGAGAATAAAGTAAAAGGCTAACTTTTAATGAGAAGATTGAAATATAAAATCAAAATATATTTGTAAATTTATGGAAGACTGATAGAGAATAAAGTAAAAGGCTAACTTTTAATGAGAAGATTGAAATATAAAATCAAAATATATTATATACTTAAATTTTTGGAAGAGTGAGAGAGAATAAATGCTTAAAAATAGGAACTTCTAAAGATATGCAGTTGACAATCCAGAAAGATATTATACGCACGATGACCAAACTACCCTTTAACACATCAAAATAACACTTAAAATTAAAACACTCCTCATCTGGATCCATCTTTAGATCTTGACCATTGACTACCAAGATCTAACCATCCATATTACTTCCTACACTTTTTAGACACACCCATCTTTTTACATTAACCCATCCCTATATATATATATATATAATATTTTTATATATAAAATAATATAAACAAATTTATAAAGATGTTCAACGACAAGAAACACCAATAATGGTGTCGGGCTTTAATAAAATAACGATGATTTATTATTATTAAAATATACTTATAATACATACATATACATATATATAAATATATACGTGTGTGTGTATATATATATACATAAACGAAGGATTTTAACGAGATCTGACAAAAACATAAACTCCAAGATGTCGGTTGATAAAACATTGTTATATAAACCTTTAAACCCTAAAAAAAATAAAAACAAACAACTGCGTCCAAGGGGCTCGAACCTGCGCCCCTGACCGGTTCAGTGAGTTAAGCGCACGCACACCAGCCACTGGGCTTGTGTGTCCAGTTGGTTAAGGTTTGAGAATAATTAGCTAATAACAACAATACAGAAAAACCCCCAAATTCTAGAAGAACCCTATGATTGAAAATCAATTAAACTGCTATGTGATAATTCAATTAACGATAGGGTTATTGTAATACTGAGTACAACGAACATGATACATAGCTTTATTACCTTAAACGAAGACGAATTGGATGCAAACGACGAAACAAGGTCGACAACGCAAAGATTACTACGAACACCAAGAACAGGTTATGCTGATGTAATTGAGTTTAGGGGATTGGTTTGCGATGTCCAAAGGAGGATGTACCAGGTTTCAATTGCATCATTATGGTCCACAGATCGTATATTCATAATCGTTATGTGAGGGGTTGTTTATTATATAAATCCGTATCAATTAGATCGTTTTTCTCAACCTAGTCGTGTCGGTGATGCGCGTTTAGGTAACATAAACGATTTCTATTGTCAATTCCATGATTAGAACGAAGATTAAGGATCAAGAAACAATGTGGGTATACAGGTTACGGGTTTGGATACAGGTTGGATAAGTGGGTTTGGGTTTTTGGATCCAGGTTACAGATTATCTATATCTATATTATATATAATGCATGAGAGGAGGCCAAATTAAGACACATTGGGTTTAAGAGATTTACAAATCAATCAACACATGATACAACTTTAATACATCTAGGATAAGGGCAAACTTTTCCACTAAAAGAGTCAAATACGGTTATTAAATAATAGTTACATCATTGACCCCTTCACTTTGCTTAACTCTTGTAAATTTTAAAAATAGTTACCATTATAATCATTGATCTTTCACTCTTATGTGATTTTTATTTTTATTTTTAACTCCACTTCCCTCGTGATTTTTAAACATTAATAACTTTTTCATGCGCTAATACATTTTTTTTAAAGAAATTACACCATATAAACGAGCATGTTTTTCTTTTTAATTTGAGTATCATATTGTTATGGTGTTTTCATTTAAAAAACTAACATTTTACGTATGGGTGTTTGCAGTTTGGTTTTGATGGTTTTTAAATTGAACCGTGGGTTAAAAAGTTAGTAACCGGTTTTTTCGTCGAATACCGAAACGAACCTTTGGAATTTGAAAACGACCAGCCAAAAGTTAATGAAAAAATCAATGGTGAAATCAAACCAATGACTGGTTTGAATGTTTTTCGGTTTCAAATCGAACAATGAACACCCATAAACTTGTAACATGATTACAAATGTATGTGTTCTCGCTGCATCGTGTGGGCATCCGTCTAGTATGAATTATAAATATGAATTTGCACTCTAATCCTTGTAGATTGAGGATGGAAACATTTTAAGATAATAGTCTTAGTTTGGGTTAAAAATGCCAAAATGTGAAAGTTTTAAATATATAATATATAAATAATTAAAAATCATATAATAACAATCAATTAGCTCGATATTTTTATTTGATAAAATAACCCGAACGTAAAAGCAGGTCGGGTAACGGATATAAAACATTAGCTTGAAAACCCGAGTTGTTACAAAACACTTTCTATTCAATTTACTCTTTAAAACCCATTATTTCCTTTCTTTCCTTAAATGAAACTAGAGAACGCACCATTCTTATTAGGGGTGTTCATCAATTCGGTTATTGGTTTATTTGATTTGTTCGGTTATGAGTTTTTTTTACCCCTAATCGAAAATCGAACCTAACCAAATTCAGAATGGGGCTAATCGAACCGTAATCGATCCGGATTCAATTCGATTCGGTTTCGGTGAAAATCGAACAAATCGATTTAAATCCTATTAATCAAATTCTTCCAAAATAGTAACAATTTATTTTGTTTGTGTTAGAGATTTCTTTTCCTTAAATATAAATGGAACTCAGCGTAAAGGAGGGTTGGTCTGTATATTGTAGAACAACAACATCATCATCATCATCATCATCGTTGTTAAGTTGATCCCAACTCAAATCAGTAATTAATTCTCCATCGGAATCCTGTGGTAGCCATGAGACCTCCGCTGAACGTGAACGCAATGACTCGGAAGATCGACGTCGATGATCGAATTCCACTTCGTAATTACTACCGCATCGCAGATAATCTCCTCAAACAGGTTCTACTATATCATATCGCAATTCATTCATTTTAGCTTTTTAGGGTTTATATTTAATATTTTAGGATCAATTTCAATTTCTCATTCTGCTGCTTTAGGGTTCAATTGTCTATTTCAACATCTTACATCCGCTTTGAATTTCTATCAAAGATCGCTTTTATTTGCATACTCAAATCTATAGCTTATCCTTCTAACATATTCAACAGGCAAATATATATCGAGAGGAAAACAATATAATCGATTTGTATGTTATTCTTCTAAGATATTCAAGGTAACTCATCACCATATTTCAATTTCAACATTTAGACTGTTGCCTATTCTTGTTAAAACTGCTGCTTTTGTTTTGAGTTTTCAGTTTGGTACTGGATACAATCAAGTTTCATCGTGACTACAACCTTTTATGTTCTAAGGAACGCGCATATTGCAAGAAGGTGAATCTGGTTTATTAATAATCTCTGCCTATTTTTAAACACTTTATGTTCAGTTGTTACTTTATTATTAAAACTCGGGTGTACTTTTTTCCATTTCATACAGCAATTACTCGTGGTGGTAAATGAGTTGGAGTCTTTGAAACCTGAATTTTCACGTCAAGTGGATAGATTAAACAAAGCTCATACTAGAAGTGAAAAAGATCAACCAAACGGTCAGTTAGCTGCTGTGAATAACAGAGTTTCTTTTGACCATGATAACAAGCAGGTAATAATAGTTGTTCACTCACATAACGAGTGTTGCTTTTTTCATCAACGATGGACAATAAGTTGCTGGAATTTATAAATTACAATTAATGCTTGTTGACTTTTTGTCGGTTTTCTAAGTGCATTATCTCTCATGTGTCTATGTATGTTGTTTCAGTACAAAAAGATGGATAATCGGCCTTCTTGGAACCAGAAAACTGGGATTACTCAAAAACAACAATCTAGTTCAGTTTACATGCAGTTCCAAAAGCTGTGAGTGTTTGTGTTATATCTAAGAGTTAATCCATTTCTTATGCTGATGTTTGTTACAAGTTGCAAAGTGGAACCGACTGGACTTGTTTGTTAATTTAAACGGGTTTCAAATGCCATTATTCCTCCTCTTCTTGCAATAATCTTTGAAAGAGGGCTGTGGTTAGGCCTGTAAATGAACTGAACATTCAGTCTACAGTTCCATAGTTGGTGAATTGTTTGGTGGGAAGTTCGTTTATGTAATAAACCGAGACGAACAAGTCTCTACTCGTTCATTTATGTTTGTTAATTTACGTTCGTTAATATATTCATTTTAATTTTTTGGCTCATTATAACTTGCCTTTTTATAATAACTTTTTAGGCACAACACATTACTCTTCACAAGTTCACATTATTTAACTAGTTTTAGCTCAGTTATGTTTGTTTATCTATGTTCAGTTATGTTTGCCCGGCTACGTTAGTAAATTGTTCATTTATATAAACAATAAATACAAACATGAAAACCCTGTTTGTTTAATCATTCGTGTTCATTTGTTTGTTCGGTTAATGTTAACAGACAGACATGAACATGTTACTTTCATGTTCATTTGGTTTATTCAAACTACTAACTGTATGCTTAGAGGGGAGTGTATTACTAAGCATTCATATTCTATGTTCAAATTACACAAAAGTTTAAACTATCAGATTTTTAAGTATGTGTACTCATGTGACTTTCAGATCTCTATTACCAACTCCCAGACAAGAAACTTTATCGAAACATTCTCTTCTAGGTCCTAATGGCCTACGCGGTCAATGGTCAAACCCTAGTACACAGATGAAGGTAAAACTTGTTATGTTATATTGCACTTTAAATTCTAAACTTTATAATACTAAATAATGTTGTGTAACACAGGTGCAATATCCAGCATATGCAGACTTGAACTCAAACGATAATTTAAGGTTACCATCTTTACAAAAGTGTACTTATTTAGATTTTGCTTGAATCTAGTAGGCACTGTTTGGTTAGCATCTTAGTAACACCAGTTCCTTCCTCTAAAACTTTGCAAAAAGTTATTTAAATTATATTTTTGTTTTTCAAAAGCAAGTACAAACTATTTATTCGCAATTTATTTGATATTTCTTTAATGTTTTGTTGCTTTTTAGTGTTTTAGTTTTTAAAATATAATTGATAAACCTTTTTGTATTATGTAGTAACTAGGCTTGTAAACAAACCAAACGAACACGAAAGGAGCATGCCCATGTTCGTTTGTTTATCTTTAACCAAACAAATGATCGAACACGAACAGTCAAACAAACAGGGTTTTCTTGTTCGTGAATCGTGTTCGTTCGTTAAGAAAATGAACATGTATGTATTCATTTATGTTCGTGTGTTAACAATATAAACGAACAGTTCATGAATGTAAAATGAACGAACGTAATTGAACTATAGTTATCAAAGGCGTTAGGAGCGTAGGTCTTGCCGTGCAAGGCTATAAAAAAAGTGAGGGTCTAAGAAAAAAAAACGCACTTAAAAAAATTAAAATTTGTTATGTATTAGAAAAATAATAGTATTCTTCATTCAATAAACAAAAGGTATTGTATAACATTTAATATCATCTAATTAGTACCAAAAGTTCTAAAAGAGTCAAGATTAAAATGTACTAAAATTTGAATAACAAAATGTTCAAAGTAGTTCCAAACAGTTCCAACATGAAAACCAAAATTTCAAAAAGAAATAAATAGCAAAGGTTCAAATGATCATTGTTTTTGATCCGTCATCAATACCAATAGAGGTGTCGTCAGCTTCAAGGAACTAGAAGCGCATATATTGGACCTGGCCTGGAATTTGGGCCTGGCCGCAAGTGCAAAAATTGAGGGCTTTTAATAGCTGTGAACTGAACATAGATGAGCGAACATAGTTGAGCTAAAACAAGTTAAAAGTAATGCGAAGAACAATGTGTCATGCCTAACAAGTTTTTAAATCTAAAATAAGTTGTAATGGGCCAGAAAATTTCAAATGAATTTATTAACGAACGTAAACAAACCCAAAGTCCCAAACTAACAAACATAAATGAACATTAATAAGCGAATGTTCACGAACAAACAATACATTTGTTCATATTCCTTCGGTTAACTAAACAAACAAAATTTTTGTTCATGTTTGTTCGTTTAGTAAATAAACGAACTTCCCACCGAACGGTTCAAAATTTTTTCACTGAATGTTTGGTTCGTGTACATGCCTAGTGCTATAGACAGGTAAAATTATACCGCTGTGTTTACGTATAGCATTAGAAACAGATGTAAAGACAATATATTGTTTGATTAAATGTAACAAATCATTTATCATTTTTTAACATGTCCAGTTAAATAAAAAGAGACCGCTTATGCTATATTATCTTGTGCTCAGCTTAATTCAGAGTGTGCAAAGTGACATTACTAGCAAAGATAACAACACTGGATTGGATACATCTACAATGGAATCAGTGCTATCTTTAGATGATGGTAGATGGGCCCGCCTTAAAGATGACCAGTTTGATGAAGATCTTTTTCTTTCTGGAAACATCAGACAACCTTCTCCCCCTCCCGTGCTTGCCCAACTACAACAGGAACATTCTCACATATCTCCATCCCAAGTTGCTGACCCTAGACCAGGACCCGCCAACTCATTTCAAGATGATTCACCTACTTCCAACACATACCACCATTTACATATTGTAAGTTTTGTTGCGGAGAAGTAATCCATCTATTCTTCATGGAGTTGACTTTGTATTTGTCTTTACATTTTGCAGCCGGTAAAAATGATGCAAGATTTTTTGAGATTGGCAAATGCAAATACTAAAAGAAATCTAGAGACGTGTGGTGTTCTTGCTGGTTCTTTGGTAAGATTAAATTGTTCCCATTAGTAAGATCCTTTTCTTTGGTTTTTACATCTTGTTATCTTACACATTGCTATCGGTCTGATTGTAGAAAAACAGAAATTTTCAAATCACCACACTTATTATTCCTAAGCAGGAGTCAACTTCTGATTCGGTAAGAATTCAGAACTATATGGTATTCTAGATTTGAAAACGTGCGAGGCATTTAGGTCCCAAAAGTCGAGGCACGATTAGGGGTGGAAATGAGCCAAGCTGCTTGTGAGCTACTTGAGACTGACTCATTAAAATCTTGAATCAAGTTCGAGCCTAAATAAGCTCATTAACAAACGAGCCCGATCCCAAGCTTCACCTATGGAGCTTAAGTAGGCTTACGAGACAATAGTTTATGTAATTATTTTAAATACCTATGCTATCAATATCGGTGCTATAGCGGTTAGCGGCCCATCAGTAAAATAGCGGTCAAAATAGCGGTTCCGCTATTTGCGGCGATATTTACCGCTATTTTGCCGCTATTTGACTACCGATATATCGGTTAAATCGACGAGTTTATTAGTAAAATATTTGTGACCCAAATTTGTTAAAACTTTTTGGCCCAAACCCTTACCTTTTTTTGGCCCAATTCCATTTGATTTAACCCTAAGCCCTATATCTGATTATTATTAAACGGCTTTAAACATCGACAATCAACTTCCTGTTTCTTCTCCAATCTCCAGCCACTCCAGCCTCTGACGCTCATTTCACCATCAAATTGTTATTTTGTGTTTTGAACTGTTGACTTTTATGATTTTGGTATTAAGACTTAAGTATTAATATTAGATAACTTTTGGTGTTACACACACACACACACACCGCTATCCCACCGCGATATCGGTCATTGACCGATATCCGCTATTTTTTGGCATTAACTGCATAGTTAAATACATTATATATAGTTGCATACTTCTTATTAGTATTATAAAATATGATAAAGATAACTAAAATGAGTTGTATTATGTTATAAAAAATTTATAATTATAAGTATTTATAAATAATTTAAAAAATATATAAATAAACGAGCCGAGTCCAAGCTAAGCTCGAGCTTGGATAATAATCACGAGCCAACTCTTGCTTTAGAATAGAGCTAGGAATGAGCCAGGGCTCGAGCTCTCATAAGTTAAACGAGGCGAGCTTGAGCGCAATCAAGCTCAGGCTTGGCTTGACTCATTTACATCTCTGGGCGCGAGGCACGCACATCACTTACTCAACGTGTTGCTTTATGTCCAACCACATAAGCTTTCTAGTTTATTTACAATTGAAGCTGCGTCTCTCATCTATTTTACACGTCAACCCTTTTATCAAGTAAACCTTTCATATTTTTTTATTCCCTTTGGTTGTTTTTACACACCAATCTCCTATAAACCCATTTTGGTCAATTTTGACCCAAAAATACATGAGGCGTTTCCTTTTAAAACCAAGATTGTATTAAGCTATTTTGATGCATAATCTGTTCTGATGTGCTGTGTTTATTTCTTTAGTGTCAAACGTTAAATGAAGAAGATATATTTGAGGTTCAAGATAAGCGTTCTCTTTTCCCTCTAGGATGGATTCACGTAAGTACCCACATATATATCTTTTAATTAATAATATTAAATTTTCTGATGTCTTACAATGCCAAATTTTCCAGACTCATCCAACGCAAACCTGTTTCATGTCATCAGTTGATCTGCATACACATTACTCGTATCAGGTACAAATTGAAAATACTATATATTGTTTCTGTATTGAACAACACACTTTCATTTTTGTAATTAGTTAATTACATTTGACACACTAATTATTTATCGAAAGTGTTTATAATATGGGCAAAAATTGTTCTTGGGCCAGCCCATGCTATTAAACGTGTAATACAGAACACAAACGTGAATGAAATGTAAGCATTTAACTTAAAAAGTCGTGCCCGGTAGTGCATAAAATCTCCTAAATCATTATGTTATTTCTAAAATGCTATTAAATTTTGAATAACATTTGAAACTTATTATCATATACCACAGACAAATAATTGTTCCGGGCCAGCTCGAGAATGTTAATTAAAGTATTAAACATGTAGTACAAAATGAGAAATGACTGAAAAGGAAGCATTTAACTTTAAAAGTGGTGACAGTAATGCATAAAACCCCTTAAATCATTTGTTCTCTGCCTATTTTTGCTGAGGAATCTATTTTGTACTTTATATTTCAGATTATGCTTCCAGAAGCAATTGCAATTGTGATGGCCCCTACTGATGAATCCAGGTATGCTTCTATCAACTACTTGATTTCATGCAATGATATATAGTGTTAAAATTTGAATCACTATTTGCGGTATAAATTGGTAGAGTTTGGTGTTGATTTGTTCATGCAACTTTATAAACCTATCTCCACGCAAAGGTTATAAATGTTGCATCTGGTTTTTTAATAAGGGTAAATCAGTCAAATCGTCTAATATTAGCCCGAGAATGGTTAGCCGGGAAATATGTGATCAGGAAACAGAGTACATTGTTCTCGGGGATTGTGGTATCCGTTTTGACTTGTTATCCCACCCACCAAATCCCTTAGGGTGTTCATGGCTTCCTTTGAAACCGTGAAACCTCGCAAACTGGTTTTTTGGTTGGTCGGTATAGGAATTTTTAAACCACAGTGAACTGTTTCCTTTATGGTTAATACTCAAAGCTGATCGGATTAATCGAATTGAACTGTGCTTTTAGCATTGTAACTCTTTATATTTTTATTTTGACCTTTAATTATTTAAGGTTGGACTTTTAAGTTTGAGTTGTAAATTTTTTTTAAGTTTGACTTAAGTTTTGACCTGTATATTTTCTTTTGGCCTTTACATACACATAATTTGACTTTGCTTTACAGTTCAAGAGTCACTCCTTATAAGTTTTAATTGCTGAAATTTTCGCTTCTTTAATTCAATCAAAAACCGTTACTAAAGGTTTTAACTAAAATCATGACCGTGAGGCTACAATCCGCCATAAATTATGTGATTACACATTAATTATATGTTTGTGTTTCTGTGTACTTACTTTATATAAACTTCATGTGCGTAGCCCACATGGTATATTTCACCTTTCGGATCCAGCTGGAGTGAATCTAATTCGGAAGTGTGATCAACGAGGCTTTCATCCTCACGAGGAACCAGATGACGGTAGCCCGATATATGAACATTGTTCTCACGTTTATATGAACGAGACTTTGAACTTTGATGTTGTTGATCTTCGGTGAACTTATGTCTTGAATTAATGTTGAAGATATTTTTTTCAAATTTGGTTTTGTGAATATAATCTAATGACGGAAATGGAGTAATCAGACGTTGATACATACAAGTTGTGAAGGCTAAGCGGTAAACGATACGATCATATGTTGGTTTATCACGTGATGATTGTGTAATGAATATATTGGTTGCTGGTTTGTTTTCATTTTTGTTGCATCGTGTTAGTATTTTGATGAAAGGTATATTTATGTAGCTTATGAAACCAAACCTATGAACAAACTGTAAGGCTCTTACCATTTGTTTCTTTTGGATAGAGATGGTAAATTAAATGGCTTCTCTTAAGTGTTAAAAGGTGTCTGGCATTTTGATTTAGCATGAGTCACACGTTTATCATTGAAGGTTGTGTTGGTCATTTTCTAAATGAGTATAAAGTCGATTATGTTAATATGAATGCCCTTTCTCTCTCTATATTACCTAAGCATATGTTAAAGCAGAAAACCCGAAAACTGAAAACCGAATAAAAAAAATTGGTTTTTAGCGGTATCTGAATTAAAATCTCTTTTTTAAGTTTTACCTAAGCATCTGTTACTAGTAACTGAAAATTGAAAAAAAAATTAAAACCAAATTATATTTACAGAAAAAAAAAACATATTGTGAATCAGTTCTTCAGCATATCTGAATTATAAATCAGGATCAACTAGGACAGAAATAGAGCATCGGGTTGAACTCTTCTTTGGTGTCAAGGTAATCGCGATGAATGGTCATCAACTTTGAGGAAAGGCTAGAAGATAGGGATTTAACAATTCGATTTTGGCTCGGATATTAGTTATAAATATTTTAGAATTTGGTTTGTTCAGTTTAATCAATTTATCCAAATAACTATGATATTTTTTTCTTTTTCCTTTTATTATTATTATTATTATTATTATTATTATTATTATTAATGACATAACCCAATTGAGGCCAATTGCCAAGTCATCTAATGCCAGGAACAAAACTAGGAAGGAAAACTAGGCAAAGTGATAATCGTTATAAATTTGGCTATTAACCGAAATCGAACTGAGTTGTATTTCCTTCAGTTAGGAATTTTCGAATTCTATTGATTCGGTATTGGTTAGGAATAAAAAGGTTTCAAATTTGAATACACTGATCCGAAATCCAAACAATTAATACTCCTGGTATATATAAACAACCCTATGGACACCATTGTAGGTGCTTTAATAGTCTAGATTTATAGGAGCTTAATAAAATCAGCTAAAAACCTTAGTTTAAGATTGTTCCAATTTTTAAGATAATGTATTTGTGGGAGGCTCTATTAATAATATGTGAAAGATTGTTCCAAGATTTAAAATGGGGTTTCTAGGGATACCCCACATCCCATATACGAGACGTATATGGAGGTGTCTCTAATAGGACGCTTTAAAATATTAGTGGGCCTTTTGTTGACTTGTGACTATAACCCTATACTGCTAACACATAGAGGTGTACAAAAAATCCGGTTTGGGACCGGTTTTAGGCAAGCCGAACCAAATCGGTTTCACCCAAACCGACCCAAACCGTCAGTTTCAGGATCTGGTTCCCCTTAAAATCTACCAAACCGGTTTATAAACCGGACCGAACCGACTTGACCAGGCCGACCTATCTTGCTTCTAAAACCGGTTTATACACCAAACCGGTTTGAGTCAAACTGGTTTTGACCAACCGTTGACCAAACCAGTTCGCTTTGAGTTTAAAACCAGTTTTGTACACCTCTCCTAACACACATTATGATATTAGTAGGCCTTTTGTTTTCTTTTTCTAGATTTTACATGACTTTAACATAAAATAAAGTAATTAGTTACGACACGTGACATAATTTTTTGAGCTTAATATTCTTTCCTTTTTTTTTCCGTTTTATGTTATTTCATTCATTCATATGAAAAGATTATAATTCCTAAATTTTCATACAGACAATTTGATATTTTTATCTATTAAACTCGTATAATTAATAGGTTTTTAATATCGTAAACAAATTGGCGATGTAGATTTTGGTTGTGATGAGTCGATGATCAAACCGTAATTAGCAGGTTCGAGACTTGGTATAACGACAATAAGGTGTGGACAACTTTTGTGATCTCTCACTACATAAAAGTCATGAGGCCACACCATTGAGACTGGGAGCATGCTAGCGAAAATATGGAGAATAGAAACAAAAATGATGCTCCCATTATGGTTTACCCATCTTTCGTAAATTAACGTACATTGATTTATTATTCAACGTTGTTTTATCAATCAACTGTATATTAGGTTTTCTCACGTTCTCCTCTCTTTTCCTTTCACTTGTGTAGTTGTGTGTTGTTTCTATTGATTGTACTTATTCGTTTTTTCTGAAATTTTAAATGGCGATAGATGCATTATTATATTATCCGCTTTTTTGTTTAGTATTTTAGAAGGCGATAGATTTATATTGTGGTAAACTCTTCTAAAATTGCTCAGTTCTAACACAAAACTAAACTTATGTTAGGAGTCATTAATAGATTTAATACCTTTTGGTTACAAAATGGGTACGCAAGAAAGTTGGTTGACAAATGACAATCAAGCTTTTGTCTTTGTGGACCTTGCGATTTGTTTTTGTTTTAATCTTTAATCAAACGCATTGACGAGTTAATGTTGAAGGCTCAAGTTTCCCCTTGTCAAAAATTCCCGGAATACATTATTAATAAGCCTGACTAAATGCATCCCTCTCTTGCTAAACATACTCCCGTTTTAAACTTTCATTTCCTTTAGCAGTTTTAATTGACATATTAGTCCCTCTAAATTTTTTTATTTTATTTTATAGTCATTTTCAAACCTTTTGATATAAAATTATTAAGTACATTATTCTTTTTTTTGCTTTTAGAGAAAATTACGATTTGCCTCCTTGGGTAAAATCGCCGGGACGCCATTAACCTCTGAAAACTAAATTTCGGGTATTGTAGCCATATGTTTTTATAATGCTGAGATGTGCCACTGGTTGCACATGTTGAACCCATGTTTTTAAGTTGACGTTGGTTGACCTTTTAGTTCAAAGGCACTTTAGTAATTTGATAAATAATAATGATAATAATAACAATAATCGTGATTTATGTAATATCTAATAATAGTAACAATAATAGCAACAATAACATCATCATTCATTCATCTGCATAACAATAATATATCTTTTTCTTCACGACCTCAACTTCACCATCTCTGACTGCCTACCGTCGCCCCTCATCTTCATCGTCGCACACCACCCCCATCCCTCATCTTCACTCGTCCCCGTCCTCATAATAAGAAGAAGAATAAGAACACATACATTTTTAGAACTCTCTCATCCCTCCTCTGTCGCCACCGTTGCCGTCCAACGGAAAACTTCCCACCACCAAACCCAAGCACAAACCACATTCCATTCAAACCAAACATCATCCTCATCCAAATTTAAACCCCTAACCACATGGGTTTTATACAAGAACTAGTTTGAGACCTGTGTATTACACATGTAATTGATGAAACTTTTGAAAGAGAAAATTATGATTTGTCTCCCTGTGCTTTAGTGGCAGTGAGTGTGGCACACAACACACATAATCGAACTGGACCCGTAAAGTGCTCCCGTCCATAAAGCATAGTGAGTAAATCATAATTTTCTCATTTTAAAATTTAAACATTAAGAAATATACAATCAACAACGATATTATCATATATTGTTAATAATACAATTACATTACAACTTACATTAAAATTACAGGAATTACAAAAGAAACATTACGCAAATATTTAATAAATAAGAAAATTTCCTTGTACACTACATTTTTGGCTGTAATGGTCAGATTACCTTGTTTATCAAAAGTCAAAATCTTTAGCACATGTCTGCTTGTAATTCTTGACAAGGCGGCATATAGCTGTCTATGTGAGAACACAAGTTCTTTCAAGTAAATATATATATGTTGGTTATTTTTTTATTGAATTGGATAATTTTAATAATATTATACTAATAGAATTTTAATACAAAGTATAATACTAATTGAATTGGAAGATGATTGAGCATGATAAATTTGTTGTCACCAACTGATCTGTATTGAAATATTTCAAGTTTTTTTATTTATTACAGTTAAAAGTCATATAATCAAGGAGTATATAAAATAGTTGAAATTATTACATAAGGAATGCAATTAGCAGGAATATGAAAAAGACATACTAACATGTTTGCCATAGTTGTGAAAACGTTGATTACTGCATAAGTTAGCAAAGTACCATATGGTGTGTCTTATATATAGTACTTAAAAATATTAGATAAAGAATGCTTTAAACTTTGAATACTAATCCCGTGTGATTAGTGATTATTTAAGAAGAAGTTGCAATATTAATTAAGTTGATATATCTCTATCTCTATAATTGTTTAAAACAATTTAAAAATCATGATTGTAGTTTTCAAAATAATGAATAATTCTGATTTATAGGAAACAATCATGGTAAATGAGTTGATCAGATTAAATAAAAAAGTCGTAATTATAGTTTGATCATATTAGATCCTTGATTTATTCATTAAAAAAATCTACATAAAATAATCTATTGATTTATATTTAGGGAAAATTGAAAAATCAAATCACTCACATTTATATTAGTTAAAAGTGTTAAATAATGAATATTTATAACTTAGATACATATCCCTTGTGATTAGATAATTTTGTTTGAAAGTTGTTGAAATTTAAACACTTAGTAAACCACGATTGTTTCCACACTTATATATGTATTAATAAGGAAAAAAACATAATTTAATACTTGATTTTAACGTGTAAAACTAATAATTATTCGTATGATTAGAATTTTAGCAAGAAAACCAGAACTGTAAGTTTCCAAAGTTTTAGCTAAAACTAATAATGGTTTTAAAGTTTACCTAAAATTCTCTTAATTTTAAAAATTTTAAATAAAGTGATTTTAATGAAAATGTTAATCTTTACACATTAAGCAAAATATAAACAAAAATATGACTAATGAGAAAACAAACTAATAGTATCTTAATTATAAAAAAAAAAGATATATAATGAAAAGTTTTAAACAGCTAGTAAATAGTGATTGTAGCTTTCCAAATAAACAAAGAATTCGAATTTTTAGGAAGCATGGTAAATGAGTTGACCATATTCAAATTTATGTTTTTGAAAAAAGGTTAAAAAGATGAGGATGGCCAAGGGTGTGACAAGTGGTACAAGTGAGTAGTCTTTTATTATAATAGTAGATTTGAAAAAAAACATAGATCTAAGAGATTAGAAGCTACGACGACGGTGACGGGGACGGATTAGAAGCTACGACGACGGGGAGGTGGTGTGGCGATGGACGGAAGTGGTGGTGTGGCGACGGGAGCGGGGTGCGGCGACGAAATGGTGATGACGACGGCGGTGACGGGTTGCGGGTGAAGAAGATGGGTGGTGGTAATGAAGATGAAGATATGGTTTGTGTTTGAATGATGATGTTAATTTATGTGTGTATAATTTATGTGTTTTATGGGTTTGGGTTAGGGTTCTTAGCCGGAGATTTTCTAGGTTTGTGTTAGGATTCTTGATGTTCTTGTGTCTGTGTAATGTGTTTGAATCTTGACGTTGAAGAGATTAGTACTAGAAAACTAGGCATTTGAGACCATCTTTCCGGTCGCAAAACGGTCGCAATTGCCCTGTTGCGATCATTTTGCAACGGAAAATGTGGTTGAAAAAACGCATGTCGCAATTGCTCTGTTACGACCATTTTGCGACTGCTGTTACATTTTGCGACTAACCATTAAAGCAGTCGCAAATTTTGCAACCGCCATCACTGTCGCAGATCTT